>NW_024516320.1:273623-664051 GCF_017590135.1 Pyrgilauda ruficollis | reverse complement strand
AAAAACAGTTTTTTTCCCTTTTTTAAAAAAAAAAAAAAAAAAAAAAAAAAAAAAAAAAAAAAAAAAAAAAAAAAAAAAAAAAACAACCTGAGCAGATTCAGAGGTTGTGGGAATCACACCCCATGATTTCCTACTCCCTGGTCTTTTTTCTTACAAAAACAGTGCATGTGCTCTCCTGCTTATCTTTTAGCAGTGTTACCATGCAGCCTGAAAGCATTCAAAAGGCTAGATTTTGTCACATAATCTAAAATAGTAAGAAACCATATATTTGAAGTTGTTGGGGTAGGGGTGTTGCCCTTTTTTTTTTTTTTTTTTTTTTTTTTTTTTTTTTTTTTTTTTTTTTTTTTTTTTGTTCAAATCAACATTAAAACAAGGTAAAGAATTTTAGCTGTAGAAACAGGTATCAGCTGGACAGGTGTGACTTTTTGTCCAAAAAATCAATTCATGGTGTTTTCCCCTCTCCAGACACACAGGTATGCCTCTTGCCATCTGAGGCACCACATTAGGGAGTGATGTTGGTCAGATTACTCCTGCCTCTTGCTCTTTAGCTTCTTAGTCTGAAGTGAAAGCTGTGATGCCTGTGCTTTGGAGGAAAACATTTCCTTTTCCAGCTGAAATTGGAGTGAGACTACAAAAGAACCTCTACTAGATCAAGCCACAGTGTCTGCCCTTAAACTGGCATAAGTTTAATCTAGAAGTATATGAATTAAAAGAATACTATAGAGTTCATCAGTAGCTTTTCTAATATTGCCCACACATACTTGGAGCAAAAAATTATTCTACGGGACTGGTGTTCAGCCTATAAATATCAGTCAAACATTTTCTGTAGCAGTGACCTTAGACATAAAAACTGTGATAAATCCTTGGCTGATCTGTTCTTCTCTAGGTAAATAATTCTTAAATTTTCTGGGTAAATAATTCTTAAATACATCCAAAAAATAGAAGAAAATAAATATATATATATATATATACACACATATATACATACATATATATATATATATATATATATATATATATATATATATATATATATATATATATATATATATATATGAAAATTTATACATACCTGTGCTTGGATGCATGTAGCATGTACATAATTATAATTTTAAGATTTTTTTAATATATCTCTCTAAAGGCAATGTTGTTACTTTAGAGGAATGAAAGTCCAAAATTATTGTCCTTACACATAGAAAGCTGAATTCAGTTTCCTCTCAAGGTCTGGATAAGAGAATACATGAAGATCACTCCAATCACCTTCCATCATAGATATATAGTCTTGATTGATTTCTCCACCAAACAGGTCAGTCCATTCCATCCCTTGGCCCCACAAGGTGTAGTTGCACGCTTTGTCTATCTAAACATGAATGTGTTATCTTCTTCCAGGTTGCTCTTCTCATTATGTATACAAAAAAAAAAAACCCAAAAAACAGTTGTGGCCTTTTAGGACTCTTAAAAACCAAAACTGCAGAAATAGGTGGGAGACATATTAGCAGAATTTTCTGGAGCCAGGCAGAGACTGAGATCAATGACCTGGATTGGTCACTGCGGAAACAGCAACCTGGCCTGCGGAGATTTAAAAAGAAATTACTCAATTAAGATGTAATGGCCCTCCAGCCTCCCCAGGCTGTGAATGAGAGCAGACATATTTACAATCACAGGGTATAATAAAACTCTACCCAGTTATATCAAATCAGTGGGCCTAAATTAGCCAGCAACATCCTGATTAGGTGCTGTGCCTGTGTTTGTCTCTGAGTGTGTGTGTGTGCATGTGTGTGTGCTGGATGATTTATAATAAGATCAGTTAGCACTGTCAAAAGAGATTTTAAAATTACCTTCCAGGGGGAACAAGGGTGGAAGAAAGGGATATTGAGGTTTCAGAAAGACAATTGTACCACCTTACTGCAAAGCATTGAAGTGAATAGAGGTGAAGAAATATTACATTTGCCAATGTGTTTGTAGGATGAATTATCTCACACACACTCAGACACACACATGCGTACATAAGGGAGGCAAAGTTCATTTTCCATTGAGAGCTTTTATTATGGTAGGGTTTCTCATCACCATTTAATTATCCTTACAGAGGAATTTACCTTTTTTTAAATAAATGAGACTTATTTATGCTTGCGAGTATTGAAGGACCGTGTAAGCACAGCAAAGTAGAATCCTCCATTTGTGCAGAGGTCAGGGATGATTGTAAGCAGGTGGTCCAATTACTTTGGAAAAAATCTTTCTCCAGTTCATGCCTCTCCCCACCTCTTTCTCTTCAACCAGCTCAGGAAAAATGATAATCAGAAATTTAACCCAGAGGTGCATAAAGGAAGCTGTCAGCCTCTTTGCTTCTGGAGAGGGCAGCAGTACAGTTTGGTCTAAGTATAGTGTGTTCATGAATCCAAAACATTAATCATTGCCTTCATCATACTGCTGAGAAGTCAGGGAAGAAGCCTCTTTTAGCCAGGAGAGCAACAGCAGCAACATCTCAAAGGTGAGGGAGGTTAGAACAGATTATTTTTTGCCGCCATGACTCCACTCTTTTTGCTTTTCCAACCATTCACATTTCTTTCCTTGATATGTGCACTATCTCCCAAATTCCCGGCCACCCTGAAATTTCTCAGCTGACTGCCCAAGCCCACTAGGTGTGACGCACTCTAGAAAGGGCTTTCCATGCTTGTTAGTTCCTCCTGCTGCCGTAATCCTGCAAAGGAAATATTTTTACAGGGCAGTAATGCGTGGCAGACTTCACCTTCCCTAAAATATGGATGAGGAATGGTTTCAGTGACTGAGCACAAAATGAAAAAGCCTTTATACTGGTTCCCCCAAAGGGAGAAGATTATCCTCTATGTCGTCGTTACAGCACAGTAAAAAACAAAACAAAACAAAACAAAACAAAACAAAACAAAACAAAACAAAACAGTACTTTATATCAAATACGGCTTTTTTTAGGGTAACAGTGTGCATGCTGTCAGCAGTTCAAAAGCTAGACATTATGTCATTGTTATTTCTTAGGAAGCTAGTTTTTACTAATGCTAATTATTGTTACTACTACTACTACTATTGCAGTTTTGCTAAGCAAATGGGATCTTCATCTGTCCTTCATCTGAAATTTCCTGAGCATTTGAGGGTCTGCTTCACGAGCTGATAGCAATCAATCACATAGGCAGACAGTGGGTTCAGCTCCACAGGCACTATGCGGATCTGACTGCTAGCCCTGCTCTGGTAACCCATTTGCCTCCACCAGGAAGTGATGTCTGCTGCTTGTGATGTACTCATACTCTCTTTGAGCAGAGATTTTATCCTTGCCAAATATATCTGAGGTGTGCCAACACATGCTGTGTATGATCCAGTCCGTGATCACAAAAAGTGATGGGGAAATATGGCAAAGGAAGTCAGCGATTCAGAAGGCAGAAGAAACTGCAAATTAACAAAGTTCAGCTAATTTTAAAGGAACTGTCATGGTACAAAGATTTACAAACTGTCTGTAGAAAATTGTGTGAAATCTCATGTAATTTAGGGAACCCTTAAACAAACCAACAAAACCATTCTTACCACCTTTCTGCATGAGCATTTTAGCTCAGCTATGCTGCATCTGGTAGGTGACCAAGCAAAGCCATCACAAGCAGCAACAGCAAGAAAAGCTGGAGCTGGAGAAACAATTGAGGTCCAGGTCCTCACTTCCTAAAGCATCCATAGAGTATTGGTGAATTCCAGTTCAGGTTAAACTGAGTGATTTATTTTCTCCCCACTGTGAGATTTGTTGTCTAAACAGAGTTTAGATACTCCCTGAGAGTGAATAGATGACTTCACTAATTACATAAGCCAAGGTGTGGAACAACTAAGTTAAAAGACTGCCAATAAAGTTCAAGATTAGATATCTGCAACTTACATTATTAGATACATCTTAAATAAGAAATCATTTCTATCAAATCCTGTATTCTTCTCCTTACTTGCTAGAACTTAGGATAAGCAGTTCAAAACTTAAAGGAACAACTGGGTGCCTTAAAAAATACATTTGAAATAATTTCTCTCTGGATTGGATGCCAGATGACCACAGTAAACTAGCTGGAAACAGATCATCTCAATTTCACACTATTTTAATGTTGCAAGCAACTTTTACACATGCACTAAACATTCACCTCTTTCCCCTTCATCTTTTTTTGGATTGTAATTCTAAAGGACATACTACTTTCAGAGAAGATGTATTCTGCATTAAAAAATTCAATTACACACATAGGGGTTTTTTAAAGATATTTCTTGCACTATAGAAAAAATATTTAACACCTATTTTCATCATTACAATTTTAATTATGTATTCCATAGCTTATGTCTAATTATAAAAACTTACACAACTGTTCATCTTCTTTGTGCCTTTAATCCTCTGTAACATGGATGAATGGCATACCATTTCCTTCCAGAGAATGCGTAGTGATTTGTATTATAGTGAGATGCACAATAATTTTTTCTATAACCAAAAAAGTTAGGTACTGTAACCTTCAGAAGCACTCCAAATGTTCCTGTTGTACCCTTATTATTTAAGTCATGACTACCTGGTTACTTCTGCAGTTGCCCAGCAGGGCAGTGTCAGTGTGAGAATGGCATTTGGTCTCAAGGTGCACATGTGCAAAGAGACAAGCTAATCACCACCCACCTCACGGTGCTGTGCTGCATTTTTTTAGCTGCAAATACGTGAGTACTACCAATACTTGTCAGCCACTTGCCCACACTTACATGCTTTTGGCACAATACTTCTGTTCGTCTTTTTCTGCCCTGCTCAGTGAAAAGTTGGAAAGAGTGCAGCTGTATAAAGCAATGGCTAGCACATTTTTTATGAGTGAAATTTATGGAGTAATGTATCTACTTTTAGCATGACTATTGTTAAACCTGGAGATCAAGCAAAGTGACACTGAATATATTGCTTTATCAATTGGATTCGTTCAAGTGAAAAATGCTGATCATGCCATGTCTATCCCCTGGGTACAGAAACACTACTTCACTACTGGAGCGGTCGATACATAAAAGTCAAATTCATTATAATTTGTAGCTTTTTTTCTTGAAGAAGAACGCAGTTCTCAGTACATCAATATCAACTCTTAAATCCACATTGGATGGAGAGTGTACAGCACAGTAATTCAATCTCTTTACACTTAATATGGTCAGGAAGGGAGAATGAAAACAGCCTCTTGTAAAATGATGGGAAAACCAGGATGCAATCATTCTGATGGAGCTGTGCAAAGGAGTCATTTTACACCATTCGTTACCAGGGCAACAAAAATATAGTGAGCCCCATACATCTAACAGGTGACATTTTAGCTAAGAAATTGCTTCTTTGGTATTTTTTCTGTCTATGAAAAACAATGTTACTAGCGTTTTCACTTGTCATGTACTATAGGGCAACATATTCCTGCTGACAGGCCCATAATGGAAAAATAGAGCAGTTAAATAGTATTACAGTCTAACTTTTAGGATACATGCTAATCTGCTCTTTAAAGAGACTTCAGACATTTTCAAACACCCTGGAGACTTGAGTGACTGGAAATTTCTGCATGAGTGTATATAGATGAGCAGACAGATGTGTTTAGTGGAAACAAAAAACCCTCTTTCCCAATCTTTCTGATTTAGTTAAAACATGGAAAGGGATATTTTTTTTTGGTAGACAAATATGCTGCAGTGTTTGTAAATGACCACCCACAAACATACCAGTGCCAGATACATCAAATGGGTTAGTTTCATTATATTTCTACCAATGATTGCATCAATTATTTCTGGACCATATGCATGAAGGTCACATTTCTGATCCCTGCATGGTTGCTACTGAATTCATGAAGGCACAAGGCTTGATTTCTATTTCCATAGTTTTACATCCGGAGGAGATTAAAGATTTAGCATGGGCTGTTGTGGGTTTGTGAATGCATCTGTGCATCTCAATTTATTTTTTTTTTTAATTCCATCTGCCCCAGGAGTAGTGTGGCACTCTGATACTGGGGTAATTCCAGGAGCTAGTGTTGACTGAGATTCCCCTAAGAACTGGCTGTTTCTGTGTCTGATCAGTGACATTCCTTCAGTAAGGCGTCAGCAGGGAGATGGAATAGTGATATCCACTGACATGTCACAGTGGTCACAGAGCATCAAGATTAGGAAAAAACAGAGGAATTTGGAGAAAATCAATGTAATTTTATTCAAAGAAGCCTTTGTTTGAGTACATGAGGGCAGCACCTGCTAATGGCTGAGAAGAGAAATCCAGATGCATAGAGGAGGCCAGAGATGACTGACAATCTTTGGTTAAATTGTAGATACAAGAAGGGAAGAATTCTTGATATAAATGCTATCAAGCTCTGGGCACAGTAGAAAATTAGTGACATCAGTTGTGGAATTTGATGTAGGACCTAGGCTATAACATGGGGAATTGTAAAAACAATAGCATAATAAACAACATGTAAGCACAGGAACCATTCAGTTCAGTAGGGAAACAGAAGGAGAAATGTGCAGGCTCAAGAGATGAAGCAGGCCTGATGCTAAATCTATGCAGGAGAGATGGAAGGATGAAGAGTGACACACCAGATAGCAGGTGAGTCACATTTTCATGGAAGAGAAAATGAATGTAGCAGACCTCCACAAACTTTGAAACCACAAAGTATGACGAGATTAGGGTAACTGGAAATTCTATAGTGGACTGCATTGGAAGCTGCTACCATTTCTGTACAGAATCAGATCTCAGATGTTACCAGGATGAGATTAGCCTCTGTTGGGTAAAGAGACAGGCTGACACACATAATGACTAAGACATCTGACTGTCCTTGAAATGTGATGTTATGGCCAGGACTTTTAGGACAAACACATATTTCTGTTTCCTATGTCGTGTACAGTGACTACCTATGGGTATTATATGAGTTGGCAGCTTACTGGTTATTAATTTCTAACTCCTGAATTTAGGTGAAGATAATTCGTCCCTTGATTCAGTCCTTAGGCCATACTACTCCCTGTGGTGTAGTGATGTATGTTTAGCAAGGCTACAAAACAATGCTTTCCTGTAAATGGGAAATACATTGTTCCTGAAGGCTGTTCAGCTTCCTAAATCATGCCCATCCATCCTCCCTGAGTGAGTAATTGGACTCCCAACATATCACAGGTGGGCAGGGAGTAGTAATGTGTGAGATAGAGACAGATTTCCAGGATTCCCACATGCCAAAGAACAGCACAGCCCATGTTAGTGGCATTGCAGGTCATGGAAGTGTTTGCTGCCAAAGGTTTCTCCTTTGCTTTGTCACCTGGATCTGAAATCTGTCTGCAGAAATAGTGGCTTTGCTCAATACTTACCATGTATGGCTGTGCATGGGCTCAGCTTGGGCTGTTCCTTGTGCAGCAGCTATGAACAGGTTGATTTTGAAAAATGTGGTTTGGGACACTTAATATCTCTGTCAGTATGAGAAGGCTAACCTGTGTCTTATGAACCTTACCCTCCTGGCAGTTTTATTTCACCTGTTTCCCTTTCTTCTATCTCCTGTACTTGTTTCTGTACAAAGCATTTAACCCTCCAGTACAGGTTTCCTACATTTTTTCGATGTAGGAGTGCATGCACTCCCTGCCTCAGGCCAAGATAATACTTGGCTGAGAGAGGGCTGCACAGTAATTAAAGACTGGTTTACTGTCACTTATGTGCCATACTGTCTGTTCTTGTCCAAGTTTTCTGAAACAGAGCAGTCACCTTTGAATGCATGCATTTGCTCAAAGCACCTCTTTTTAGCCTTGCCTGCACCTCCAAGCAAGGGTTGTGTGTTGAACTACGCATAATTTGTGTATTTAACTTTTTTCACAATCATTTAGCCTACCCCAGATTAGGCCATTTGTCAATGCAGTGTGTTGGAAGCTGTGGTAGTGGAAGAAGGGAAATACTCAAGTAAGCATGGTACACATATGCAGGTATAGACTTTCATATGCAGACAATCAAGCTGAAGATGTCCCCACCCTGCAGGGGGGCCAGAGTAGATGACTTTTATGAGTCATTTCCAACCCAAAACATTCCATGATTCTGTGATACAGATAAAGCTGTCAGGGACCCAAACTGTACATACTGTGTAATTATGAACTAGCATAGCCTTCCAAACTTATGTATGAAGATGCAGAATTAAGGCCTTCATAAAAGCAATTTGTCAGGTAACCCACCTTGATGCAATTTAAAATCGTCCTATAACAATAAATAGAAGAATATACTGACAGAAGACTGCCATATGTTTTCATGTTCTAAGTCTATGGGGTTATTTTTGAAAAGCAGAATAGGATTTAATAAAGAAGAGGCTTAAAATCTGTTGAATATTTATAAGCTAAGAGTGTTTACAAGTTCTGAATTTAACAAGATTTGAGAAAGTAGTTAGTATTTTTGAAGATTCACACCAAGAATATAATTTTTATTTTGTTTTCTGTACTGTAGATGGCGCATAATTTTATCATCAATTACAGGAGTGCAACAAAGGCAGAGTATCTCACAGTAGTATTAATTGTCTACACTTTGTCTGTAAAGAAAAAGTACTAAATAGATTACAAATGAAAATAAAAACCATACTCCCATTCTCCAAAAATAGTATACTATATAAAAGAAATATTTACATATTTTCACTTCAGAATTTCACACTACTTTTCATTACCATTATTCAAAACAGTAAGAATTCTTCAGATTTTTCTTTTGTTTCTCTGAAAATTGTTTCTGTCATATTAATAATATATACATCAATTGTTTAAAAAAAATTCTAAGAAGTATGTAATCTTTAAACATTTAAAGATTTGAGAGCGTCACTCAAAATAAATCCACACATTCACATAAATGCAACAAGTTCCCACTTATTCAAAACTCCTTCTCTCAAATTAGATACCAACAAAATTCTCACAGCATAGTTTGTATCTAGAAGCATTTCTTGCTGATGTGTCTGCAAAGATAACTCCTATCTAAGTAGTAAGAAGAGAGCAAAGGAAGGAAAGGTGGAGTCATTTTAGAGTAGACAGTGTCATTTAGGAAGTTCAATCTCAGAACAACCGAGGTAACTTGAAAGAATGATATGTTGTGGATACGTAAAAATAATATCACAAAAATGAGAGTCCACATAAACACGCTTACAGTGTCAAATATCTGTTATGTTTACACTATGAAGGTAAAATTACTAAGGAGTTTTTCCAACATCAGTCTCTTATTTGTTTTTGCATTACAGATCTATTCCCTAAGAGCAAGAAAGTTGGCAGAGATCCCTCATCACTTACTGTCATGGACAGAACAGACTCAGCTCCTCCCCAGGCAGAGCAGGGGCACAGGGATTTGGGTTATGGTCAGTTCATCACATGTTGCCTCTGCTGCTTCTTCTTGCTCCAAGGGAGGACTACTCACACTCTTCCTCTGTTCCAGTGCAGGGTTCCTCCCACAGGTGACAGTCTTGCTTGAATTCCTCTAATGTGAGTCCTTCCCATAGGCTGCAATTCTTCATTAACTACTCCAGTGTGAGTACCTTCCACGGGGCAAAGGCCCTGTGGAGCAAAACATTCCAGTGTGGATCCCTGTGGGGTCCCAAATCCTGCCTGCAAACCTGCTGCATCATGGGCCCTTCTCCATGGGATCACAATCTCCTTCAAACATCCATCTGCTCCAGTATGGAGTCCTCCATCAGGTCCAGGTGGATCTCTGCTCCACCATGGACCTCCATGGGCTGCAAGGGGACATTCTGCCTCATCATGATCTTATCACCACAGGTTGCAGGGTAATCTGTTTGCTGGTGCCTGGAACACATCTTCCCCCTCCTTTTTCAGTGACCTCAGTGTCTGCAGAGCCATTTCTGTATTCTCACTCTCTTCTCTGTCTTCCACTTTCTTCTGTGCAGTAACTTTTTCCTCTTCTTGAACACATTAGCCCAGAGCCATTACTGTGACTACTGATGAGCTCAGCTTTGGCTATCCACAAGTCCATCTGGGAGCTGGCTGGCATTGGCCAGATATGGGGGAAGCTTCTGGCAGCTACTCAAAGAAGCTTCCCCTGCAGTCCCACCACTACCAAAATCTTGCCATGTAAACCCAATACATTAGTTGTGCTAGTTGCTCATTCATTTGAGTTAAATAATTTAATCATTATCAAAGTCAAATTAGAAGGTGAATCCTAATACTCTGAGAACACAGCAGCAGCAGAACTTTTCTAGCTTTATTTTTTTCCACTTGGGTTAATGAATGTTCGTTCTTTTGTACTAAAGTAAGTTAAATGTCATAAGTTTTGAACATTATTTTCAATTCACCACATAAAAGGGTACTCCTTGCTATCTTATCTTTGCCATATTGGCATCTTCAGAACACAGGTGATTGAGATACACCTGTAACTGTTCTACAGAGAAATAACCAAAAGCAAACACGTGCTTTTCATTTTTCTGTCCTCACCAACCAGGATTCATTGCTTCTTTGCATCTCTCTGTCCTCACTGCACGGTGATTTGATGCTGAGGTAGTCTCTTTTCTATTCAGCTGTCATTCTTCTAACCACTGCCAAGACCTATTCCCCTACTGCTTTTGAAATTAAGACAGTGGGGTCCATGAAAACCTTGCTAAGTCTGTACTATGTGCAGCACCATCCAGCGTGGACAGTAAAGGAGAAGACTGGCATCTGACTGTGGGCTATCAGTTGCATTATAGAGATCAATAGGCTGTAGGACCAGAAGGACACAAGTTGTCCCTGTACCACACTGTTTGGGTAGGCAGACTTTCCCTCAACTGAAAACCTGGTGTCTTATCCTATATATTTCTGTCAGCTTGGCTTTTAATGCTAATTAAGGAACTATAGTCCTGAAAGGTGGGAAGGTGCAAGCTGGTCAATTTACTATTAAGACAGATTTCTCTAAAGGAGGTAAGTCCAGGACAGAGAAAATCTGTGCACAAAGTTGCATATCAGAAGAATGGACAACTGAAGTTTCTTGGTGTTGGCTACACCAGTACAGTGCAAACTGTTTGAGATATCAGTTGCATAAAGCTTGATATGGTCATCAGAGTTAAAAACCAATATAGGAAGACAGGAGAGACAGGAAGAAAGACAGGAAAATGTCCAGTAAATTAGATTTTAATTTTTTTTTAGCTTGACCAATAATAAAAGCCAGTAAGAAAATGTATTTGATTTGTGGAACCATAAAATCTTAAAATTAGCGATAATCTTCTTTTGATATATGCAACAGCATGTTTTGGTGTGGAAACTGATAAGTGAGAGTGGGAAGGACATAGCATGTCAGGAAAACATTGGAAACTAGTTGGAAAAATTTAAACAGGAGAAAAATCAAGTGGTTTTTTTTTTGTTTGTTTGTTTTGTTTTTGTTTTTGTTTTTTGTTGTTGACATCTTTAGCACTGGATGGATAGACACAAAGGTACTAGTTAAGGACAAAGTTGTCAGACTAAAGTGTCTGAAGTGAAGAATCTAAATCAATATTTAGACAACTCAGTGAGTGACCTGGATTTCAGAGACACTATGTCACTTCAGCCCAAGCTGACATAGTATTTATCACTTGAGAATGTCATTTTTTGACTGAATGTGATTTATAACTACAAATGTAAATAATGAGATACCTGAGGTTTGCCAAAGTGTTAATAGTGTTTCATCATCATGTTAAAACGAAATGTTTTACAGATACAATGGCAAGCATATAGAAAGTATAACAACCCAAATTCTTATCAACAATTTAAGATTTCTTAAAACAATGCACCTTTCTTAGAAGTCATGTTCTTGTCACAGGACGTGCAGAAGCGAAAGTTACAATTAAAATAAGTTTTTATTCTTTCTAACAAAGTTTCACCATCTTTGTGATTTAGTTTCCAATTTGATGCTTCAGAGGTATACTGGTATTAAAAGAGAAAGGCATTTTCTTAAGGGCATTTTTAATTACACTGATCAGAGGCTGAATTACACTGAACTGATCAGAGGTATTTGAATACATTTAGCTTTAACTGCTAAGAAAAGTGAAAGCAGTAAATAAATTAACATACCTTAGGGAATTGCTATTCTCTGAGCACTGGGAGATTGTTAGTGGGAAGCATTGATTTTGTTTGACTTTTGCATGGCTCAAAATGAGATTGACCCCAGAAAGCTGTTTTGGAAGAGTTCACAGCCACTGACCACTGTGAATGCAATATTTCCACTTCTACCTTAGAAGCAAGTTAAATCTATTTCAATGATTGATTGAGTTGTCCAAGCAAATAATCACTATTAGCTCTAGACAAGTTCATTGGCTTTCTGTTTCCAAAGGGTGTGAGAGGTAACTTCACCGGTTCTATGATGATTAAGCAAGTATGTTTAATTGTTTTTATCATATAAATGATAGACAACTCTTTTTTAATCAGTCACCTTGACTAAAGTATAATAACACTTCCTACTGACTTCAGTTGAGCTATATCACTCCACACCAACTCTGAATGCAAGCCCTTTTCCTCAGACATGAATTGATTGTTTGGGTTCACAGGTTTATGTTGGCAGAAAGATACACCAATGAAGAGGGAATCATCACATGGCAGTCTCCTAAAAGTTTGTTGAACAATGTTTATATTCTGAAGATGTTTATGCCAGGTTATCAGTTATTACATCTTTGTTATTGAGGAGTTTTGTAAAAGGTAACATGGATCTGAATCATTAAGAAAATTATGGGTTTACATTTCTCTGGGGTGTATTTTACAAAGACATGCCAGAACTCATGGTTTGTTATAGAAAATTAGAAAATTTTTTAGTTAATCTTGAAAAGATGAAGACAATGTAACAACAATACACAAGTGCGGAAAACACATTGATTCGGCCTGCTAGATCTAATGTCCTGTCTTGTTTAGTTAGATGTGCACTTTGTTAGTTTAGGGAATTGTTTGCTTCTTTAGTTCTAAGCAGCTGTCTATGTGTTTTAGTTGGTAAAAACTAAAAGAAATGCTTCTGTTGGGAGAGTGTTAGCTGAGGAGGAGAGTCTAGTCAATCTGTGTGGTAGCAGTAGAGATGATCAGGAACGTTTCTCTACAGATTTTTTTGCCCACTGCCTTAGTAGTTTTAGATTTTGGTTTTAAGTAGTTTTTGTTGTTGTATTAGCAAGACCAAAATGGTGCAAAAACACTTTCCCTAGTGCATGCTTTAGAATTGCCGGAACAGCTTTCTTATCACTAGCTTAGTGAAGCAAGGCAATTTCTCCCTCAAGAGAATGAATTCCTTCTCAGTAGATCTCCCAACCCTGGAGGCCCAGAGTGAGATCAGATGGTCCTATGTTTGTTTAGTGTGTTTTTCACAAGATGTAGGCAAGGGCCCAGTTCCACTTATGTCTGCATCTCAGAAGCTTTCTTGGATCAATGGCTTAACCAACACACTGAATTCCTTGTGCCCGTGTGCCTTCCTGTAGTGCTGAAAGCTCTTGCTGCTGTGCGCTCCCTGCACTGAGCTACCAGGCAGTAGCTCCTCAGCAGTTCAAAAAGCAGCATTCTTTCCATATCCAGATCTTAAATTCCTTCCCAAAACTTCAAAGGAGGTAGCAATTACTGTGACAGCAATGCTTGATTGGTGATAGTCAGGACAGGACCGCCTTGTGGGTTTATAAACCCCTGTAGGAAACACTAAAGCATAACAATTCTCAGCCACCACACTCTTGGGGATATATTCACCCAAGAGCAAAAAGTTGGAAGGCCCCAGTATTGTAACTAATTCTATGTTCCATCCAGCTTTTTAAAGCCAAAATATGAAAATATTCTCCAAGCTCCCTATAATGGGGGCCCAAACCAGCATGATCGAGTGAGCATTCAGAAAAAATTGAGGAAAAAATACCAATTCAACAAATAAAACAGATAAATAATAAATAGAATCCACAAACAAATAAACAAACAAACAGAAAAGCCCCCCACAAAATAAACAAAAAAATTCCCACCACAACTAACCAACAAAACAAAAATTCTGAAAGAGAATTGAAAGGGCTGACTTGACATGGATTGCAGACTAGAAGAAAAAAATGACAACATAATTTATCATATAGAGAAAGGGCCAGGGAGGGCACAAGCACTGGCACTGGGTGTACTCTGTGTTCAAAAATACTTGGGCAATGTTAACAGACAGGTTTGGATGTTGGTCTCGTTTTCTTTTAGCTGTTAAAACCATATGCACAATGTGCTTCCGTGTACTGTCATAAATCAGCTAAAACATGTGTAAACATATGCTACGTCAGTCATTAAGGAGAAGGGTATAATTACACTTTTAAAAGTGGCAAAGCATTTTGAAAGTAGCATATAATTTTCCAGAGTGGGAACCTTTATGAAATATATCTTTTCCTGAGTGTTTATACAGCCTGACATCTCTGGGTTTTTTCAGATCAAGAGCCCCACTGTGAACAAGCAGGCTTCAGACAAAGAAGGCAATTTGTTCTTTAGCTGCCATTTCAGTGAAAGGGAGAGGCAGCAAGAGAGAGGGGGAGAAAGAGAGAGAAGAGAGAGAAGAAGGGCACATCCTGTTACTGCACGCAGTTCAGAAATAGACGGGATCTGGCAAAATTACCGTGGAAGGACTGTTAGAGGTACCTAGTGTCAGAGTGCTGCTTTCACTGCTGCTACATTAAAATCTTTTTTTCTTTGATAGTATCAAAGAAGGGTATGAAGTTTTACTTTTAATCAAATTAAACAGGCTCACTGCTCACTTGGAAGCAATTGGATCATGTAGTCATAGTAGGAAAAAGGCAGAGCAGGAATATGCCAAGATCCTACCAAATGCTCGTTTCCTTCTTTTAGTACAACCCCTAAATGTGAGAGGTATGCAGAGCGGGCCTAAATACATTACAAAATCTGAATACCTTCCCTCAATTAGTTTTATAATTTCTATTAGGTATTTTTTTCAGAAATGTTAGCTTAAATGCTTTTAAATTTCTGAAAAAACCAAAGACTGTAGATTACTCTGCCTACTAAGTCCAGATGAGCCATCAGGCTATTTTGTCTTAGGAAGTTACCACTCATGAGCTGAGCATTACGATAATATTTCTTCACTTATGTAATACCTACAATGACTGCATCACAGGGAGATCTCAACCCACAGTAACAGAAAAAAAGTAACATTTCCAAGAGACCAAACCCATATGCAATGTGCCTCATTCAGCTGACATAGATCTGAAAAGGATGAGGAGATTATAAAATTACTATCAGTGAACACTGACACAAACAATGCTAGGATGAATCCCAATGCTCCTTCTCTTTCTGAAAAATTATATTTGTTCCAACAGTTTAGTATATAGAAGGAAGAAAATAATGGTTCAATAAATGTTTTGTGAAAATATGGTGACCCACATCTCTTTCTCACCATCCACGTTGGTCACAGAAGTTCTACTTCAGGTTAATTTATATCTGCCTGCACAAGGAATGAAATCTATATAGAAGACTCATAGAGGTAAATATAGAATAAACATATAGACAGTAACCTTGAGTTACAGTAAAAAACAAAACAAAACAAAACCAACCAAGCCCCAAAAATTTGAAAGTTAAGAGGTATCTGAAAGTATTATATTTATGCTTCATTGTGAAGTATGAAGACAACTCTCTGAACTTGGGTCCACAAAGCTTTCTTATCACTAGTTATTCACAAATCTGAACACAAAGACAGGTAATGCTGCAATTCTGTAAAACTCTCCAGAGAGACCATCCAGTTTTCAGTGTTCAGTACTGTTCCTGACAATTTCAGTTGTGTTGGAGGTTGAGGCTGGGAAATTTGACAATCTGCGACCCCATTTTACAATCGTATTTTCATTTCTTTCCTCAAATTCTTGCAAATAGTCTGACTTTGTGAGAACATTTTTCCTTAGTGCTAGAAGAATTTGCCCAAATTTTCAAGAGTGCATAGAAATGTTCCAATGTATAGGAAGTCAATATAAAATAAAATTGTTTTTAATGTCATGTAATGGTAATTTCAAGGCAAGTTTATATCCACAAGACTCATGTTGTAACTATGTTAACTGTTGTTTAATTTGAATTTATTTCTTCATCACACTTCTTTGAATTTGTCTCATTTTCTCCTTATAGTAATATTTGCTTTTAGTTTTGCTCTTGCCTTATGCCAAAGACTCACTCAGTATGTCTGAACACATGGGATACATGCATAGTGAAATGTGTTGAAGTTTGTATTGCATTGCATAGGCCAAAGATTTGGATCACAGATAAGAAGATTGTGTAGAAAGAATAATGCAAATTTCAGTTTTGTCAGGGGAGAAATGAGTATTTTCATATATAAAACCTGTAGTTCTCTAATCCACACCATCTCTTATTATTCAGTATGCAGGCCTCAGTCCAATAAAAATGCTGCACTTGTGCTTAAATTCAATCCTGATGATTTATCCCACTGAATTTAGCTACATTATACCTACAATCTCTGGCAGATTAGGAATTTCTGCCACAGCAGCAAAGTTCCCAGTCAAAACAAGACTGAGCAGTAGGAAAGTGTGTGTTTCTTCTGATTATCTACTTGAAAAAAATAATTAAAAAAAACACTGTAAACAACAAGAGAAGTCCTAGAGACCCTCATGCTGGGAGTGAGATTGAAAACCAGAGGGTTATAGTCTGACAGATAATTTCTTAGGACTGGGTTGGACAACAGCATTGTAATGTGCATCGGATAGGATATTGCAACAGATTTTCCTTTAACTGGTTTTTTACTCTGACCTTACCAAACTGCACCTGTTGGTTTTCATCACTAATATTGATCCTGTCACAGACAAAGCCAAAAACATTGTAGCTACTGACAAAAAATTAATAGAAACTTATGTGCCTGAATAGGGATTTTTTCCTCCAGTTATCACCATCAACACAAATTTAGCATATTATTTCTACTGTCATGAAATACACAAGATGCTGTGTGCAGTATATTTTCTAAGTTTGTTAGTCTTTAGTTTTTTAGCATAACTAAATCTAATTTTATTACCGCAAGAAAAAATAATTTAAGTTGTTATTAGTAGCAGAAAGTAATTTTAAATTTAGAATCTTGAAAGCTGGACTCAGTGACCCTTATAGTTGCTTTCCAACTTGAGGTAGTCAATGATTCTGTGATCTTAATTTTATAATTACCTTCATTTAAATGGATATCAAATAATTGGTTTACAAAATTTCAAATATTTTTATTGTTTTAAATATTTCCATTTGTAATAAATAATGATGGGCACAATGTTGAGCTCACAGACAACAATGTCCTCTGGAACAACTGTTAGCACTCAATGTCATTCTGGGTAATTCTCTGAAAATGTCAATTTAGTGCTCTGCAGCAACAATTTAAGCAAATAAACTTTGGGAATATTAAGACGTGAACATGAAATGGAAAACATTCTTATAAATCTTTGGTAAGGTCACATTTTTATTGTAGAGTGGTTCTGGTCCTATAGTCCTCCTTTAAAGTAGACAGCAGAACAGAAAATTACATAAAATGCACTAAAGGTGATGAGAGACAGATATCCCCATGACATAAAATAGGTAAAGTGGGCCATTTTTTAAAGAATGCAGTAGGATAAAAATTATTATAAAGGTTGATAAATTTAATAAATTTAATAAAATAATGGAGAATATAACAAAAGAACGATTATGCATTACATCAGCATTACATCAACTCTACCAAAACTGCAATATTTTTCTTTTCTTTCATTCTTAAAGTTTTCATAGTTCTCTGTTTCCCAGCTTTCCATGTCACATACATTGGAATATGTCATCTATCTATGAGATCTCTCCCATGGTTGCAGTGACCGAATATGAATGCTTGTTTGAGAGGGTTTTTTTTCATGACAATTCAAAGGCCTCAAGTCAATGTGATTTTTGATCCTTCACTCATCTTTAAAAGGTTATTGTACCAATAAAAAGTAATGTAGTGATGAGGTTAAGTAGTGCCATCTATTTTAAACTAAACTGTTATTGCTTCTTTAAATCCTGGTTACTTGCCATGCAACTACACCAGACTTTTCCTAGATCATGATTTATTTGCCATTGGAAAAAATTGTCTACAGACATCCTGTCAAAAGGAACCAAAATTTGAAGCTAATCTCTGGATCTCCTGTGTCCAAAGGTCACTTTTTGTGACCTTTCATTGTTCTACTTGGCAACATGCAATAGTGTAGCAATATCCACCATCATTATTTAATTGTTGGTGTAGATGATGGGAGCTGTCTTAAAGGGGACCTGTAATTAAAAAGACCACTGCACAAAATTTAAACCTTACGCAATTGTTTTAATCAATTTAATTATAATACATAAAAGGAATTTACTTGCTTAGATGAGTTATGGCCTTTTAATTTTAAAAATTCTCTTAGGCCATAAATTATGTATTTCCCAGGTGCTCCGGCTCATTTTCAAAAAAGCAGCCTATCATTAACAAGGCAAACGAGCAATGGCAGCTGCCTCACACTGGTGAAGCAATAGCATTCATTTGAAAGATGACTAAGTAGAGAAGCGATTCTAAAGAATAGTGATGTGGCCAAACTGCAATCAAAAAATAAGAACAAATTGTCTAATTTTTTCTTGCCTGATTTTGTCAGTTGTAACTAGCTTGGAGCATCACTTCAGCACTGCAGTATCTTAACTCAGTGCATATTAAATTATATGATGAACACCTAGCATGTTCTTTTATTTTTTATCTCCTTCTCAGAATAAAAATGGTATGTGTATTATCTTGTAATTTCTTCTATTTTTGGGTTTAGTATCCTGTACTAAATTTTAAACATTAAGAGGTAGATACCCTACTCTTATCTCCTCTCCAACCAACATTTTTGACTCATCTTCAGCACTGCCCCTGCCCAAGACAGACTGGGCTATACAGGACCTGGAGATTTATATCTTCACAGCAGTAAAACTATAGGTCAAGGATCAGGGATTTACATTACAGGTAATGCTTTTTGGATATTCAAAGATCACTATTCTGCATGTTAGAGTTTGTTACTGAGGCATTGCAGCAGTGGCTTACCAAGCTGCTGGTGTTAATCTGGGAAGGAAGGGAAGAGAGAGCTGGCAGTGGCTCTCAAGGGCACAGTTAGAGTTTCTGTTCCTCCAGTGATGGTCTGGTCTCATTCTGCTCTCCACAAGAGGTACCTGCTCTCCAGACCCCGATAAAAGAGGTGAGGCTACCTACAGAGTGTCTGTGAGAAGTTAAAATGAAATATCTTTGCATATATTTTCTAATTTTTGGATCTTGCTCTTACTACTTAAGCAGAGTCAAAAGCAAAGTAAACCATTTCTCTGTCTCTGTTGTGTGGTACTCCAAGACTTACCACTTGTCTTTGTTGGAATGGTATTGATACAAGTCCAGTGAATATATTAAGTCATAACACAAATAATATCACTGTAGCCCAATGACAAAAGCCAAGAAAATGTTCTGCTAAAGCATTACTTTTAAATCAGCTTGCCTTATAGAGGAAATGTCATCCAGGATTCACAAGTGTTGCCTGAATTACCATGGTTTTCTCCTTTCTTTGCTCTCTATTCTTCATAATACAACCTATATAATTGAGAACAGAACGAAAAAAAAAGGAATGCTGGGGATCTCAAAGCTGTTATTAGCAATGCTCAAAGAGGCAGATGTTATTTCTTTTCAAGCCAGGAAGTACAAACTGTGAAAAGAGCCCCCCACTGGGGAGGGCATTGTCTTTTGGGCATGGGAGATCCCAGAACATATGAATAAGTAGTTCCATTGTCTCCTGCAGAAAGTGGGAGGAGGTAAGCACACTGCTTTCTCTCAAATTGTACCCAAATGTCATGTGGACTCAGAGGCAGTAGGCAGTAATTCCCCAAGTTCCTATATCAGCTTTTGGAGTCCTGGTTAGAGAACCAAAAGGGATCTGTGACTTAGTACTTTATTCTACATTTAGTGCTGGAAATATAGACACGGCAGTGGAAAAGCCTTTCTGGAATACCATTATGGATCTTGCTACCACTGGCATTTATACCAACTAATCTCTCTCAGAAATTATACAATATCTATTTTAAAGCTTCTCAGGGTCCGCTCTCTTTCTTCTCTGTTTGGAAAACCGCAAACTACCTTCAGCATGTAAATACATTGTAAAACAGACACAAGTTAAAAACTAGTGTTGCATAAATCAGACACTACCTAGCTAAAATATCTCTGACTACATTTTTCTGCTGGAAAGCATATTTTTTAATATTTTCCTGAATTATGTTTTGCACTCCACTGGCCATTGCCATAGACTTCTTCCCTAGCTGTTATAGTTTGATTTGATTTTAAGAGCATGGGTGGTCACATCAAGAAGTAAAATACAAACAAGTTCCCTTTGCATACACTTTGTCTTTTATGAAGTCACTAACATCCTTCTTCCTGTAATGGAATTATCTGATCTGACATGTTTGATTTCTGTCCCAAATGGTGATGCTGCTGTGTCTCAACCATGTGGTGAGTTACCACTATTCTCTCCACTCATGGTGTGTTCCACTTTCATAATGGATCTTGGGACCTCTTTGGTACTGTTCAAAATGCCTGTTAATTCCAAATAGGGGAAGATAGATTTTTGAAGGTGCAAAATTCTAATGCAAAGTATTGTCTGCAGTTCAAGTGTCATTGGAGGCATACATGCTATGATTTAATTGGTAGCTCTGCTGTTCTATTCTGTATATGTATAGAGACAGATTTTCAAAATCTGTGCTTCTTACTATACATGAATGTCATTAACATGTATTTCATTTAACACCAATGAGTCATTTAAACCTCTTGGGTGAATTTACATTTATGCATGTCTTCTGTAAAATGTGTACTATTTATCCAGAGCATCATGAGAGCTCTGGAAGAACCAGAAAACAGTAAATGTGTATGTCAGGTAAGTTGACACAAAAAAGGAGGGTAGAGGCAGGACAGAAAAGCACAACCTAAAGATTGTAACATTCTGTTTTGTCTGTGTCTTTTCTATCCTGGAAATCATCCACTAAGTGCATCTTGGTTGTTTTCAAATCGTTTTCTCAGTTCCTACATAGCTCTTGCAATGGATATTCACTCTAGAATATGTTGACTCTTCATATATCTGATTTGCAAAAGTTGCCATTAACACTGTTCCATCCCCCATGATCAGCTCAACAGTCCAAAATAAAACCTGGGAATCATCATTTGTCTCATCTTGTTGCTTCACATGAACATCTCCAATCTGAGTAGAAGCCATATAAGGATATTGAAGGAAGAGCTACAAGAATGTGTATAAATCAGTCAAAGACATGTTAGAATGATGGCAAAAAATAGACTAAACAATTACATATTTGGATGGGTTTAGTAATTTCCAAAAAGAAAACACTTTGGTAAAAAATATAGCAAGGCTAAAGCGTACTTAATCTATGCTGACTGAGCATTAAAATACATTTGCCATGTCGAAAAGTTTGGGAAAATTCTGTTTTAACTTCAACCCAAAATAACGTTGAGATTTTTTAAAATTTTGTGATTATCAAATCCAGAATATTCCTTCATTCCTTGCCTGTACATTGAACAGATTCCTACCGGGGGATACATCTACTTCCCAGAATAAAAAGAATAAAAAGCACCAAATCACAGAGGAATCAAGATTCAACAGTGCAGCAAAAACTTTTTAGGATATCTCAGTGAGTTTCTAGTCACCAGGCAGAAATAAATGCAAGGCTCCAAGTGAGGGCTTCTACCTAGGCCAGCTGCTGTCAGCCGCTGGCCCTGGCAGCACGCGCGGGTCACCCGTGAGCTGCTAGAGGACACTTACACCGGTGAGCTGTGAGCTGAGGCTGGGCACAAATAAGACACTGTGGAACTTGGAATGTTCTGCAGGGAGTCTTAGATTCAGTTGTTCCCTTTGTATTCCCTTCGTATTCCTTTCATATTGTTCTTAACAATTTAAACTCTCTGCAGAGATTTACTCTTAATTGCTAACAAATATGTCAGCGGCTGTGATCTTCCCTGATGAGACCACATTTTCATGTCCAAGTTATGATGCCATGAGAATGTAACTTAATAGGGTATTCTGAGAGGTGTCTCTTTAAAGTCTGTAACACTGACACTATAATTTCAGGTTTTATTTATTAATTTTTATTAAAATATAATAAATATTACTGAAGTCACAAGGTATTTTTTAAAGCAAAATACTGTTTTGAAATCTGTCTCAAATGTCAAAAAAAAAGCATTTTGCATTAGTTCTGTATAAATTTTTATTGAATTCAAACTTTTAAATAAATCTTCCTATATCTAATGCCTCTTATCAAAGCACAAAAACACATCATCTGATTATAAGAAGAATCTCAGAACTCACCATCTTCAAATTTAATGGACTCCTGATGATTTCTTCCCTACCTAGACTGTTTTTAAAGCATTTTACTATATTTTATACATTATAAATGGATTCCATTCTTTGCTTAGCAATTCACCTAATGGACAATGGATACAAAAAAGCTCTAGCTCCAGGGACATTAAATTGGTTCTAAACTCTGAAAATTACAGCTTTTACAAAAAGAAGAAAATACTAAAAACTTATCTAATGCAACACTGCATCTCATTTTCTGCTACCTTCACAATCTGTCTAAAAGCTTCTAAATTTCTTAATGACACAATATGTTAAAATTGCATTCCTTTATATTTAGATCTCTGAAACATTTTTTCTTCTTTACAACCCCAAGGAGTTCCACCAGCAAATGGAAAATAACGTTCTTGCATTCCAGCAGTTGGGAACATGGAAAGCACTGCGCTGTACAAGAAAAATGCTGTATGCTCTATCTGACCATGGTCAAAGATGAGTACTTCAGAGAAAAGCAGACAGTCTCTGGTAATGAACCTGATTCTACATCTCACTTTGGGTAAGCAATGTCACATAACAATAGGTAACATATGACACATGAGTATGCTGCAGAGGAAACTCTACTGTAAAGACCTTTAAAGCCTTTAATCTGAATCACAATTCTTTCACTTGGATCCTCTGCTTTAGGAGTTTTCTGCAGCTAGCAATACTGCAGAACTTAGAGAGATGGTAATACCATTTCTCTAACCACTGCTCTCTTTCCCACCTCTCAACAGTGATGTAGAATCTACTCTTTGACCTTACAAGCTTGACAGCAACAGTAAGAAATAGAGAGAAATGAAAAAGACCTCTTATTTTTCTATTTGTATTGCTGTAGAAAAAGGATGCACTGAACATGGGAATCCTTTCAAATTTTGAAAAAATAGTTATTTAGTTGTCTACTACCGGGGAGTTTTTCGACTTAACAGGATGTTTATTTTAAAGTATTGTCTATTTTGGATATATATACATGATATGCATAGATACAAATATATAGATACACGTTCACTTCATATTCGCTTGTAATTCCACTTATACTATCACTTTTCTTCTGATAATAATAAAAAAAAAATACAGAGGGTAAATGTACCTATTTCATGCAATTCTTCATGGCATTCATCATTCATACATCGTCCCTCATACAGCAAGAACTTCACTTCATGTTACAGTCTCAGAAACACACAGGTTGGACAGTATCTAGAGGTTTTTTCAGTTCAGCCTTCTTCTCGGAATGAATTCAGCACTGAACTTAGGGTTTTGTCTAGTCACGTATCTCAAAAATCCATGGACAAGAAGGTTCTTGCACAACATGCTTCGGTGTCTAGTTAATTCCATAAATCCATTTAGAACCAGATATTCTTAATCTTTCCCTAGGTCAAGACTGGTATAGATCTGAGCATGCCAGTTGACTTCCCTCTGGTTTTTCTGCTATGTTTTTGTAAAATCAGATTGCCAAACACTGTTTTCCAGGTTAGTAATATGGAAACCTAAGCACTCAGTAAGAGAACTGTTATCAAACCTTACTGCCAGAAACTGAAGCAAGATTTCCTATGCATGTTTGTACAACTCTATTTCTAAACCTTAATCTGAATACAGATTTCCCTCCCAAACAGTTTACAAAAACACAAGTTTAAGGCTTTTTTTTTTTTTTTTTTTTTACTGGTACACATATCTAGGCATTCAGGCTTGAATTGGGTTCAACAACATCCACGTTCAGCTTTCAGTTTGTGGTTATAAATTGCAGTTATCAGGCTGTTTGCTTAGAACAGTAGAAATTTTTCAAAGACATGATCACCTCCCAACTTTCCATAGCAGATAATTAGCGTGGCAAAATAAATAAAATATATGAGATAAAAGTATACATGGTAGGAACAACAACATGCTGAGACACCTCCTAAAAACAGTACAAACTGAAGGCTCCATTGATACTACCTTCCTCTGTAAAAAGGCTGAAAGAAAAAAGGAGAAAGAATTGTAAAGAACTGGATATATAAAAGAGCTAGACACACAGCTTACCACTGGAGCACTGAAAATGAGTCTGGAGTACATGGAGAAAGGTGGAAGAGGAGAAGAAGAGGAAGACAAGAAAAGACAGAAAAAGGATAAAGAAGGGAGAAGCAAAGGAAGGAAGGAGAGGGGACAAAGACAGAAAGAGAAAGAGAGCAAGTGAAAAGAACTAAGAGAAGGAAGACTTTCTTGTCTTAGAATTTTGATAAAGAAGAGGTATTCTTTGCCTTTTCCTTCGTTTTACTTTCTACTTTCATATGATCTGTGCCAACTCTGATAGTCTTCAAACTTTCACTCATAAGTGTTTTTAGTTTTTAATTTCACGAGGTCATTTCCATTGACCTCTTTACTACTGACCTATTATTTTAGTAGATTTGGAAGGATCATTTACACTGACCTCTATTGCCTTACTGATTTCTCTCCTCTTTGCTCCCATATCACCCGAGCAATTGAATTTCAGTCCCATTCCCAGTTATTGGATACATAAAACAATTTCATTTGTATTGCTATTTTTCCTAGATGAATTCTTTTTTGCTGTATGTCTTTCCCAGCTCATAGTTTAATCCTTTTTAATATTCATTAAAGTAGTCTGTTTCCTTCTGATTATGGCAGAGACAACTCTTATATCGTAGATCCTTCTGTCCTCCAAAGACTCCCTTGCTTCTGGAAAACCTAAATTTCTCTTATCTGAGAAACCTTTTCAAGCATGCACAGACACTTTAGATTTTACCTAAAGGGCCCATGCTAGATGTCAACACCTCTACCACCTCTATCAAGCCAGGTGAATTTTGAGCTGCTTTGCAGGGAAAGGTAAATTACCTATTGTTTTGTCTGTTAGTTTCCCTTAGAATTTTAGACTATCAATGTTGGGTTCCACTATCACTGCAGGATTCTAGAACCTAGAAAACACCCTCTTCCAGATTTTCCCTGATGGCAGGCTTGCAATAACAATGCTTTGCCTTACACAGAGCGAAAGCAGCCCTCGCGGGTTCTGCTGCAAGCTTTTTGTTTAGAAATCATTGAAATATATAATGGCTTTGGTTGGAAGGGACATAAAGACCATCTTTTCCCAACCTCCCTGACATGGTCAGGGATGCTGCTCACTAGATTATGTTGCGCAGAGCCCCTTCCAACCTGGACTTGGACACATTCAGGGATGGGACATCCACAACTTCCCTTGGCAACCTGTTTCAGTGCCTCACCATCCTCACAGTAAATAATTCCTTCCTCAAATCTAACTTAACCTACTCTAAATCAAACAATATCAAATAATTATTTGATTTTCATTTCCCCAGCTTAGTAAATATAGACACAAAAGGTATTATTGGCAATAAATGTCTCATGGATTTATAGTTCCTAAGATTTTTCAACATTTTTTCAATATCACCTATAGTCAGTAGATTTTCCCCACATTATGGCACAATCTAAGATGGTCTGTTTCCAAGTATATGAAGTTGTTTATATTGGACACTGTTTAAATAAAACTTAACAAAATACCTTTAGGGAAATAAAATGGTGCAAAAGTACAGATGTTTTAACATTATGGAGAATATAGCTAAATTATGGAATTAATCAAAATCTAGCAACAATTTGAGGGATATACAGCAATTTTATCTGTGTAGATTGTCAGTTCCTGAGTCATGTTTTCAGCTATTTAATTGTAACTATTGGTCCCAGTTTGAAAGTTTCTTTTATTTTTAGTTCTATTAGAAGTCTTAGAAGTATTACCTACTTTAACTGTGGGAAATCTCCTATACCAACCACCAGAATCACAAAAACTTTGTAAGATTGCACTTTGTAGATCATATTTTACTCATATTCTATATGAATGCTGACTAGGAAACCAACTTTCTTGAACCTTATCCATCTGTCTTGCTGTCTCTTCATAGTAAAACTGTGATATTTTGGAAGATCCAATGTTTAGCAGATGAAGAGTAGCTTATAAAGATTAGCTAAGAAATGAAACAGTGTCTTGCTGAGTCTTGCCAAGATTAAAGAATTCTAAGGGTAGAAAAAAACCTGCTTTTCAGCAAAAATGCACATTTCAGGACATACTTGGATTGATTCTCAGATTTAGATCAAATTTGTATTTTGTTAATTCGTTTCATTTTTTTTTTTTCAATTAGCAAAGGTTTAGTCACATTATGGCAAACTTTCTAGACAGCAGAAAAATCTCAGATTATAAATGAAACAGGATGAAGGAAAAATTGTTGCAGGCAGAGGGCTACAAGTTAGGTCTTCTACGTTAATGTTCTTGTCTTTCAGATGATCTTGAGTCAACTAATACATCATAGATTTTTAAAGACATGCATGTATTTTACATATGAGGCTATTCTTTTTGTATACAGTAATTAAATTATCATAAATCAGTATGTCCTTTTAAATTACTCTCAAACCAAGCATAGGAAAATATATTACTCTTCAGGATATGTGTTGTTACTGACACAATTTCTGAGTCAAGATTATAACGAATTTCAGCTGAAAAATTAATATTAAAATTACATATTTAACACAATCTATCTACCTGAAAAGTATGTTGCCGATTTTTAAAAATGACTTTAACAAAACACTTGGAAATTTTTAGATGGGGCTTGGCTAAAGTTGAGCAAGGTATTTGATAGTATTAATAGTCCAATTTACATAGTTAAAAATGAAGCATAAAGTACAAATAAGTAAATCAAAATACTTTCATAAATTAGTGACCATTCCAACAAAGATTAAATACAGTATTCCACCAGAAAACTGAAGACTTAAGGTTCAAAAGGTCCTATTGCAAAAGATATTTGAAAGAAAAAATGCATTAAATTAGTTTTACTAATATTTACTTGAACACATGAAACTGTGCATGATATTACTATGCATATGTGCTTATGTTTTTTGGTTTTGGAAAGTACATTGTGGACTCTATAAGGGACATTTTTTTGTTTGGGGAGTCAAACCTTCAGAGCAATGAAGAAACTGATAATGATAATTTCCGTTGAATGAAAATATACTGAGGCTCACTATCTTTATATTATCCCCACTTTTAAAGAGGAATCAATGCACTAGCATGTGAAAATGTGCAGATTTAGTTCTTAGGAGGTTGGGAAATCTCAGTGGCTGTACTGGCTTCACGAGCAGCCACAAGAATATTGTAAATTGCAGACCTAATATTTTTTTTTTTTTTAATACAAGACCTTTCTACAATTAACATTGCATAAAAAATATAAGGAATAATTTCAGATCAGTTATAGTGTTTTAAGAGTTTTGCTTGTCCCTTTCCTGTGCAGGAGGAGGTAACACTTTGGCAAATGCAAATGCATGTCAGAACACACTGCAGTAAAAAGACAGAAAAGCCTACTCGAACATAAAGTGACGAAAGTTTCTTTTAAAGCAGCCTTCTGGATATCATTCTGGCCAAGTCTAAAATGTGTCATGGAATAGGTGTAGCTAATTTCACAGACAGAGTGTGTTCAAGAAGTGGATTAAAATGTTCCTGGAATTTCCATCCAAAAATGTAGTGCGCAGAAAAATGTGAAGAAACCATACAGAATCCATATAAATACTTAAATATATGTATTGGCCTATGTGTAACTTGGTGTCATTATTTACTAGTGGAATGGTTGAGAAAAAATCATATTTTTGCAAATCTTCTTGTCTACTGTGCACTTCCTCATTTTCTGAGCTCTCTTTTCTCCTATGTATTTATTCTTGTGACATGATTCTATAATTGTACAGTTTGCCAGCTCTGGCTGCTGTGGAACAGAATGCCTTGCTGGCATTCGTCCTATGGCAAGGAGTAATTTTTAAGCAGGAGAGCCAGCACCCGAATGCACATTGGATATCAAACATCAGAGACAGGAATAACAGAGACTCAGTCATTACTCAATCTCTCTAAACTAGCATCTGGTTTTGAATCCTCAGTTACTCAGCACACTATGGGTGTGCTTCTAAATAAATGTCAATTTAGGCTACAAAAGCATCTGACAACTGCAGAGGAGCCTTCTTGCAGTCTCCTGCATATTCTTTTTCCCCCCAAATGAAGTGGCACAACAAGGCTGAGTGTTTCTTTTGTGTTTCCTGTTCATTAACAAAATGTACAAATATGCATTCACACCAAGAACATTACGGTAGTTTAGGGCCTTCCCTCTGTTTGGGGAGTACAACATCATCAGGCAGTCAAAGTTTCAGATGATTGGAGAGAAAGACCTGAAGAGGGAAATAATATGAGCTAAAGAAGGAATGGTATTTGTCAAAGATCACACACTTGCTTAAAAGACAAGTTGCAAGACTTTAGAAGGAAAATGCAGTCATTGATTTAGGATGTTTTCCTTCTAAATAATTGAAATAGAAAAATGTGTCCGTGTGTGGGGTAAAAGCCCACTTGAAAATGAACAGTCAACACAGAAAGACTGAGTTTTTTAAAGTGTCATACGTTGTCTTGTTTCCATTCCATTAGAGAAAAGGCTGAAAGAAAACAGGTAGTGTGTTTTGGTTCAAAGGATACAGCCAAGTGAATGTCATAGTTACCATTATTTCAATCAGTTTTCAGGCAAATAATCATGATAAGCAGTGCATCAACAAACTAGTGGAACCAAAATATGCTCCAGAAAATCTTAAGTGTTTTTACTTAATGAAAAATTCTCGAGTAATTTATATTTCTACTTTCTGCAGCAATCTAAATAAACTGTCATTATTTAAAAAAACCAAGTTTCCTTCAATCCAAGAATCCATGCATTTTTGCACTGCTGAACAGATTTCATAAAAATGAAAGTGGGATAGTCCCAGCAGAGCAATGTAGTTCTGCCAAAGATGGAGTCAGAGTTATGTAAATCTACCCAGGCAGCAAATACAGAAAAGCTTGTGACTGGCAAATGGTGAAAAAGGCCATATAATGCCCAGATGAGCCAGCATATTACAGCTTACAGAACTGGGATGTTTTCTTCACACTATACACCTAGAGACACACTGGCAGATTTCTTGTCTACTGACTGGAGGTCACCAGTAAATCATATTTTACTAAATGCATTCTGAGGACTTACCTGTGACATACAGAGCATAGCCAAGTTACAGGGAATATGATGAAATGGTGAAAAAACTTTCCTCTTTTTCCTCTGGTTGCTCAGCTTTTGAAGACCTTGTGTTTCTTATTGGACTTATGACCCTGACATCTGTTTCAGTTTTTACTCAATCTTCCCTTTTCCCTGCTACAATTCATCAAGGAGCAACTCCTCCTCTTCCCCATAATGTCCATGTCACATCTCACAATTTCCTACTAATTTATTCGATCAGGCCTTGTAACCTTTCTTCATTTCTCTTCACTTATTCCTTTTAATATTTCCATTTTACATTTTATGTGGAGTGTCTTACAGCTGCTCCAGCCCATCTTTTTTGTCTCTCAGTCACATATGCACCTTTAAAGTAGAGAGGCAGATTTCAAGCAAAAAGGTCTTTGTCCTCTCCTTCATGCTTTGAATCAAGCACATTCAGCTCAAATTTTTCATGACAGTTCTCTCACAGTGCCAGCTCATAAAGAGGCACCAGAGTAGGAATAATTTGTACTTCTACAGTGCTAAGTGTTCAGACAAATCACAGATCTTCTGGGTAGACCAACTGATGACATGTTTGAAGGTACTGTCGCAGAAAAGACAGAGGCATAATAATAGGAGGTGGTATGCATCACAAGGATGGAGGAGTCCTAAGAAAAAGATTATTTATCGGAAAGAAACACATGAAATTTTGAAATGACAGAGCTCAAAACAAATCAAATCCCATGCATCCATAATTTTTCAATATTTGTGCTTAAATGCTCTTGTTCATGATTTCCCAGGTAAATCTGGGAATTCCAAGAATGCGTTGGACCACTGCACTCAGAAGATGGTGTTATGCTTCTTTTACAACCTGCCATACATCATGGCGTCTGCCAAAGCAAAACCACACAGCCTTTTACTTGTGCTGACTATTTCAACCACTGTTGAGCCACTGTTCATTGTATCTTCCTGCTGAGTGGCAGCCCCATGCAGGTGAGATGGCCAGCTGAGTGCAGCGACAGGGACAGTTTTGCTGATTTTCCTCCGGACAGAGAGGTTGTTTATCTCAGTGCTCCATTAACTGAAATCATGGTGTTGTTTTTTTCTAGCGATAGTTTTACTAGTGTGCCCTTACCCTACAGTTCTGCTCCCCACAGCACTCAAACTGGCTAATCACTTGGCATTGATGGCAATAGACCCACACGCCACCCTCACATGCAGTTACAGTGATCAGCATGGTTACACACCCAGAGACAAGAGAGCACAAGCACAGAGTCTCTCAAGACTTACTGAAAAACTGCTTTCTTCTCCTTTGTCTTGTTCAATTACCTAATCGTGCACCTGGTTCAAAGGTCAGCAGCCTACAGCTCACTTCACCTTTTCAATTGCACTGCATTTCAAAATCAGAATCAGATCAGATCTCGCTTACAGAGAGATCTAGGTCACTATTATAAACTCTTTTTATATGGAGGAACCAGGTAACCCTAACCTGCAAATGGAACTTATATATGCAGAAAAACTTTTAAGCAGTACTAGAAATATATCTTTATCACTTGTGTCTGACGTATTTGTTTCTACAATTTTCTCTTCCAACAAAGCATATCACTCTAGTGCCAACATTTTGGTTCCACAACAGACTCTAGTATTGTAGTCTTTGCTTGATGAAGAGGAAGAAATAAGGTTAAATGATTTGCAGAGAAATTGAGAGAATGAAAGGCTCACCTCTTTCCTTACTGCACGTGTATAACCTTCCTTACGTAATATGTGGCACCACTTTTAGAAGTGCCTTGGCTGTGCTGAACTCTCTGCCCACAAGTGTTCAGACTGCAACAGCCAAGGATACACTTGGAAAGTGGTATTTAAACAACATTGTAACTACATTTCATCCCAAGATCTGGGGATATTTTAAATAACAAAGAGTTTATGCAGCAGGCAATGCAGGAGTAAAATCCAGCATTTTTCTGACTATATTTGCATCCTTTTCCTCTTACTTCAGACAAATAAAAGTCAACACAAGAGCAAATCACCCTATTACTGTAGGTATTTAAGAATATTTCATCTTCTCAGAGCAATTTTTTTTAAGACACGGCACTGAAACTGAAAGAGTAACTCCTTATGGAGTAAGTCAACTGGAGCACAGAGAGCAATGTTTCAGCAGTGTTAAAGTATTCCCAAGGGATCCAGGGACAATCTGTTTCAGTAAGTGTGTGTGTTTAATAAGAGATTCATAGGGTGATATGTAGGTGTCTTATAATTATCTGACATGGTTTCAGAGACATGGGTTTTTTGTTTTCTTCTGTGGACATAATAGCATTTTGTCTATTTGCTTAAGACAGAACATCTGGGAGAAGCTAAAATAAATCCATTAAATGGGGAAGAAAATAAGAATAATGAACAGAATGTCTGGACTGCAGGTTACAAACACCACAGGATCTAGAGAGCACACATTTTCCCTCACAATTAATGTTAATCAGCTGAACCTATCCTTCAATTTTTTCATCTCATCTCATCTCTTTCAAGCTCATACAGTCAGAAGACTATTGGAACATGAAGAGACAAAGACTAAGCTGCCACCATGTAATAATGCAATATTTTCCTATGTATGTCTTATGCTTGAAGAAAACCAACCCCCAAACAAATAGAAAACGCTTCTCTGTAGCTCCTACATGTTTCCTTTTGAGTGTAACCCTCCCACAAAAACTCTTCTGTGATTCAGACTATATGTTAGAAATTAATTTTTTGCTGTCTTCCTGAGAATCTGTGCACTGCATCTGTGGCTCTCACAACAATTTATCTTATGTATATATTTATGTACATATGTATATTTCCCTTTATAGGGGAAAGAAGTTTTCCACATGACAGCTGTAAAACATACACAACAATATAAACACAGCACATTAGCGGTAAGAGAAAGGCTGCAATAATGCTTCTCCACTAGTACATCATAGACGTAGCAATTAGCAACCTCACCCACAGTCATCACAATTTCTTTTCTGTTAGGAAGAAAGGATTTCCTGTTACTTAACCCTTTTTGCTCATTCCATTCTGCATGTGAACTCAGAAATAAAACTGTATTATGGTTTTCAAAATAATTTACAATGATTGATCCAAATAAAAGACAAAATGTAACAACAGGACACACCTCACAATTCAATTACTCTACAAGGGTATTCCAGTGCTTTCCAAGCATAACAAGTTGAACAATTAAACACCAACATGTCAAATTTTTTTTCCAGGAGATCCTTTCATTAAACAGAAAAATCAGAACTGCATGTCTATTGGAGCCATCACAAGCATATCTGCTAAGTGTATGCAAAGCAAAAGTATACAATATCCAGTCTTCATGAAGGCACTGCTAGTCTTTGTCACTCAGATCCCTCCTGAGAACTGTATCCTGCCATTAGAGTACCACTAGACAGTAAATTTTTGCTAATAGTCAGAGATTTTCCTGTGTCTTCTGGTTATACTGGTGAATGGAATGGTTCCAGCCCTGCCTTATTCTGCCCATCTCCTCTGCTGCTTCACTTATGCTTATATTCTTTTCTTCACAATCTTTTTGCAGCAAGGACTGTCTTTTTAATTATGTGTGCTAACAACACTAGGCTCAATGGAGCAATACGAAATACTGCACTACAAAATGATAATAAAATACCCTTTCCTTATGGAAGAAATTAAATACACAGTTCTATTCCTTCTGCAACTCCATTAGAGCACAAATAAACAGAGAATCCTGCACCAAGCTTTAGATATAATGCTCAATCTCTTCAACAGAAACAATAAAACCCACAGAGACCACAGGGAAGATGAATTTCAGACTCTAATAGGCACAAATGGACTTTAATATGTCTTTCCAGAGATCTTCCAACTAGCAAAAGTCACAGGGGAGAAGATTAGAGAGATAATAGCAAGTCACAGTCATGCATGTATCTGATACACTTTTAAACTTAACAACAAATCTAAAACAAACAAACAACACATATTCAGAATGTCAAGAACTACTCTCTTTTTTCCTGTATTTGTTGACTACTTTAAAATTCCTGCCTATCCTGATTTTTTTCCCCTTTGAGGACAGATTTTTACCATCATCCAGACAACCAGAATTTATAACTAAAACCTATGACATGCAACAGCTTCAGGCTTCGCTTGGTGCAACCAGTTGCCATGAGGAAAAATTACTCAGAGATACACAGTGGAAAAAAACCCCCATAGTATCATCTAGGTGATCAAAACATTGCACAAAATTTTGGCACTCACTACGATATTTACGAATACAAAATATCCAATTGGAATATACTGTTCAGAGGGAAGAAAAAAAATTATTCTAAGCCTAATATTTTTTGTGGCCAACTTGCTTAAGCAAATCTGAGCAAGCGCATTGTGACTGCCAAAGTCGGGAAGGAGAGAGTTGCAGACATTCCTGATCAGCACAAATACTTTGGGGCAAGGTAGAATTGCATGAGGCTCTTGGGTGTAACAGCAACACTCAGATGATAATTTCCATCAGTATTAGGGCATAGGTTGTCATCTGATCCATGATTTCATCCCAGAAATTACATTCTTACAACTTTATTGCTAAAATAGCCTTAGATCATATCCATACTTTATCCTATTTTATATTCTACTTGAAACACTTTTCATTAGTTTGGACAGGAAACTTCATTCTCACTTTCTCAAAATAGTGGTGTCAGTCACTAGAATCTGAAGATATTGAGATATCAGGGGAGAGTCACCTTAAATGATTCCTGTCCTAAGTCATATCCTATCTGATGGACTTCTGAAAATAGAGAAAGAAATTTTTTAACATTTCTCTAAAAAGTGAAGGTTTTAACCTTCAGAGGCTGTTCTGTTAATTGTGAATTATTAACCTGCCAAGCCATGAAAAGTAACACCTAACGTGATCTCTAATGACTCTGTGAAACCCACTAATTGCATAACTAGCAATGCCTTTGTTAATGCCACTTACTGCAGATAATTGTTGTGGTGTCCAGTGATTTCAATTGTTTAGGAAATGGAAGGACTGTCAGACTATGAAATGTTTTCCTTTGATGGTGAATGACAAAATAATGCACAAATAGCTATATTAATTTTCCCATTTGTCCTTGTGCTCTGAGTCACCTAGAAAACTTCATGATGAAACTGCTGTTTAATACACTTATTCTGGATGACTTGCTGTGAATTCAAAAGAGTAAGGCTGAATTAACCAATTTTTTTATTCAGCAATCAACAACAAATGAAATAAAATAAACATTCTCTACTTCTCATATAGATACTGCATAAAGTAGTGACATTAGCCTAAGCAAATCACTCCACCTTCCTTGTGAAATAATGTCAGTCTCAATAGCTGAGTTTTTTATAGTCATCAATATTTTACAGAGAATGCACTTGCATCTCTGCTGCTCAGCAGTATAAGCTATATGCAAAAGGGATACAAGTTTTTTAAACCAGTACCTGTTCATTTAAGACAATTCTAATTCTAAACATTTATATTTCCTGTGTCTTTGTTTAGATTATTCATCTGAAAGAGCTCAACAAGAATTTTTTTTTAAAATCCATCTTCAACTCCTGATATCCCACAGTTACTTATCTCTTTATCTTGTGGGAACAATGAAACACTATACAATAAATTGTACTGCCAACAGCAACAGGAGTGGTTTTAAGAAAAAACACAGTTTCCACAGGGCAGAGATGCAAATGGTTACAGAAGGTGTAAGGCAATGGAAAGTCAGATTCTATCATGTTTAGGTTGTTCCCCTGGAAGTTACGAAATGTTAACAGACAGAAGGAGGAGCCAGTCCTTTGTCTGTACAGTAGGTTCCCTATGTAGTGAATGATGTGTTTTCATTTTAGATGACTTTCAGCCCTTCAAAACTTATGGTGAGCTGTAAAGAGAAATAAGTCAGTGGAAATATTCACATCTATTTTGATAGTCTTCAAATAAAATATTTAGGTACTTATTTCCAGAGAATCACTGTCAACAAAAATAAAGGCAAAAAAAGAAAGCACAGGGTAAGAGGAGAAATATTTAGGTTTTGGTGTGAAAGAAATCTGTGTCTCTCCCGTTCCTAAAGGATACAATAAAAAAAAAAATCAGACTCTTTTTTTAACATTAAAATACTTGCTTAGTAACACTAGTAAATTCCAGAAATATTTGCGGAGTTTTTGTGTCAGTCAAACTAGAAGCAAAGCCAAACCAGCTTCCTATGTGTCTTTCTCCATTTTAAAGCATTGCAAAAGCTTTCTTTCACCTCTGACACTTAAAAGGGTTGAACCTTACACTTTCCAGAAGAAGGATTTTCTGTCAGTAAAAATGTGTGTAGGACAGTACAGAGCACACTTTTGTATTTGAGTGAATAAGCACACCTGTGAATGTATTTCTTTCTCCTCCCTGCTAAATACTATTAATAGAGAAAAATAGAAAAAGCTTTTATCCATTCCAGCACGCTTCTCTGTATAACTGTGGTTGGCATAAACGTACATAGCAAAAATCCATGAGTGAATGAATGTATCCTGAAAATACAGACAGAAAACAGTTGCTTGAACAAATATAATGTGTTCATATACAATGTTTGTTTCCCTATCATATGCAAATGACAGCAGGGAACACAAAATGCAATGCATGCGCAGCTCTCCAGTTGAGATACCCCATTTCTAGGCTACTAGAAGCATTGTCTCACCTAGCCCTTGTAGTGTTAACCTTAATGCATTCTGGTTCCTCTTAGCCTCCTGCAATCTACTGGGAAGAATGTTATTTCAGTTTTATACAATGATGAGACTTGCTCTTGCTAGTGTTTGTAGTGTACACTGTAAATTCAGGTCGTTGTGAATCAGTCAAGGTTTCTCTCTTTTTTCCCATTACTTTGAAAGAAATATGAGATGCATCATCCAGCAAAGACCACTTATGAATGGAATTTCACAATCTTGCTAAATGTCTGCTGAACAATATCTTGCCATCACTCTGAATGTCCCGCTCTTCTTCCCTCAATTTTTGTCGCTAAGTACAGTGCCATGTGGTCTGCACTACTCCTTTGGTCAGCTGGGATAAGCTGTTGCCAGTGTATTTCCTCCCAACTTCTTGTGCACCCCTTATCCACTTGCTGTCACAGTGTTTCAAGACTTTCATAAAAGTCCTTGATGCTGCTTAAGCACTGCTCAGCAAAAGTCAAAACACCCCTGAGTTTTTCAACACTGTTTTCAGCATAAATTGAAAACACAGCCCAATACTATGAAGAAAAATTAATTATCTCTCCTAGTCAAAACTAGTACCTACTAAGAATTTCAGGAAATTGTAGTAATTTATATTAATTTATACAATAGTCAGAAATGGAAAATCCAAAGACTTGGTATTGGTACACAAATCAACCTTCAAATTTACATTGACAAAAGTCATCTCTAAAGGGACATCTACCATTGCTCCATATCGAGGATTTAAGGAAGGATATTATAAAGGGAAAAGGAAAAGGTGCTGTTTTGTATGACTATACAACATGTTAATACTGCGCTTAGGTTCATAAACTTTGGTGAAAGTGGATATCAGGTGTGACTGTTGCACTGATATAACCAGTTAATGCAACATCAAAGTTTTTTGGACAAAATAAAATTAAAAAGAATAAAAAATGGTAAAGAGATTAAATGCAATGCTAAACAATACATCCTCATATGGTCAAAAGTAAATTCTTTTAAAATTACCCAATATTTTGATTTGAAGAATTATTTGATTATTTGATTAGAAAGAGTTGACTAGAGGAGTCACTTGCTCTGGGACCAAAATTAGCTTAAATAATAATGTCAATACAAGAGAATACTTCTAACTGTTCTTGCTAATGATATCGTACAGGAAGATTTCATCAGTGTGGGAGATGACTGGGTGTTTGCTTGTTCAATACACTCACTTTCAGGTAACCCTGTATAGAGGAGTAGTAGCAGAAAACATACTTTGTAGTATGCTCATATGAAATTATATGCACTGAAATGATTTAGAAAAGTTTCTGTTTGCTGGATCAACCTACAGAATGCAGATTTGACAAAAGCAAATGAAAATATTGTTCATATCAAATGAAATGTCAGGATAATGCTAGAAAGTGTTTGCTAGAAAGGATTGATAAGATATATCTTAAAGTTAAAATATGAGCCATCAGGGAATGCTATTTCACTCTAAATCTGGAGGTGATGAGAAGACCTTGCTCAGCAAAGCAGAAAACTCTCAAACAGGTAAAAACTAGATGACTAAGACACCTTCTGCCGGAATTATCCCTTATGAGTCACCTAGCCAAGACTACAATTACCAGATGATCTGCTGGAAATAATATGACAAGGCATCAGTCATGCTCTCCACAAATGCTTCATTCATTCACCCCATCCTGTGGGCTGTAATCTCTGACTGGACCAAATCTTGCAGGATTGTCAACCAGTCCATTTAGCCACAGACATGCAGAAGCTATGAGCAAAACATGTAAGAGTGAGCGAGACTCACTCAAAATAACGTTTCTGTTGCATTATAACACCACATAAAATTGAGTTTGCTTGTTTTCAGTTTCTAGACAGAGACAACAAAAGTGAAGAATAAGGATCCTGTTGAGGTTTATACAGTTGTGTTCCTTCTGTCTGCCAGTGCTTTCAAAAGAACATCTTTCTTATCAGTTCCCATAGTTATATCTGACACTCTCTGAAGACTCTACCATCTTCCTTACGATACACCAGATACTTTCTAACTGAGTAACAGGGTCTTTGATTCCTCACAAGTCCTGACACACATGTAGGAGGGTGGATTTCACAAGAAAACCAAAGAAGGCTGACATATGAATTGTTAAAGGAAAAGTCTTACATATCATATATAACTGAAAATCACAATGGAAGCCTTCCTAATATGTTTTATATTTCACAGATTACATGGATTGCTCCCCTTTTTCCTCTTTTTTCAAGTCTGACAGAATAGCAAATACTCAGATATTTTTCTACTCTGAAAAATACATCTTCCCAGCTCCATCTGACCTTCATAAATGCCTGCATTTCAATTAATAAAATAGTATTAAAATTGGTTTCTTTAATTTCTGCTCTGAATAAGTTTTTACTTCTGTTTGTAGGACAGAGTCTCTGAGAGAGAGCACAAATGTATTGGGTCTGGCCTGTTATTAACAGAACTGTTCACAGGGATTCCAGGGTGGAGACAATTCTGTTCTCCTGCTACCTCTGTGCATCCTATTGAATGAAGAAAGCATAAAGACAATGGAGTCACTTATGCATCTTCAAACAAATTCAAATTGGAGCTGTTTACCAAAAAAAGATACTGGGATTATTACATTTAAGATTCATTAAAGGAGGTTTATATATGATCATGGATGGAAAGGACAGCTTTCAAAAGAACAAGGCAATATATTTTTATTTACAGCAACATTCTAAACATTAACAGATAATGCACTCAGCTATCTAAATCATTACAAGATGAACACTAAATGTTGTCTGCATCATCTTCAATGTGCTCTTTGAAGGGGATTGTCACATATTTTTTGGTACCTACTGTTTTCACTTCAGGGTGCTTTTTCTTTCATTCTTTAATTTGCACAAGGGAGTGTAATGGAGTAAATTTGGGGTGGGGGGGTGGTGTGGGCGGTGGAGCAGAAAGCTAAGCAAGCCAGCTACTCAAATACTCAAAGTCTCAAAACAATGTCTCAAGTAGACACTATTCTCAAAGGATTGGCTCTGACATCTTCACTAGCTTCAGTTCAAGATTATTCAGAAATGTTCAGAAAGATGTTCAGAAAACTCACAAGCTGTACCAGTCTGCTAGAATGCCTACTGGAATGAACACTGCTGCAGCTGAAGTCTGAGATACCTCAATCAGCTAGTAGACTTTTATTTAGACTGCACAACCTTCTTAATAAGCAAGTATCCTTTTGTCAAATGTGTGCTTTACATCCCCTGGCAGTAAGATTCTTTCTGAAATCTCATACCTGCTGTACACATCACATTCCATACAAATAGTTATACCTTGAGGCTCTCTTTCTGTGGTGTCAAAGGTGCTTAAAGGTTTTACTGCTGGAAGGATTCTATGGCCATTAGGGTTAGTGATCACATCTTTTCTGTGAAAGTTCCACAGGAGTTTCAATCCCATTGTGTCAACATGAAGTTCCAGTTGCTCATGAGAGGTGGGGCTCAGTGCAGTGCAGGTGTTGCCTGACGTGTGGGGGTTATGAACTCTCCTCTCTGAGGAGCAGATGGTCTGAGAAGACATGAAAGCAAAAATGAAAGCATCCTTGCAATCCATCCCCATTAAAATCAAGCACACATTTCTACTTAATGCAATCTTGTCTCTCAAAGCCCTCTTTCTAGACCCATCTAATGATGGTTGTGACCCACTTTATTGATCCACCTGGGTTTGCTATAGCTACATACAGATAACCTATCTTTTGTTTTCTTCCCTTCAGCTCTTCTCCCATGCACTTAGTATTTCTCAGGCAGAACCAATATGTGCAAGGTCACTTCTTTCCTTCATGTTTTCCCTTCATGACTGGAAATAGCACCGTGTATGTGCTACTTTAACTACCCAATATTTTCAACAAGCTGAGACTTACACCCTATAATGGTGCTCTTTCTCACTTGTGTTTGCAGTTGTCTCATTTATGATTTACATGCCCTCAAGTGTGGCGTTATTTAAATATAGTTTGAGGTTGTGCATGTGTATAGAACATGTGTATATGAACATATACGGAAGGTGTATATAAACGTAAAGTTATCAACATGTAGGGGGATGTATGTATAATATAAAAAGTCTCAGACCCAAACCGAAGGTAGCATTTTTTCAATAAATCATTGTGGCTGAATGAGGTTAGGAAAGCAGCCTTTCTTCTCACTACAGCAACAGGACAGCCGTAACTGTGGCTGACTGCAACACCTGACACAAATAGTTTTTCTTTTTTCTCCTCCAACTTTCTATGTGAAGGCCAAGCACTGGAAGAGTCATTCTAACTTGTTGCAGGACACAGTATTTATGAGATATCCAGTTTTTTCACGGAACCAGTCAGCACCAATTTGGTCAGTGGCATCCAATGGTGGCATTACATGAGCCAATATCATTCTTATTTATTTGTCAAATGCAAATCTACTTGAGTGTTTTTCTTTTTATTTCCCAGCTGCGGTGCTGCCTTGCAATGCATAGTGTAAACAAGCACGGCGAAGCATGGCACATCCTCAGTGTCACCACACAAGGGACTCAAGAAAGAAATGTGCTGTTTGAATTGTCCAGCTGTGTCACAGCTTTCTATTTAGGGATATTGTAATCTTCTGAGGAATTTCAGTGCTTGCTGATGTGAAAAATTACCCAGAGAGTTTATGGAGGCTCCTCCCTTGGTGGTATGCAAAAGTCATCTGAACCCAACTCCCGTGTGCTGTAGGGAACCTTTTGTGTACAGAGAGGTTGAACCCTTACAGCTTCACCCACTCTGTGATTCCAGGAAATTATTTTACATTTCAAAGTCCCAAAAAGTAGTTTAGATACAGACACCTTGCTTTCAATTCAGGTATATGGGTAAGTTATTACTTTGGACTCAAGTTTCAAGAAGTTGTGGGGGTTTTTGTTTTGTTTTTTTGTTTGTTGGGGTTTTGTCTGTTTTCTGTAAGACAGTGTATAAGTCAAATTCAGAACCAACCACTTCTGTGTACTGATGAAGAAGGCTAAATTTCCAGTACCTTGAACTTTCTGAAGAGTAGGTAGTGCTCTATAAAGATTTTTCATTGGGAATTAAGGAAAAGATAGATAGTATTGGACTAACAAATTGGTAATCTTGATTCAGAATTTGTTTAAACATTATCAAACTAAAAGCTGTATTAGGAAGCAAGTTGGAAAAGTATTATCCATAAACTTTGTCATTCTCAAGTAATGTATTTAAATACCATGTTTTTTACATTATGTAAGTTATGTAACTTGATACTTTTATTGACTAAAAAGGTGTTGTGGGTGGGAAAACGTACTGTTTTACTGATTTCCAACAGCTTTTCTCCATTACTAAAATCACAGCATGGCTGTGCTTAATTCAGGACAATTTGATTTAAAAATTCCTGCTTGGCAGAATTGAATTTTGAACTATTTGGCTAATTTTTCTTATTGCATTATCTGAGGTTAGCTCTATGTGTTGAACAGGTTTCATCTTCATATGAAAATAATGTTTAAAAAATGCAAATAAAATTCAAACTTGTGTCTACTACTACTAAAATTAACTGCAAACAAAATTCAAACTTGTGTCTACTGATCTACCTGTGTCTCAATCTCCATCACAGAAATCCCATCATAACTTCAAAAATTCATAGTGTAGTGTCTGAGTAGTTCAGGTTCTTTATTCTCTATAAGAAATTAAATATCCCTCCCACTTACAGATGCCAGGCAGTACTCAAGTTACTCATTAATCACGGTCAAGGTACGTGCTTTAGAAATGAAACACCCAAATGACACGTAGCAGCTTTTGATGCGGTGGGAAACAAATTATATTTGATGTGGCCTTGTATTTTTGAACCTATTCATTTGTAAGCATGATTTGCTGCACATCTCTTATGAAGACCTATTTCAATATTTAGTGGTTTTCTTGCACAAACTCTATCAAAAATAATTTTTCTAAGTCAATAATACTTTAAAATATTTTTTTTACGCAGTCACATAATTTTTTAATCTAAGTTGCCCTCTAATCTAATATGAAACTGCAGACACTACCTTGTGTTAGTATCATACACTCATGGAATGGAGGATAAATTTATAGCTTACATCCTCCTTTAATTGTGTGTTTCTATACCTTCAGTTTTCTATACCTTCAGTTTCTGTGAAAACTTGTGTCATTTTCCTCAGAAGACATTATCATCAAAACTTTGCTGTTAAATTAGTAATGTTACTTTAAAGCAAAGGTACATACATTTAAAAGAGGCAGTGTGGAAAGGAATGGACATCACAAAATGCCAAGTGTGATGGAGTGCAGTGCAATAAAAAATATTTTATATAATTTATAAAACAGAAGTAAACTATAAGAAGAGAAAAAAAATCTACTTTAAATGGTCGCTTATTTATCCTGGAAATGGCAGACAAGACATTTCAAATTTGATAAAACCGGTCCCTAAAACAACAATTCCCTGTTGTTTTTTTCCAGAAGGTAAAAAAAATTTATAGGGTTCAAGTGTACATTATATTTCAATTTTAAAATGGAGTCTTTTGTATGTGACTGATGTTTAGTGATATGAGCAAAAATTATGTTCTGTAGCCCAGTGCTGACTAGACTACAACGAGAACACTGAAAGTCGCAAGTTCTATGAAATATTCATCAGATACTCCAAGACTTGTTTTATTTTTTTCCACATGAAAGTGCTTTCCTTGTTCTGGCTGATCTCCAGAGCTAGCAAAAAGGTATTTGCTAAGTCCAACTTTTCCTTCTCTAATATTATTCATTGAAATGAACAAAATAATTTGCAGTGTGTTAATTGTTGACTCATATTTATTACCATCACAATTTTTGCAGACAAATACATTCTTGCATGTTTATGACAAAGTAGATTAGACAGCAGATGTCTAATAGAATCATGTTGTATTACTAATTAATATTAGACAGGAATAGAGTCATTAAATAGACCCAATACCCCATCTTCTATTAGGTATACCCATACACTCTATAATGTGTATGTCAAATCTCTGTAAACCAGCAGCTAAGCTGGCAGATAAAACTGGTAACACTTTGCTTTTCAAGGCTGAAAGACAGACAACAGGTTTGTTTGTTCTTTATCTCTTTCTCCAGAACATCAGCTTTTACAATATAGAGGTTGGCTTTATTTGGCAATAGACATGCATAAAAATTTTGACCATCTGAATTAAATGTCTAATGAAAAAGTCTTGCAAAATGAAACATTAAAAAGCAAAAGCTAATTTCACCAACAATACTGAAGAAAAATTCATTCAAAAGGCTAAATGCAGACAAAAAATTATTCAGAATTACATACAAATTTGAGCGTCTCTATTTTATATAATAGATTGTATTTTGTTTCAGGATTTATCAAATTATTATTCTTCACAAAATTAGCAATCTGCATATCCTAAAGCTATAGAATATCCAGAGTTGGAAGGGACCCTCAAGGATCAATGATGTTCAACGCCTGGCCCTGCACAAGAGAGCCCAAGAATCTCACTATATGCCTGTGAGCGTTGTCTGAAAACTTCTTCAAGTCAGACAGACTTGGTGTCAATGATGTTTGTTATAAATTCAGATGTTATTATTTCAAATAAAGTACTCCACTTTTCCTAATGTTATTTCAAATACAATCACTTTCAAATACAAAAAAAATATTAATATCATGAGTAAAAACATTTCTCTCTATTTCAGATTTGATTCCTTTTCTTTTTAGGGTTGTCAGGACACGCAGTGAGAATCTGATGGTGTGAACACCTGTAATGTGCTGAGAACCTAATAAAAGAAAGTGATATGCAAGAAATTACACAATGAAAATATTTAGGGCTTTGTGTGTTTTTAAAGACTTCATGTCTTGCCTGTGCAGAATCTAGTTCTAACAAGCAAACAAAGGGCAATTTCAAAGAGATTTAGTTGCACGTAAACAAATACTTAATTCTCCCTCCAAAGCCTGCATGAAAAGGACAGGTGTTTGTGTTGAAAGTATTGAAAGGAAAATATTTCTTCATGTCATTTTGTGAGAATTGTATATACCTGTAGTTTCCCTCCATGTTTCTCATACTTTATTATTTAGGTCTGGGTATTGCATGGGGCAAGTCTTCCTGTTTGTTTACACTGCATTTGTTGATAGTTTGAATTATGACTGCATGCCTTTTGGAGTTCTCTTCTTCCCTGTGTTCATGTAGTTGGGTTTTTAACATCAATAAGAGTCAAGTGAGTAGAAATAACAATGTCTACCAAGTTTATTTCGTTCTGAAACATAGGTACTTGTGAACTGAGAAGCATTTTCTTATTAACTTTATGTAAACAACAGAAAATTAAGACAACAGCTTTTTTCAGATTCTGATTGAGTACGTATTATTGATGTCTCACCAAAAGGATATCACAAGTAATTATTATTTTAAATCATATTCAGGCAACGTTTTATATCCTCAGTGTTATTTTTCTGAGTTGTAGTTTCATAACCCATTGTCCCTTCCAATATCTGGAGTATATGGTACAGATGTCCTGTGCCTATTTCCCACTTTTCCTACACAGCTTAAATTCAGTTACACATGACACATGAAGTTCCTCTTTTGTAGTTCAACTTTCCTAAATAGTTACATGACTGACATGAGTAAACCGCCTTTGCAAAATATTTCTAAGTATAATAATACTTGACAAATAATGCAAAAAGTCAGCACTACTAAATGCAATGTCCATTACTTTAAATTAACTTTTCTTTAGAATTGCGTAGAGATTCCACCCATGACCAAGGCATATGTATTCTGTATGATTCTGCATGTAGACAGCTCTCTTTCATTTTAAGCTATTACACTTCAGTCATTTTTTTTTTTTTTACAACTTTCTCTTTTTCTATCAATCTTAGCAAATTGCTGCCAGACTACAACACTAAGGCAGGATCCTTGCTGCTATCCAATTCTTCCTATGAATCAGTTTGTGAGACTCAAATTCTCACAAGTAGTTTGGTCAACAAATATCTCATGTGCAAAATCTTCCCCAATATCTATTATAAACACAGTATTTTAAGAATGCTTTCTTTAGCTGTTCATTTCCTTTCATCTTTATTTTTCTGCGTCCTTTACTACACTGTTCACAAATTTTGCCCAGTCAGATCTACTCAAAGTCTTTTTGTGAAGACCATCCTCTGAAACCATGTCTTTGATCATAATTACCTTAATTAATACCCCTCTATTGCCCTTAAAGTCAACTATAAGGAGTTTAATTTTAAGACATTTCCACTACTCCCAACCCATTCCTCTCCTATCATCTCAATATGGACAGGTCCAGTCCAATCTATAACAAACCCACTTGCTTGTAATGAACAACAGTCACTAGAACCAGATGGTGTTTACCCGAGAGCTTTAAAGGAATTCAAGGATGAAATAGATAACGTACTAACTGCAACATGCCATCTCTCATTTAAAGCTCTGCCACTGTCATAGATGAGGTGAGCAGCATGATAAAATTTTTTTAGAGAAGTCATAAGCAAGAACTTGGGAATTACACACCAGAAAGTCTGATATGCATACCAGATAGATCAACAGCAATTAGCCCAAAGAATAAACATAAGCTGCTTGGCAAAATATGATGTATAGAAGAAGAATCAAGATGGCTTCTGTACAGGGAAATAATATCTCATTAACCTATTACAATTTCTTAAAAGAGGCACTGAACACAAGGAAAAGATAGATCAATCACTATTCAAAAGACATTTTTAAAAATCCCTCAGAGATACCCAATAAAGAAACTAGGAGACTCTTGACTTACCAAAAAAAAAATGCTCTCCCATATATACATCAAAATAAGAGATACAAATGAAAAAGTAGAAAGTAGCTTACTAATGGAATCCCACAGAAGTCTGTATTGCTCAGCATATATGCAAGGGATCTGGAAAAAACAGAATTGTACTATTATTTCCAGGCTGGAAAGATAAGGACTACTTGTTAAATGCAATTAATGAAAACCTGAGTAATGGGGTAAAATGGCAAATGAAATTCAATGCACATAAATTTAAAGTAATGGTTAGAGCAGAAAAAGGCCAGATTTTGTGAAATAGAATGGGAATTAGAGTATTGTATTGAAGACAACAAAAGTCTTGAATTTCCAAAATCTGCTTTCTGTAAATGTTGATGCAATATTTAGCAGCACCGAAAGGACATCTTGAATGCTGAGTCAGTCATTAACAAAACACATGGAGAACAAAAGGAAAACATCATTATGCCTCTCCATAAATCTTTGTTGTACTAGTAATCAAGGGCTGTCCTTAGTTTTCTTTTCCCCATGTTGAGGTAGAACTGTAAAGTGGTACAGAACAGCAACTTAAGTTCTCATAAAGTGGTTTTTGTACAAAAACAATTCAGCTGTGGAAGACAACTGCAAAATCTGGAAGGGCCTGATAGGGAATGCCTCCTCCAGTATCAGAATGAGGCACAATGATTACCAGTCTGTTCAAATATAAATCAAGGAGGTAATAATCCAGTAGCTAAGCTGTGAAAGCAGTGCAGGTGTTCAAATGCTGAACATGTTCAGACAGTAACTAAGGAAGTTCAAGGGGAAAAAAAATCTTTAAAGGCATGCCCAGATAGGATCTCTTGGAAAATTCTTTCCCAGAATCTGTGACAGTATTTGTAGGAAGATGATACTGCACATATGCTTTGTTCTTATAGTCACCTTTATTAACAGCAAAGACAGGATAGTGGACTCAGTATGGTCATTCCTGTATTACTGTGTTCAGAAAAGTCCTTTTCCCATAATTGTATTCTTTGCCCTAGGGATGACATACCCATGAACATTGATAATATAATCTCGGGATCTTTCTGTGAATCCATGGTGTTCTGCAAATACTACAAAAGCATTTGACAGACAAGTAGACAGTTTATATATTTACTTTTGCCAATTAAGATGACCTGCTTCTTCTACTAACTTGTCTCTAATCTTATGCTTAGTTTGTGAGCCCTTTTAAGTACCAGCATTTTTTGATGTATGCTTGGGAAGCACCAAGCAACAAGGGACCCTGGTTTCTGACTAGGCATTCTATTAAGGTATAAAAATTTTGACAATTAATGTGAAGAGAAATATCAGAAATTTATTATTATATGTGTAAAACAGTTTGGATTAGGCTGTTTCAGATTAGCAGTTTCAAAACACATAAGATTCACTGAAATGAGAAAGAGAAGAATCTGACCAGCTTTCTTCATGATAAACATACATCAGCAAAATACAAGTTCCTTAAAAAAATTCTATTACAGAGGAGGCACAGAATCTTTCTTCAGTTAGAGTTCAGTGTATCTTAACTCTTTGACAACTTTGGATGCACCAAGTATTACCAGGAATGGACTTGAATACAAAGAATTAAAAATCAAATTTTCATTGTATGTTGTTCTGAACCAAAGCTGCCACGGTTGTTTTTATATTCCTTGCTCCATTAAGTCCAAAATCATCTAAATAAAAGTTGAGAATGTAGCTTCAAGAAAACTCCAAGCCATCCACACTGACTTTTACTAAAACAGAGAGACTGCTGTTATGTTTCACAACAAAGCTGTAATTGCATACAATTCTGAGCTATCATGGTTTGGATTCTGTTCATACCCATGTTTTGTTGTGTTTATGTGGCACTCTGAAGGGTACCTAATGGAATAAAATATGCCAAAAAGCCTGGGTCACTTTCAATAAAAATTAGGTTATTAGGGTGAAAGATTGCTTTAACAATGACCAAACATTTATTCAGCTTCCAATTACTCATTTCAGAACTTGCTGTATGCAGAAGAATAGCAGGTAAAAATGCTTCTCTATATGTTACTTCTTTCAGATTCTATTAAAACTGTAATAGCCTGCTTGTATTATACATTTTCCTGTATATTTCAATCAACATGTCACTTTAGCTGTTGCTCCTGAAGTGCACTTAATATTTTCATTAAAATCAATAAAGCCGGGAAATGACAAGGGTGCAGGTGGATGCAAGCAATTAAACTTCTTCTATATGTATTGTTAACTAGCAGTCAGAGAAAGAAGCTTCATTCAACACCTGTCCCTTTCCTTTTAAATGACAGCTAACAGAAATCCACTTAGCCAGCTTTTGTCTGCTTATTTTGCTGACAGATGATGTGAAGAAGTAGGCAGTTATAGGGCCAGTAATTCAGAATTAATTTTCCCTTCAAAAGATGATGTGGACAACTGAGTGCAGTAATGGTACCTGCTCAGAGCTCAGGGGGTAAACAAGATAATTTGAGATGATGGGACAGAAATAAAAGCTCTTTAAAGGTTTGCTCCTCACATGGTTCTCAAAAGCACACTCACCAGCAATTTTTATTTGCCTCAAATCAAAGTCAGAAGAGTTAATCGTTGAAGCATTAGCCTGATGTACTTTTGTGTGTGGTAGGATTGTAAAGGAAGCAAATAAAAAGAGAGATGGAGGGTTGCAACCCACCCTAATATTAAAAATGTGTGATGGTGAAAGATAGAGCCTAAGTCACACGCAATTTTTTTATCAATTATGTTTTCAGAACGTGCTGCAAATTAAAGGAAGCTGCTGGCTGGACACAGGCTTCATATTTGCGGTAAGGGGAAGTAATCATATCTTTAATCATCCATCAACAATTTTTTTTAGCCTGTCACCTCTGAGGCACTAACCAGAGTGGTCCTTATTACCGGGACAAAGAGGCAATGTGGAGATCACTGCCTATGGAGGAACCACAGGCCCAGATTCATTCTCAAAGTGTGCACGGGTTTATGTAGAAACAGGAAGCTGCGGTTCTACATCCACTATGCCAGATGTGCTGTTAAGGTTACACTCGTGTATGCACAAAGAACAGCAGCAGGATCTAAAAGCTTTCCAACAAACTGAACATAAGGAATGATTTGCCTGGATATTTCCTCTCTTTGTTCTATAAGTACATATGAAGCATGAACTTTTCAAGACATCTGTAAAAAAAAAAAAAAAAAAAGAAAAAGAAAAAAAGAAAAAAGGAACCTTCTCAGCAATTTTAATTACCACAGAGGAAGCTAAATTTGAAGTCTTTCTTTTTAAAGACCTTCAAAGGAGAAAAAGGAGAATAGACACCTCTGTATTCCTACAGCCATACAAATGTGGAACTGGATATTGACGTCTGGCTCTAGCTTTCTAACACCTGGATGAAGTTCTAGAGAAGGAGAGATGTCAGATCTGGCTGTATTTGGAGTCTGGTGTCTTATAAGCTTTCTTTCATTTCTCTCTGACATTGAATGCTATTGTGTAACCTAATCTCATTATTAGTTGGTGACTGTTTCTGTCCTCTCACATTTTACTCTGCACTCTAAAAGCTGCAGCCTACAAATATGTGGAGGTATTTCAGACCTACATTGTATTTGCTCTAATTGCACTCTGTAAGAGCCCAAGAGAGGGAATGGACTATCTTAAATGTACTCCAAATTCAGACATGTTCATCTTATATATGCGGGCTTTCTGGGACTCACACTCTTGTACCAAATATTAAAGAGCAGCCCAGGCTCAGGCTCCTCGCAAAGCATAGCTGCTTTTTCAGGAAAAATTACCTGTTCCTCAGGTTTTCAACAAAGTGTGGTGCTGGTGAATCACCAGAGCTGGAAATTTTGCAGACATGGGGGTTGGGTAAAGCTCACACCCATGTTTCTCTCTCTCATGCCTCTCTTCCTGTGCAGTCTGAAGCCTGAGTGTGCCTATATGGGCAGTCAATGGGCATCAGCCATGGATCCCTGGAATTGTAGAAGGGCTGAACATCATAAGACAAGCCGAGCAGTGGCTTTTCGCAGTTGCAATGGTAAGTCCACACACACGTTCCTCTTGCGTGTTGGACACCATCTCATGGGCTGTGCTTTGTGACAACTTAGCACTCAGGAAGGTGTCATTGACACAACACCACCACCACCACAACTTACCACAGAGGCTGTACACATCACTGCCTCTCATCCTCTGAATCAGATCACATCAGACATGAAATATGTGCTGAAGTGTTTCTCTTTTCTTTTTTTCCTTCATAGTACTCCCTTTGGTTATGTCAGATATTGAATTAGGACTCAGTCCTTCAAAGACTGGCAGACTGCTTGCTGTAAAATTTTGAAAAGGCTGTCCAGAGCACAGGCTGTACAAGCACATAATTTTCAATGTGTACATATATTTGTGCAGGATCAACACCTTAATTTGCAAATTCCTTTTTGTACAACTAATGTTTTATTTGAGGAAATCTTCAGTACATTCTGAGATCCAGTAAAATAATAATGTTCTTATAACCAAATTTAGCAGAAAACCTATTACTCCTTTTCATGTTTTCTCCAAGAAACATAGCCATTGCATGTTGGTTACTTGAAATATATCATGAGAATTAGTTCCAGAGGGTAGCATACTCACTGTATGTGATGGTTTATGTGGTCTCCAGTTACAGTGGTCTGTATAATACATAATCATTCATCATTCAGGTTTATTTCAGATTTACATTGACAAGACTGAGATCTGAATCTGGCCCAGGTGTGTGTATGAGGGTCAGGTGATATGGCGTTGCCATAGTAATGACCTATTCTTTTCAAATAGCGGGGTAGCTACTTCAGAAAAAATCTGTACCTTCTCACAACAAATTAAATCTGTTCCTTTTATGTTCATCCCTGAGATGCTGATCTTAAAAACAGTCATGCTTATTCTGCAAAATCGACATATTTTATTAAATCTGATCTTCACAGTGTCATAGAATGGTCTGCGTTGGAAAGGGCCTTAAACATCATGGAGTTCCAAATTCCCCTGCCATAGATGGTGACACCTGTCACAGGATCAGGTTTCATAGAGCCCCATCAAACCTGGCCTCCTCACAGGGACAGGATATCCACAGCTTCTCTGGGAAATGTGTCTGTGCCTCACAGCAAATCCTCATAGCAAAGAATTTCTTCCTAATATCTAATCTAAACCTTTTTCAGTATTAAGTCATTGAACCTTGTCCTGTCACTACATGGTCTTGTAAGAAGTCTCCATTTTTCCTGTAGGCTTTCCTGCAGAGACTGGAAGGCCACAATAAAGTCACCCCAAAGCCTTCTCTTGTCCAGACTGAACAATCCAAATTCCAATTTTTGGGCTGTGAGTGCCCATGGCTGGGTCATGTCCAGCCTCTCATCCCCCAACACCCCCAAGTCCTTCTCCCCAGGGCTGCTCTCCATCTGATCATCCCCCCAGCCTGTATTTGCCCTGATCCATGTGCAGCACCTTGCACTTGGCCTTGTTAAATCTCAAGAGATTCCCACAGATCCACTTCTTGAGCTTGTTCAGGTCCCTCTGGATGGCATCTTGTCTTTCAGATGTAGCAACAGCACCACTGAGCTTGGCATCACCAGCAAACTTGCTGACGGTGCACTTGATCTCCTATGTCATTAGTTAAGATATTAAGTAACAATGCTCCCAATAGGAACCCCTAAGGCACACTACTTGTCACTGGTATCCATCAGGACTCCGTTGACTACTACCCTCTAGATGCAGCCATCCAGCCATTTTCTTATTCCCCTAACAGTTCACTCATTAAATCCATCTCTTTCCAATTTAGAGAGAAGGAGGTTTTGGGGGACTGTGTCAGAAGCTTTACAGAAGTCCGCATAAATTACATATGCAGCCCTTTCCTTGTCCAATGAGGTAGTCAACCCATCACATAAAGCCAAGAGGTTGGTCAGCCAGAGCTTAACAAGCTTGGTGAAGCAGTGAGAGCTGTTTCAATCAACTCTCCTCCCTGTGCATTAGCACAGCTTCCATGAGGATCTGTTCCAGGATCTTCTCAGGCACAGAGGGGAGGCTGGCAGCTCAGTACCCAGGATAGTCATTTCTACCTCATTTCATGTATAAAGATGTGTACAAATTTTCCCTTTTCCAGTCACCCACAACCTCATGACTGCCATAACTTTTCAAATATCATAGAGGTTGGCTTGGCAGCTACATCAGCGAAATTGCTCAGGACTCTAGGATGTATCTCATAAGGTTCCATAGACTTATGTATGTTCAGGTTCCTCAGATGGTCACAAACCTGATATTTACTTACAGTGTGAAGCACTTTTCCCCCACCCATTTCTATCCTCCTGTTCATCCATTCAAGAGCTGCAGGAAGAGAACTTGCCATTGAGGACTGAGGCAAAAAAGGTGGCATTTTTTTACTACAAAGAAGTACCTCAGCCTTTTCCTTATCCATAGCTACTTGTTCTTCAGCAGTGTATACTGTGGTGAGGGGTAGGTGGAGATGGAACAGTGCAACTTCTTTCACATTTTTTTTTCTGGTAAACATATCTGTAGAAACCCTTTTTGTGAATGTTTTGCATCTCTTCCTCAGCTCCAGCTTTGCTTTGGCCTCCCTACACAACTGAACTTCATCTGTATACCCTTCCAAAGTCACATGTCATTTCCACGGTCTGAGCATGTTTCTTTGTGCTTAGTTTGACCAACAGTTTTCTACTCAGCCATGCCAATCTCCTGCCTTCCTTTTATCTTCCTACTGATTGTTAGCTCACGTGCTCTGTGGAAGACTTCATTAAAGATTTTCCAGTTCTGAGGGCAGTGACTCAGGGAGTCCTATTGATTATGTCCCTTAAGAGCTGGAATTTTGCTTTTGTAAAGCAAAACTTCATACTTCTCTTAACCCAGTTCCCTCAGGGCTGTGAACTCCCCCAAAGCAGGATCATGGCAGCCTGGGCTCCCTCCAAACATAATGTCCTCATTATGTGTGTTTATGTTGGCAAGCATCAGGTCAGTATTGCATCCCCTCTGGTAGAGCAGTCTGTTAACTGGGTCGGGAAGTTATCCTCCAGCAGTGTCCTGGATCTCCTACAACTGTCTGTGCTATTTTCCCAGCAGTGGTCAGGGACCACAGGGTGGTCCTGGACAGCAGGACAAGACCCAGTGAGAGCAATGCCTCCTGCAGCTGGAGCCAGCAGGCTTCACCCAGGGGTTGCTTGATCAAGGGGCTGTAGTAAACACCCACTCACCCACAAGGCTCCCTTTGTTGCCTCAGTCTCTGATTCTTGCCCACAGGGCTTTGACCTGCCCATGGCTCTTCTTCAGAGGCAACTCTTCACACTTGATCCACCTCCTGATGTAGGGTATAAACCCTCCATGCCTCCTTCTGCCCTGTAACTATCAATAGTCACACTCTAGTCACGGGATTCATCCACCAAGTATCAGCCATGGCTACAAGGTTTTAGCTTTCTAGCAGTGCAGTGGCTTCCAGCTATCACTTACTACCCATGCTGTGTGCATTGGTGTAAGGGCACTCCAGCCAGTCTGTTGGCTGTGTTGTTTTCCTAGAGGCACACCCCTTAACTCCTTTAAGATATTTCCCTGGTGTTTTCCTGTTGGCTTCTGATACCTCATGAGTAATAATCATTATTCTCATAATTCATCTCTTATGACTTCTAGACAAATCTGCTGGTTTAAAGTGCTCAAGGTTTTCCAGTTCGAGTTCAGGGCTGGCTTCTCCACAAAACTGTTCTTGCAACAAAATCTAGTTCACTGCTTAAAACAAAACAACAACATACTGCCTCTATTTTCATGTTTTGAGTGGTACATCAGTTGTTAGTGACCAGTTTATCCAGCAAATCTTTTCACTTCATATACATCCCCTGCAGCACTGAGCATTTTCAATAAAATGAAATTTTATTGTCCCACTCCATATTTACCCTAATTCTGTAGCATTGAGTTCCCAACACAGAAGAATCCGTCTGCTCTGAATGTACTCTGTGAACAGGCAAAGAATGGTACTTTCAGTTGCAGATAAAAAAATCTGCATGACATCTAACATAGCCATGACCTATAACAGACATTTAATTCTTGTTCTTCTGAAGGTTGTTATGGAAACAATTTTTTAATATATTTTTCCAGTCCTTTGTCATTTTTAATTGTGGCTGTAGGTTAAGTCACAAAATTTACTCAATTTTAATTTTAATTTGAGATCTAACTATTCTCTTTTCAGTATTCAGCAGGCTGTTATTATTTGTCTTCATAAAGATTTCTGCTAATGGAAGGTAGTCTGAAAGTATGGGGCTTTTTGTACTGAAATGTTTGTTCTATATTTTAGTTCCTTAAATTTGAGGGTAAAAAAATAATCTTTCTTCTAGTCTGAATGATTAAATGTTCTATTCTGAATAAGACACTATCTAATGTGGTTAATGAATATGATTAGAGCTAATTCTCAGGAGTCTGACAAATCATGTTAACCAAAATTAACTTTATGGCTTTCTACTGGCTCTGGTTGCTAACTGTGGAAATGAAATAGCTATTTTATTTCAAAGTGATATTATAAACATAAATAAATAAATAAATAAATAAATATGTCTACATGGATGTTTTTGCTAGTTGCTCTTCTTCACAGGTTCTGGCTTACTCATTCTAGATTTACTTTTTTTAGCAGAAAATAGTACCTTACATAGGGAAATGACCATGGACAGTGACTTGGGAGGTTCAAGCTGAGAATCAGGAAAAAAACATTGCTCTTACAGGGTAGCAGAGCAGCAGGAAGAGGCTAGGGAATCTCAGAGGCTCTTCACATTCAGCTAGACAACACCCTGACTGTCCAGGTTTAGTTTTGGTAAGAATTTCACAGGATATTTGGGGCTGAAGACCCTGTAGATGCTTTACAGCCATAATTTCTGTGATTCTGGAGGAAAAAATGTTATAATAAGGAAAAGCAAGCAATTATTTTCTCATTAAATTTTACTGATATTTTCCTTTTCATCTCTAAAATACTAATTGGAATGAACTACAATTGGAATTGAAAATAAATATTAAAAAATAGATAAGAGGAATTGCTATGATTACCTATAATCCCCATTAATATGTAAGGGATTAAAAACACTTGCCAGCCTGTAGGACTGAGGGCTGTGAGCAAGATAAAAAATAAGAGTTGGTAGAAAGTAGCTGGAGCTACAAGAAAACACATTTTTAAAAGGTATAACAAAACATATACAGACTAGAGTTTCTGGCTTACAGGTAAAACCATTGCTGTTTTTGGTTAAAATAGTGATCTCCAGTGAGCAATAATACTACTTAATGGTCCTTTTCTCAACCCAGAAGGCAATTACTTCTTCCTCACGGTAAACCTCAACAAGAATAATATGTGCATATATATTCCTATTTATAGATCAGAATTAATTTGAAACAGTACAACTAATCATACAGTTATGGAAAATGAAGATATTATAGATCTTATAGACATAAATAGCCAAAATGTATAATATTACCAGTGACAGCTTTCTTGAAAGAAGAAAATCCCACTACGACTCGTTTGTTCAAGCTTAAAAGACAAGGAAAATGCAAAAAAACACCTCAGTTGTCTATCCATATGCCCTTCCCCTTGTAAAAAAATTGCCATATAGCAGCAGTATTGCAAAATTACTTCATCATCCATAACATCTTGAAAAGTTGACAGGAGGTCTTTTTGAAAGTCTTGTCTAATGCTTTAAAGTGGTTTTAGCAGCTCTCTTCTCCATCTTTATTTTGCAGCACTCACATTCCTTCTCATCAGTTTGTTTTCTCCTTTACCAAAGAAAGCTGGACTGATCCTATGGGTACCACTTCAGACAGGAAAATTTGACCCATCTATAATCCCAGTCCATTGGTCTGATTTCCTTGTCAGGATCAAAGTTTCTCCCTTCTCTAAGCTCTGAGGAGTTTTAATATGACACATGTGTATGGTTAAGAATTTTTTTTTTCCTTTTCCTGGAAATCTCACAATAGGATAGATCACAAATTCATGTTGGGGTTGAGAAATATGCTCAGCAAAGGTGAGATTCATTATCAATTTGTCAACAAAATTTGATGCATCAAGAAGAGATGGGAAAAAAAGCAAAAACACACAACTGATACACAATAGATAATTTTTCTTCCAAGTGAAATGACGTTCTGTTCATAACTAAAAAAATAAAGGCAGTGCTGAACATTCATCAGAACACCTTATGAATACCCAGGCTACCCAAGTGGGTATTCATAAGCTGCCCAAGAAAGAGGCTAGGCCTCCAAAACAACCCTCTCAGTCTCTTAAAGATTTGACAAAGTAGCAGAGATAATAGCTGTTCCAATCAAATCCCACTTGCACTTCAGCCATGACACAACTGTATTTATTGAAGATGGCTTTTTTAAACCTCTCCAAGGACATCAAAGTCAATGAGAAAAGTTTCTGTAGGCGTATTGGTGATAAAACGAAGACCAGGGAAAATATGAGCTCTCTTCCGAAGGAAACAGGAGATCTGGTAACCTGGGATATGGGGAAAGCTGAGGTATGCACAAGTGTTAGCCTTCACTGGCAAGTGTTCTAGCTACACTGTCCAAGTTTCAGAAAGCAAAGGTAGTGAGTAGGAGAATGAAGGTCATATTTGAGACCATTGTGAACATTAACATGAGCAAATTCACAGTGACATGGTTTACCTGGACCTGTGCAGAGCATTTGACACTGTTGTGCACAAGGTACTTGTTGCTAAGCTGGAAAAAAGCAATTTGATGAAGGGACTCAGTGGATAAGGAGCTGGCTGGGTGGTTACACTCAAGCAGTTGCAGTCAGTGGCTCAATGTCCAAGTGGAGGGCAGTGGCAAGTGGTGTCCTCAGGGGCTGGTGTCCATTGGGAGCAGAGCTATTTAACAGCTTTGCTGGTGACAGGGACCAGGGGATGCAGCAAGCAATACCAAACTGTGTGGTGTGGTCAACATGGTGGGAGGTAATGGAAGCCAACCAGAGGGACCACGTTAGGCCTGAGAAGCGGGGTGGTGTGAACCTCATGAAGTTCTACAAGGCCAAAGTCCTGCACCTAGACTGGGCAATCACAAGAAAAAATACAGGCTGTTAGGAGAACAGATTGAGAGCAGACCTGAGAAAGACTTGGGGATGCTGTTAGATGAGAAGCTTGATGTGACCCATCGTTGTGCACTCACAGCCCAGAAAGCCAGTTGTGTTCAGGGCTGTTTCCAAAGCCATGTGGCCAGCAGGTTGTTGCTCCACTCTGCTCTGCTCTGTTGTGCCCCGTCTGAAGTACTGTATTCAGTTCTGGGGCCCTCAACATAAGATGGATCTGGAGGAATGAGTCCAGAGGAGAGCCAGGAAGATGATTAGAGGCCTAGAACATCTATTCCATGATGATAAAATGGGACCATTGGGGTTGATCAGCCTGGAGAAGAGAAGGCTCCAGGGAGACCGTATTGCAGCCTTCCAGTACCGAAAGGGGGCCTACAAGAATGCTGGACAGTGTAGCAACAGGACAAGAGGGAATGGCCTTAATTGAAAGAGGGCAGCTTTAGACTGGATGTTAAGAAGAAATTCTTTACACATACGGATATGAAGCACTGGAACATGGTGCCCCATCCCTGGGACTGTTCAAGGTCAGGCTGGAAGGGGCTCTGAGCAAGCTAGCGTCCTGTCCATGACAGACGGGTTGGAAGGAGGTGATCTATAAGTTCCATCCAACCTAAACCATTCTATGATTCCATGTCACTATAATTCCTTGAATTTGCTCACACTTTACACTCATTCATTTATAATTCCAGTATTTCAGAGTAACAGCCAAGAAAAGTCACTGTTAACACTCTCTTTATATCCATGTCACGTCTACATTGAACATTTCTGTATGTGCTCAAGTGATTTGAGAGATGTTTCTCTCCCACAGCAGAACTCACACTTCCTGTGGAAATTCTCCATTTTCCCAGTACAACTCCTTCCTTATCCTATAAGAATTTAAAGTGACAAGTAGGATACCCATACTGCACTAGCTCTTTGCAGAGTCAATCACACTCTAACCTGCCAAGGCTCACCGGTGACCCTGACTGTTCATGAAATAGAGTGGATGATCTCACCACTTTTAATTTCAGGATTGTGAAAACACAAATTTCTTGCTAACATCAAGGTCTCTATCCAAGTGTCTCAGTTTAGAGACAAGTTTAGGAGAAAAAGCTCTGGCATGTCTGTTTCCTCCAGCAAAAAAAGGGCTTCAGCAATCCTTTTCCTGCCAATCAGAAAATTAATACCAATGGGTGAAAGCAAAGAAAACCAACTGTTTATTGATAAACAAAGTGCCCACACAGCACAGGAAAAAATTAATAAATGCTAGATATTGAACCATCAGAACCTTACCCCAGACACACGCACACCCACTTCAGAACAAAAAAACCCAAATGCCAAGGGAAGAAAGAAACCAGCCGGCCACATGGAAAGGGGGAGCAAAATGGCACCTACTTTTGTCTCAGGGAAGGAAAATAAAGTTCACATAGCAGCTCAGGCAAAACAAATGGGAACCTGTTGAACCTCTGCTGTTTATCTCCTCCTCACAGCAGATGAAGCTGGTGAATTTTGGTGTCTTTTCTTGTGTTGGTTCAGCTTTCCCGGAAGTTTGGGCCCAGGCAAAGTGGTTCCCACAGCTCCCCACAGGTCTCAGCTGGCTGTTTCCCTGCAAATGTCTGATCTCAGACCTAAACTAAGCTGAGAAATTTAATAAAGTAACAAAAGTTGACAAAGGATTGCTGCTACAGTCTCTCCAGGCCAGAGAAATGGGAAGAAAGAAACTTCTTGCAAAAGGCAGTAAAAACCAAGGCAACCAAGCAAGAAAGTAACATCCAGTCCTCCCCGCACCCCAGCACACCTGGGAGTGAGGCTTTGAACAAAATCCGCGCAAGAGGCCCTGGGCTCCCACCCCTTCCTCAGACACACTTTAAAGATACAGCAGACATTTCTGGGCATAAAGCAGATGATAAGGGAATAGAGTATCATCATAAAATCACCAAGACACCAAGCAAATCAGAAAGTTACCAAAATAAGAACTTTTGGCTTTGGTACTAAACTAGCCATGTTCTTCTCCCCACTATGTTGAGCTACAAATAAATGTAGCAAGTTTTCCAGCAAAATGACAAGGTTTTCTTAATTCCATTAGTCAGTGTGAAATTATGCATGTTAGCCATACAGAATGGTAAACAGAATGGAAAGTGTTTTGGAGCATGCTGTGGATGGGCTAAGTGAATCAATAGTCCATGAGGGAAAGCTTCCAGCAGTATAGATTGTTTGAACTACTTACCATTATGTCAAATTCACTTCAGCATGAGCAAACAGACACACATGATGAATACTGAGAGAAGAACTATTTCTACTGTTTGCATTTAAAGGCCTAAAGTTGTATAGATTTTTATAATCAACTAAGTCTTTATAACAATAAAAAGACTTTTATTTAATCCTTAAAGAGTTGATGGACCAAGTATTATTTTTGCTTGTCTGGATCAGTCAGAAGCCCATCAAACCTTATAGACATATTTTTCTTTCCTTTATTTATTTATTTCCTTTATTATTATTACTCATGGGCTTTATTTATGATTTTAATAACACCTCCTCTGTGGGAATAATTCTTGTCATGAGAAGTGAAGAAATGTGAAAGGACAGTGTCACCTGAAACCAAATAAACATTTCGCACACTGGGAAAAACAAAATGCCACCAAATGTCATATGTGGTTGATAGCTTCCCTGAAAAAAAATATAGTTTCCTCTTTAAAAATATATTATGCATGTCCTCAAATATGTATGTAGTGTTTAACAGAGATGGAAATAACCACCTGCTCCAAGAACTCTATTGCAAGTAAATCTTGAAATAAGCACATGTTGATTTTACTTTTGAAAGGCACTTATCATGTTTTCCAATCAACTCTTCTACCAAAACTCAGACCATATTCTTCGCATAACATTCACAACTGGCCTGCATTTGCTCAGAACTGAGAGTACCTTGAATAGTATGATTCATATAGGCTTGCATTTAAAAAGTGGTTATTACGGTTACTTAGCTCTGATTCACGTCACAGTGGTCATCCAAGACATTGTTTATTACCTAAAGAAGTAGGTAGGAAGACAGAAAATGTGAGACAGAGAAGCATAAGAGAAAAAATGAGGTTATTGAAACTTACTTCGAAAAGAAACAGACCTCCACTAAAAATTATAGGTTTACATAGTAGTACTTTTTCTAACTTTCCTTAGCCTTTTTTTCTAAGTCTCCTAGCAAGAGCCTATATTTGTCTACACCCTTAAAGAAGGGAAACTCATTACTGCCTTGAAGTGTCTTGGTTCTGTCCTGTTAGTATTTCAGCCAAAACATCACAACTGTCTGACAGGCAGAAAGATCACTTTTACCAGGTGAAAGGATCTTAGACTTAGGATTTTAGACAGCTAACATGGTGCCTCTTCCACTCCTCCACTCTTGATAATATAACGACTTATTCAGGGAAGATTAATATAATTTTTGTTGAACTTTTCTTATATTCTTAAGATCTTTAGCATTACCAGATGCAAAGTTTACGTTGCTAGCCTTCTGTTTATGGCGTTCAAAGTTTCATCAAGGGAGCCAGCTTCTGCAGAGTATTATATGTGGTGATATGTATTTTCATTAAGTCTTATTATTAGATAGTTACTGAATGCATTAGTGTAGAACTCAGGGCTGTCACGGAGCCAGCTTCAATAAATGGGGGAAGAAGGAAAGAAATTTTATATTAACCCAAGGGATTTGGAGATGGAGGTATAAAGTGCATTGCTTCTGAAAGTTCTGTCAGAGGCTGTTTATGGGACAGAGCTGAGGACATGAATGCCAACCACAAAATCAGAAGAGCATTATGCCTCACATAAACATGCTTCAGTGACTGAAATGTTGACATGAGCAATATCTTAGCAAAATAGCGAAGAAACACTAGTTCAGATGGTAATACAATCTCTTACACTCTTCTATTATGAAGCAAGTGTCTAGTGCACTCACACAGACAAGAACAACATATCTTCATGATTGGTATCTTCAGGCCATCTACAAAATCAGTATGGGGTTGTCAGTGAATGCTTTTGCTAGACATTTTAAAACCTATTTTTTAACAGCACCATTTGAACATTTATTAAAACTAATTTTAGGAAAGCCAAGTTTTGAAAGCTCAAGGATTAAAATAGACCAGGCTTCTAAAAATTCTGGATGTTTTTGATTTTTTTCACCTGACCGTGTGACTCTTGAGAAATTCCCTGGAAGCTAATATGTAGACGTTGAATAGAACTGGAAAAAATAATTTATCTTTTTTTATTCTTTGGGTACCAGAGCAGCACCAAAACTCATTAACATTCACATCATTCCCAGCTTCATTATCTCACCCAGATGTTTCCATGACTGCCCCTTTAAAGAATTCCTGTCTAAATTTTATTTACATTTGTTCAACAATATTGATGCTTAATGAATAAATGCAGTATGCTGTCAGTACCGAAGACTAATTACATCTATGTATGAGCCTGAGAACCTGATTGAAAAATCTGCAGTAGCTAGACTGGGTTTAAATAAACACTTTAGTGTAGTGCTTTAATTACACTTTAGTTTGTAATGTAATTTTTGGCTGTTTAAACTATGATTTAGTCTGAGCTAATTACAAATGATTTTCTACTCAGTAATTAATAATAACAAAATTGTAATTAGACAGCTGCTCTGGATCAGGGTGGCAGTTTGTGTTAGCTGACTCATGATAGACTGGCAGATAAACAAGAGCTGCATTTGGGGACTGGAACTTATTGCACCTTTCTGTGTTTTGTTTTCAGTCAGAAGAGCTATTATGGTTGGGAGTACTTCAAAATACTCCTCGGTTTGGAGGACTGAAGCTAGATATTTACAGTGGGAACTTCCTGGGTTTCTGCTACTTGTGAAGGCGGGTCATTCTACTTGAGGCTGATAGAGATGTTGCAGGTTCCTTTCTCTTGCTCAATAGAAAATAAAGCAAACTTCATTTTTTCCTGCATGCCACATGACTTCATCACAGCAAAGGACCCTAACTCACAGCAAGAAAACCAGAACTTCAGATGCTTTTTATCCACCATCCACGTGAAAGTTACACACACTACAATGAAGCAAATATGAGTTAGGGATGATACTTCCATATTTCAGCAACTCCATCATAAAAATGTTCAATTCTCCAGAGGTGTTTGGTGGCAAAACACCCTCTTTGATTCAGTATTACTTCAGAACTGCAGACCTGCACAACTGTATCTGTCATGTACTCAAATGTACTCATGTCACTCAAAACAGCACTGCTTTTCTTCAGCTGATTTGTAAGCTTCCTCATCTTTGTCTATATTCAGCAGGCCATATAAGATAAAACAGTGAATCTTCTTCAGAAAATATCCACCCTATAATTACCACGGATTAATTCTGGAGCATAAACAGATGCATGAAAAAGACAAAGGACATTCTGCTAACTTCCTCCTTCAATTGAGGTTCCAGATTTGTCAATTTCTAGCATTTACTCTGGGGTTTTTTTTTAGGAGGTGTGATAAATGTTTTGCATTTTGAAAATGCAGCAACATTTCCCCAGTTTTCATGAAAAGAAAAATCAAAAAGTCTTAGTAAGTTCTTTTTGGGACACATTTGGTGTCATCTTATTCAAAGTAGGTTTTAAAGTGTAAATTTGCCCAAAGTCCGAGAAAAATATAAAAACAATTATAATCACTCAGTGGCAGCTCTTCAGAAAGTTATTTCTTCTAGGAGCTGAATTTAGTTTTCTTTTCAAGTTAATTTAAACATTCATGTTTATGCCACCTAATAAAAGATAATAATTGAACACTAAGTCATACACTGCAAAACACCTTTCACATGCTTTTGGATTAGAATCTGTCAGAAGCTGTCATGTTGTCAGCATGTAGATAATGTATAGCTGAAGAAAGACTTAAATAGAATATTTTCTATATATGTTTAAAAACAGAAAGAATTGTACCACTGGGAGATCTTAATGCATACAGCTGTCACCTTCTTACTTACATTAACCTCATGTCCTGGTACATGTGAGCTGCTGGCAAAGCTGGTGCATCTCTAACTGAAAAAGCCATATAAGGGATAAAAAATCACCAGGAACATGCACACCAAAATGTAACTTTAAATCAATCATATAAATAGAAACCTTAATACAACTGACAGTCTATAATTATGTAAGTAGTTTGAGCAACATACTGTAACTGATGCTTTTCTTAAAATACTTATTTTGAAACACATTGCCTTTTAACAGAGCATAATCATCAGTTTTACAGTATCCATGAACCATTTACAAAGGAAAAGATGAATGATTTGTCTAAGTCTAAATTCTAAACCCCCAGACTACCCTAAACAAGGTCATAAAATTGAAAAATAGAATATAATGACAACTCTTTGGACAGACACAAAAATGGAGAAACTAGTGCCTGCCTGAACACATTCACTTCTCATGGTCTACAGAGAGAAAGATAAATAAATCTGAAAATAGGTGTGTTTAATTAAAAATAACCCATGTATCCTTTTTCTGTCCCTTTTGGAGCACTCCTCTGTTAAAACTGTCCTTGACCATAATGTGGTAAGAATCTACGACATATTTTGTATGTTCATATTTCAGACATTCCTGATATGTTTCCCTAAGCACATTTAAGCTAAGATTTCTAAAATTAAGTAACAGGTCTTTCTCTATTTTCCTCTCTTCCCATGTTTTCAGTGAAAATTCATGAAATAAAAAGAAAACCTTTGGGCTTACATTGGCTTCCTAAAGTTTTTTTAGCAGCAAAAGTGTCCTTAAAATCAATAGTGCAGTTATATGCACTTGGTAAGTGGATTTTTTTAAAAGCCCTATTTTTAAAGGGAAAACCATTTTTTATGGGAAATATAGTCTCAGCTACTGCATCTAAGATAGCTGGCATCATGATAATGAAGTATTATTGAAAGGAGGTGTGTCTCATCCTTTAGGCAAATGTAGCACATGCCCTAGAGATTTTCAGAGTGCACTAAATTACAAACCCATTCACCTTAGCAAAGATACTTTACCCCTAATTTTGATGTGCTTCACTTGATTTCAACATTAAAGCTTCAATTCTCATATGCTTGTATGATAGAATAGAATGGCATAAGGCAGAAGAAAGAAGATTAAAAATTGTGAGTGTTAAATTCCTTCAAAAACTAATTTAAACTATTTCTGTGGCAGGAAAGAATACAGAAACTCCAAAAATGTACCCCTTGGGCAAACAAGAGTAATTGTGTCCCACAGTAGGAAGTATGGCCTGTCACTGTCATATTTTCTGGAAAATCTGTTTGCCCAGGATTCTTCTCCTGGGAAGCTGAGAAGCCTCAGAGGAAAATGAAAACAATAATTATCTAATTAGCTTCTCCTGTGTTTTGCTTTGGAATGTGGTTTGGATGTTGTTTACCAACAAGTATATGTTTGATTGGTTTCATGTGAATTGTTTTGACTTAATGACCAATCACGGTCAGGCTGTGTTGGGACTCTAGAAGGAGTCATGAGTTTTCATTATCATTTTTGGCAGCCTTCTGTCTGTATCCTTTCTCTATTGTTTAGTTTAGTATAGTTTAGTATAGCATTCATTAATACAATATATATCATAAAATAATACATTAGCCTTCTAAGAACATGGAGTCAGATTCCTTCATTTTCCTCACCTTCGATGGGAACCCCAGAAACTATCACAGTGGCCTAAGGGTTGAGGGAGCTGATCCTTCCCCTCTATTCAATGCTGGTGTGGTCAGCATTGCTGTGTTATGCCCACATCTGTACCGTGTACATGCACTGCCAGGGAAACAGGGTCGGAGAGGAGGCCCAGCACAGACACTCACAGCAGCACAAGCAACCACAGAGCTTGGTCACTGGCAATGTCCCCTCTGCTGGCAGAGGTGGACCTGTGGCAAAGCAGCAAGTGTAGTGGCATGGCACAGCTCTAGGGCTCTCTGTCACCTCCTGCCAGCAGGTTCCTGTGCTTCTCTGGAGCCACGCCTACTGAGCATGGGGAACTGGCTGGTTGTGCAGCTGCAGCAGCACATTGAGCTTGGCACTTTGCCTGCTCTTCCATACAATAAACATCTGGATGCTTTCCAGGAGCCGGCTTCATCCCAAAACCAAAGAGCTACCCTTTGCAAGGAATACTTACCCAAGGATTTCTCTGCAGTGCTGGAAATGCAGAGGGAGAATTTCTTGGGGTGCAGAATTAGTTTGTTTAATGTCAGTTTCACACGCTTGAGAAACTTGTTCATTTGCTGCCATCAGGATAGCAAATTTGGTAAGCTTTCTGCAAGGGAAAACCTTCCCCTGGTGTACTCCCTGCCTCCCACTTCCATGTGCCAGCACGGGGCTGTCAGGCTGCACATGGCCCAAAAGACTTGTGCATAGCCCAGGGATGCAGGCTGTGCTGATAGCACCAGCCCTGATGGGTCCTCCCAGTGGTGCCTCTGCACCCAGGCATCCCTGTTCCTTCTCCAGTCATAGCCTTTCCTTCTCACTCCTCTGCAAGAGCATCCCAACTCTATTAGTCCAAGCTCCCACAGCTGTGCTGGGAAGGCAGGCAGGGCTTGCCCTGCTGTTCTGGATCTCACCTGCCCATGTGCATGCCTTGGCTGGATCTCTCTCAGTCAAGGGAAGCTCCACTTCCCGAGACTCCCAGGTTTTCTGGGGGCAGCCCTAGAGCAGGCTGCCATTCAAACCCAGCACACTTTGGCCTCAAGAGGCAGCACTGGAGGAATGGGAACTGTGCCTGAGAACCTGTGTTGACAGAGAATCCTGGACAATCTCTTTCTTCTCCAACAGCAGCCACTGACACACACTGAGTAAATAATTTTATCCAGTTATACCGTCACCAGGAGTCACACACAGGTACTGACACACAGCATAACTCTGAGCAGAAATGCTTCCATCAGTTCAAAGGCTCCATCCAAGCCACAGACTCTCAATGTAGTCTCCCTGCTAAACCACTGGCAAGGGAAGTAAGCCAGCAGGAACTGATGGCACGGAGGCAAAGCTGGAAGCAAGGAGGGGCATGGCTTATTTCTTCTTGGAGTGCACCCACAAGGCTGCCCAAGGCACAGACAGTTGCTCCGCTCTGGCCCCAGCCTCGCTGCTGCTAGAGACCCAGTACAGAGCAAGGCTGTCCCCACATTTTCACCATTTTTGTCTGGACATAAACGTGGTTTCTTTTTCTGTGCATACAGAGAAATTAATGATTTAAATCTTGTCAATAGACTATGAGAAAAATCTGGGTTAGTGCTTCATATTTTAAAATTTTGAGGAAAACCCCTAAATTCCATATGTACTTTTAAAATATTTTGCTAGAGTGTTAATACAGCAACTAGCCTTAGATAGTCAACGTTTCCAAAACCTGCAAAAATTCTGGGATAGACATGAGAAAGTAATTTCCCTGTACTGTCTAGGGAGTTTAATTTTCCCATGGTAAGGTATTGTGTGGAACACTTATAACTCTCTTTTGAAGGAAAATCAGTTCATACATCTTTATTTCAAAACACTTGTTTATGAAATGAGAATCAAAATATTCAGCTATTGTTTACAAGAATAAAAGCAAGTAAAATAACAGACCACTTAAAAAATAAAAATAATTTACACCACAATCCATATTAACTTTGATTTTGTTATGTATGGTTTGGTTTGATTTGGTTTCCTTGCTTAAAAGGAAGAATATATCTATAATTTTCCTTATTTTTTTAGACTTATAATTTTTTTAGACTTGCCTGTATTCCTGAATTTACAATTAAAACTGCATCTAAGTGATACTAAGTTCAAAGCCTACTAACACATCAGCTCTAGAAACATTATGTCTTTATGATTCCCATAGAAAACAACAATAACATGAAGTCATCATTAAGAATTTGATTCCTTCTTTCATGTCTGTGAGTCTAAATTGGTAATAAATCAACTGAGTGAAGAACCATTAAAACTAGAGTAAATTCAATCAAAACCATATCTTAAATATAACATGTTAATTTAATCCAATGGCTATTAAAAGTAATTCTGTTTCCTTGATGGTTATTTTAAGTACCTTCCAAAACTGCTGGTACTATGTGTACACTATTCAATGCTTCCCAAAGGTTTTGAAAATATATCATGCTTTCTTTAGCCACAAATTATATGGAACAAATTAAAAGAGAATTAATCTCTTTGAAGACATTTGTTAAGGAGTTAAATTACCCAGATCCTTTAAACAGAAATTTTACCCTAAGTCATCAAGAATAAGGTGGTTGACCCAGACCATTTGTGACTGGCCACAGAACAAATGTTATACATATTATGGGATAGGAACAAATATCTTAAGTAATCAATACCACAAAGTTGTTGTTCAAAAAGACCAAAAATGCCATAATTAATTTACTATTCATCATTTAGGATCCAGTTCATCATGGATCTTCAACACTTGCTTATTTCAAGTATGTATACATCCCACTGAAGTTATAGATGCATTCAAAACCACAAGATCAGAATGTTTGTTACTCTGTGTTGAAAAAAGATCTTTGAGCCAGCTCCTCAGAAGCAGTCCCCAGTGCTGAATCTTGTCTTCTCTTTCTGTGTTTGCTAGTGTTTAGGGAAACACTGAAACACCTAAACTTCATAATAAAATGGTCAAATTGTCAAGTAACTTGGAAGACTAACAGTCTTGGAGCAGGGGATCAAAGAGTCTTATTATGGCTCTTTTAGATTGAGAGAAAAATATATTAGTTTTCAAGCAGCCTGGTAACTCAAAATCATTAAGTTTATCAAAAAATCTTTTTCTTAGGAAGCTACCTGTGAGCCATCCAAATTACCAATACCGCACTTCATATGACAATGTTGCAAATGTCTAGCACTCATTATTTACAAAGAAAAAGAAGAAGAAGATTTCCTGGAAAGTTATAATTTGCCACTACAAAAAATTAAGTCTGAAGTACTGCCTGCTTTATAGAAAAATAAAAATAAACCTGGGTGTATATGTCTCTGGAGATGTCTATCAATATCTATGTTTCCAAAGGTGGTACACAAGGAAAGATTAAAAACAAATTGGCCTTCAAGAGAAGAAAGAATTTTGCAAAGCAAATGCTGTTTGTAAGAAATCACTGCAGGCAGACTAATGATTTGCTTTTTTCTAATTACTATCAGAGGCAATCTGATGTGGTTTGGCTGGGGAAGTACACCCTTTCAGACATGGCACAGGAAATAGGAACCCACTCTGTATATTCTGACATATTCTCCTTTCTTTTTGAATACAGGCCACATGCTCCAATTAAGTGCATTGGGTTTGCATGGCAAAATTTAAAAAGAAGGGGTGCTTTAGAGATGGCTGCTATAAGTAGCTGTCAGAAGCTTTGCCCATATCCAACAGAGCCAATGCAAACAGGCTCCAAGATGGACCCACCAGTGGCCAAGACTCAGTGCATCCGTGACAATGGCAGTACCTCTGGGATCATGTATTTGAAAAAGGGGGAAAAAACTGACCACAGCCCCCATTCTCCCTCACATGTGCTGTTGGTGGAGAAGAGCTGTAGGATCCAGGAGCTGAAGTCAGGCCCAGGAAGGAGGGAGAGGTGGGAGGGAGGTATTTTAAAATCTGGTTTTGTCATTACCCTGATCCAAGTTGATTAATAGTAAACTAATTTCCCCAGTTCTGTTTTGCCCATGACAACAATTACTGAGTGATCTCTCCCTGCCTTTGTCTCAGCCCACAAGACTTCCATTATATTTTCTCTCCCATGTCCAGTGGAGGAGAGTAGAGTTAGACACACTTTAGTGGGCACCTCCCATCAAACTAGGTTCAATCCACCACTACACGTATTGCTATTGATTTTTATTTGTTCCCTACATAGATTGACGTGTATTTATACTATTTGGGCTCATGTGCAAAAATACAGGTCCACTAAGATTTGACTACGTTTTGTACATTTCTGAAACTTGCCTTCTCATTGGAGTAATACATTTGATTTCGAATCATCAGGTGGTAGGTATGGCTGTAACTTCTCTGGAATCTTAGACCTCTTTCCACCTCAATACATCTCTTCCTTTGTTTTTTCCATCCTTAGGGTAATGAATAGCTTTAGGGCAAACATGGAGCTTTCTGGTGTCTCTGAATCTGCCACAGAAATTCACACGTGAATTTTGTTAATTTATGTCAGACAAGAGACCAGTTTAAATGACGGAAATGTCCCCACCTAAAGTTAGAAACTGTCTCATACTAAAAAACTTGAATGGGGACAAAAGAAAAAGGTAAAAATAGTTGAGTTGAATTTCAAAGAACAGATGCAGGATTATCTTGCTGCAAGACTTCTCTGCTACAAGATATTGTCAAATCTCTGCTGCTGTATACAATCACTCTTACTACCAAGGGGAAGTTCAAACAACTGTCTCTGCCTTTCTTCCTCTAGATTTCAAAGCAAGACTGCTGTTTGTACGAAAGAACTTCCTGGCTCTTTTCCTGGTGTAGGGGAAAATTTTTCTCTTTTATACTTGATTATGTCTCTAATATTTCAGCAGTATATGAGAGCAATGGATGACTATCACTTCATTTCTAAGTGTTCAGAAAATTATTTAAGTGACACTAGAGTAACAAAAATTTTCTTGTCAGTCAGTGCTCAGGGGCTGGGGAAGAAAGACAAGAAAGTTGCGGTCCAAATGGAAAAACAGGTGAAGTACAGTTCCATGTAGTAAAGGAGAGTTTCATGATATAATTTTGAGTTTCTTCCCTCTCTTCTTGATAACAAAAAAATAACAAAAACACCTCAATAAATTCCCAACTAAAACTGGATTATAGCCAATGCATACTTTTCCAGTTAAACCTTGTTACTGCATCAAACCCAGAGTTTAGTAAACCTTGTCTTTCAACAAGTCTACCTCCTATTACACAGTACTCCTTAGGCTGAGAGGAACACTTTCACAAGATCACTTCTGGAAGAGTAAGGAAAACAGCTTAAGATCACTGGGGTACTAAGTGCCAAATTTTCAAATTTATTTTCATATATATGGTTTGTGTCTACTATAGTACTTTGTTTCAGAGGAGAAATGTTATTCTGAAATAAATCTCTTTATGCAGCTAGTGACTACATATTGTTTAACTTTTGATATAAGTGAATTTTTTTTTCCTTTTGGAGGACACTAGCATTGATCCTGTGATATGGGCACTCATTGAATGCAACCAGCCTCCTTTAGGGCTTCAGAGCTGTAACTGAGCATTACACAGCCTCAAACATATCTCTTCTAGCAAAATTTGGTCCAGCAGAGAGGACTAAAGATGATCTGAAGTAAAATCTCCAAACAGCACTCAGCACAGATGCCAGGGTCTCAGTACAAGCTTCACCAGTCTCCTGATGAGGTAATCACTCAAATGGGAAGAGAGGCCTTTAAACTCAACCACCTGTCCAGACCAGATTCAGTAATGAATCAAGACTGGGCTTTTCAGAGCTCAAGTAAAGGCTTGAAAATATCCAAAGACAGACTCCATAGCTTCTCTGAGAAAACTAGTCCAATTTTGATCCTTTCGTATTGTGTCAAAATGGTAATTCATGTGCACATAACCATAGGAACAGACAGGCATTAGGACTGTTTGTGACATGAAGAAAATTTGTATGTCAGGGCCCTTTTTTCATTACCTTTACTCTCCCCATAAAATAGCAATGCTTACTTCTTTTTGTCGAGGGTACTGCTGTGGGGGTGTAATTGAGCTTGTGTCTAACCTTCTGTAAGTAAGGTGCATTGCAGAGGATTTATGTAATCCACTTTTGCATCTACTTGTGACAGTTAATTTTCTCTGTACACCTTTGAATAATGCCACCAATAATGCCACTACACAAATGGTCATTTTTTTCAGTGGATGTTAAGGTTAGGCAAGTATTTGTCAATAATGTTGTAAGTTTAGTGTCCTTGCCTCAAACAAAGGACTAGTCAAATTTTTTTTATCAATTTTCCTCAGTCTTTATTCTGAGTCTGAGACTTATCACTGATACACAAATATTATTTCAGCTGAAACCATAGCATAAAGAATAAAGATGTTTTGCAGCATGCAGCAGTATTTGAGGATGTTGAAGGTCATGTTTATGTAAAGAACAAGGTTAATAACTGAGATATTTTTTTAACAACCACTTTCATTCTTTATATGAACTAGCCATGTACACCAGCACAAGACATAAGGAGCATCTGTACTTCTCTGCCCTTCTTTCAATGAATATTTTAGGAGAAGAATAATGAAATTATCCATCTTGTTAAACACTCATTCACATTTCTTTTTGTGTATGATGGGTTTCGCACAACTGCTATATAAAGTATCAATTGAAACTCACCCTATCATGGATACTTCTACAAAATATGAATAGTACTAAATACTTTAAAGTGAATCCATTTCCAGCGAAAGTGTTTTAACCTCCTTTTAGGTCAAGAAATAACAATTTTCCAAGCTCGCTATAACATGAAAATTAATCCAGAGAGGCAGGTGTGCACTGCATAATTCATTTAGTCTGTGAAATTTATTAAAAATACTCTTTCTCTGAACTGCACTTGAAGCTTTTATTATAAATTTTAGGTGTGATTTCTTTAACTTGTATTTTAAGTTTTATTCAGAGTTGATTTCTCTCAGATCACCAAGAGGACTGCAATTCGCAATCGCTTCCTTTGTCAAGAATATAACAACAGAATGAACAGCAAAATATAACAGGGGATGCTCATACATACAAAACTTGGCTACATTTCTGAAGCAATTTGCAAGTAAAAAACACACATTTTCTTTGTGTATTCACAAGAGTAGAATACTTAGGAAAAGGACATTCTGGCTATCATCAAGGATTTTTTTGAAATTCTATTCCTAGGTTTGTTGAATTCAAGACTCGCTACATTGAAGAGTAACAGCACGGTTCACACTGTTGACCTCATAAACAGCTGGTGGTACAAAGAGAGACATAATTTACAGTAGTTTGTCAAATGACTCTAACCATGTTAGCATTAGACTTCATTCCATGTATCAATGAAATATTTTTACTCTTTCTCTTACATCCTTATAATCCTTATTAATCCTTGAATATGGATTAATAATCCTTGAATAGCCTTAATGGCTATTTTATGAAGGAAATAGCCATTTGTTTTTCATCCTTAAAATATTTACTCCTAGTGATGAATATCAACAATAAGTAATTGAGATCAGGTGTTTGGTATAATACATGGCTCTGTATAATGAAATTTTTTAATTGATTACATGTCACCATTTCTTTCTTTTTACTAATGAAATAAATTAGCAACTGCAGCCTCTTATCTACGGCCATTCATTCTACAGACAGGTGGCTCATTGCACAATATACTTTACATATTTTTAGCTCTAGACCTGCACAAACTTCAAGTTTATGGGAAAATATTCAAAAGACATAAATAAGCCTGTAAAGGTGTATAGGAGTTGGCAAGCTGACTTCCAGTAACAATGTTTAAATCCCCTCCTGAAATTGTTTGGGGTTTTTTCCTCTACGTCCTTTTATCTCTTTCAGGTTATGCTTGTAATAAAAAATTATGTTAAAAAAAAATCAATCATAGGTAAAGTAATGATATCGTAGACCTATGAATTGTCTTGTTGCAGAGACAAATTTCCCGTTATGGAATTACTTTAGTTCTCTTCTTTCACATATATTAAAACACAAAATGAAACATCAAGACCAACAGGTCAATAGAAATGTAAACACCAATCTTAAATACTTGAAAGGCAATTATATAATAGTTGTTAATTATATCAGAGTTGTTTAATTGTATTAATACTCTATGCAGAACTTGTGCAGATTCTTTGTAGAATTAATCATAGCAGGAGGACCAAAACCTCATCCAACATTTTCCTTTAAGTTTCTGCACTTGTTCACAAGCTCTGTATTGACATCAGTGGACTTTGTTAGGGTGTTTCCTTTCCCTCTGCAAGGTATCTGACATTTTGTTCCTTCACCCAGAAAAACCCAGAAAACCTTCTTGTCTCAAATAGAATTGCTAATTTGCAGTTCCAATCTTAGTAATTAATGTATAACACACTTTCTTTTTTCCTGATGAAGATCTTTGGTCTGTGGCATTTTCGTTTATTTTTATGTGATGATATCTCATCCTGTCTACTTCAGACTCACACACATGCGTGTGTTTATCTAAAAAGAAAATAGACCTGATTCTTTATTTCTAAGAAAATTAATAGAAGAGTGACTTGTTCTAGGAAATCGGATGGTTGTTATTACAAACTGGATTAAAATCTCCCACAAGTAAGAAAGAGGAAGAATGAGGTTTCATGAATCTCTCTTCAATTTCCTTTGAATCTTGAATCTCTCTTCAATTTCCTTTGTAAAACACGCGTGCTTTGACTTGAGGATACTGGTCTGCCAATGAAATATCAGTAAAGGCTGAAGATACCCATTACTGAAAGAAAGTGAAAATACAGCCTCTTACTTCATGAAAAATGTCCCTACTTTTAATCTGTATCTGTTTGCTGTTTCCAAGATCCACTGCTGTACACCCGCACATACCTGCAAAGTAGTCAAAACATATGTAAACATATTTTCAAGCCACAAGCTGAGGTTTGTATTACTCACTGAAAGTTACTGCTGCCTTTAGATCAAATCTGGCAGCTCTTAGTCAAAACTTTCTGTAGTCATTTCAGATTCTTTCTTGCATAAAGACTCAGTGTGGACTACAGTTAATGGATCTTTTTATTATATTCTTCTGGTGATAGCCACTTTTTTATACCTCTACTAAAATTGCTAAATTTTAGCTCACTGATTAATTTCAAAAGCTCTAGTATTAAAAGGAATTGTCATTATAGCCTAATGTACTTGAAATACTTCTTCAGCTTTTGAAATGTTACCTTGCCTATCTCCTTTGAAAGGAACAATTAATTAAAAACATTGCTATGTACACTTTCAAGTACTATAAACTTGTCTGAAAGAATTTTGGTTCACCTTTTTTCCCTGACTAACATGTTACATTCAATTTCCACCAAATTTCATGACCCACAAAGTAACCAATATGCATAAAAAGATAGCAATGGAAGGAAGAAATGCAAACCAAACACAAACCTAATCTTGTACTACACAAAGATTAGTACACAAACACAAACCTAATAAATGTACTACATGATTCCTGTATGTGCCACATTGCAAACTGGATGTAAAACACCACTTAGCATTTGGAAATCAGGTCCGCAGTTTGTTTTATAGAGAATGTGCTTGATTCTCAACTTTTAGTACCACTGGAGAGACAGCAGAGTCAGCAGCAGAGACAATGATCTTACCTGGGTACTTATGCTACTGCTAAAGAGGAAAATTTATCTATACTATCTAATGGTTGGCACCCCCCTGCAGCCTTACAAACATTCACTTCCCACGTAACTTTCAGGCGTGGCAACATGAGGCAAGGATTGCTCTGAATGCAAGTGCAGGTCAGCGCAGCCTTTTCTCAAAGAAAATGGAAGGAGGTACCCCTCCTGGTGGAAGTATTGCCATTCACTTGTAACTGGGGCCGAAAACAGCATCCCCTGATTTTTCAGCAGAGGGAGAGAGAGAGATGACAGACAGAAAGGCAAATAAACTTGTAGAGGCATATTACCTTTGGAGAGAATATTAAGCAGCTGGATATAATACTGTCTAAGGCTACCTTTGACTGTGTTTTAATGAAAACATTTGAAAATCACCTTTATGGAGCTGGTATATACTGAGATACATTTTGAGATTGACTTTGATCTTACCTACTGTACAGTAACTCCAAAGCTATACCTTAATGAACTGACATGAGTGTGAAGTGACACTCAGTGAAATTTCAATGCATAGGCACTCCAGCATAGAGCTAAAGAATAATCAGTGATGGTATACAAAAGTACAAAATTCCAGGGAGGATTCTCAGCTTAGGCCAACAAAAGACCTGATAAGCAACACACCAAGCTGAACTACATTTTTATAGGAACACTGTTTTTTAATAAAATGTAAGTAAATAAATTTTCATCCTACTATATTAATAACATTTAGGCCTACTAGAATAAAAATTATATACTTGTTCTGTTTTATCTAATCATATCAAATTTTTGTTGTTTTCAAAATACAGTAACTACACTTTTTCTACACATAGGCAATTCTTGCAAGAAAAAGAAAAACATATGTGTGTATTAAAATATGTATGTATTTAAAATATGTATTAAATCTCATCTCCCAGAGATTGGCTGACTTTTTGGTTTTTTTCTGGTGCATATGGTTTCTAGGTGATGGGCTAGGTAACTCCTCATTTATGGATTGCAGAAAATGAGCAACTGACTGTCATTGGAAGTCAGGATGGAAAACTGTTTTACGTGGATTGATGAAATCCCTTCTTAAGTTTACATTTTTCTACAGCAACCAAAAAAAAAAAAAAAAACCAAAAAAAAACCATAATGCCATGAAGAATAGCAAGAAAAAAGAAAATACACTTCTTTCTACATAGGTTTCTTTCTTTTATTACCAGTTTATCAAGAAATGACCCATCTAAAACACCTAGTGAATAATAGGAGATAAAATGAGCCTTAATACTTCTTATTATTGAGGTAGGGCATGAAAAAAAAAAGGCTTTTCTATTTGCTAGGTACACATAGTAGCAAAATTATTGTAACTTCTCATCTCAAAACTGTTATGGCCAGACATATCACTTTCTAAAGTAGCTTTTCAGCCATTTATTTCCTAAAGCTCACTTTGATATCTAAATGTAGATAGTGTTTATTGTAAAGTAGGCCTTCCAAAGAGGCAATATTTAGTATATAAATAAAGTTTTATTCTTTCTTATGCTAGTGATTCTGGATACTCTCTCTGTTTGTTCCTGCATAAAGATAAAATAACCCTAGTGGGTCCCCCAATTACACATATCTGGAATTCTCCCTCTAAAAACCAAGCAACCAAACAAACAGCTTTACAATTACAATCCTATGTTTTATTCTAATTGAACAGAATGGCACTTTTTCAGCTGAGTGAATTTTCAGAATCAACTGATAAACTGAAGCACTGCAAGACTTACAGATTTTACCCATAAAAATTATTAAATTTAGCTTGACAAAGCCTTTAAGTTCCCTCAGTGTGGAATTGTCAGTCTGTTAGCAACGTAGAAGATCACAGCTCATGGTCCATTGGAGTCCCAATGTGTCTTCTGTAGAACAATTAGCTCAAAATCACTGCAGTGCTTCTGCTATGAAGGCTGTTACTACACCTTAGTATCTGGGAATATTGGGAGAAAGAGAATGTGGAAATAAATGCTTAAGGATATTTTAGAGGCTAGGATGGCCTTGGCCACTTTAACTGCTATGAGAGTATTGAAGGAGCAGTTGGAGAATCCTTGTTAATACAAAGTCTGATCATGGCTTCAATTTGTTGCTGAAGGAAATTCAGAAATTGGCAAACAAGATTACTAATGCAAAACCAGCACAAGGACATATTTAGCTGAAGTATATAATCATTGATTGCTATGGGTGTCAAAGATGAGACTGATATCTGATATCTTTGGGGACAGTTGTAAGGTTGTGTTTTTAACGTGGAAAATCTGAAATCCTGATGTTGCAGTAAGAAAGAATTTTTGTTATCCAGCACTACCCAAAATGGTGGATGGATTGATGTAAGCATTTAACATACCCATCACTAATGGGACTCCTCACCTTCTCACATGAGCAAGCAGGGTGTTCTTCCCTAAAGAAGTCCCTACAAACAGCAGTACACTCGCTGAAATGCATGGCAAAAATGCAAAAGGAGAAGCTGAAAATAATGTAACCCAAAAAGACAAAAAAGATGCCCCTATAGCAAGACTTCACGCAATCAGTGCTCTGTAAGGGTAACACTGGAGGCATCTTATCAAGTTGAGCCTGCTGCCTTGTTTAAGTGGATAATCACGGTGTCATGTGCCAAGTACAGTATCTGTCAATAAGTTAGATACCTGATGCTACTGCCAGATGTACATTAAGCCACTTCAAAGCCTTTATCTATTTCCTGATGGATATGGTATCCTACTGCTACCTGAAAGTCTTCGTAGTAGCCAGAGAATTAGAGAGAAAAGAAGCTATAAAGCAGCAAACACCAACAAAACAAAACCATTTTTTAATTCATAGCTTCATTTCTTTCTTTTATTTACATATAGAGATAGCACTGGTTAAGTCTTGCTGAAGTCATCTGGAGAAATAAAATAGCTGGACCTAAAATAATTGTACCTTTTCAGAGAATTCTTTCTTCCCACCTTTAATAGTGCTCATGATGTAAAGGTTTGAGAGCTATGACACCAAAACAAATATGAAAATCAAATCGAAAGGAAACACACTGGATGCCTAAACTAGCATGATTTTCTAATGCTATATAATTTAATGGAACAAGACATTTTTAGTCCATAATTATTCTTTCAGGCTCACATTTGGTACAAATTTTCAGTCACCACTCTTATTAACACATGCTGCAACAAGTCACACTGGACATCAGAGGCCCTTTCTTAGAAATTTGTCATCACACTCACATGGCTGACTTGGGAAGCTATATGTGGAGTTTTCCAGATTAGGTTTTATTCTGGTCGTCACATAAGCTGACAGAGTGATAGATGGTCTTATTTTAACACTGGAGAAAAAAAAAAGTATAAGTACTTTTGACAGCTACACTGGTCTTTAATAAGAACACAGCAGAAACTTCAACTGGTAATGACCAAATTGTCTGAAATATAGTGGGTTGTGATGGCTATTTTCAGTAGTCATGAGCTGGAAGGAGACAAAATTCCACAGAACAATTACTGAAACTTCCACTCCAGCAGTTCAGGCAATTTCCACACTGAGGGTTCTAAACAGTACAATAAAGTTTAAAAAGTCCTACAGTGTACCTGGAGTCTTACAGATTAGGTACTTGAGCCTAAATAATTATCCTTAAAGTTGAATTTCTTGCCTGAAAACCTATGGAAATGTTTGTTTTTTCCTGTTGAAGCCTACAGGATTTCTTCTTTGGGTAAGCAGATAAAAATACTGAGGGAAATCAGAATATGAAAGGTTAATAGAAAACCCAAGGTGTGAAAACCACAAAAGGCTCATTTGGCTTAAAGTAGAATGTGTTGCAAGCTTGGGGAGATGTATAGAAACAAGCAAGAGAGAAGACAAATACAGATAGTAATAGGAGGCAAAGGTCTGGAAAAGCACAGACTGGACACTCCCTGTATAACTTACTCTAGGTAATCCTGTCTTAGCAGGTCAGTTGGACTAGATGATCTCCAGAGGTCCCTTGGAACCCTAACACTCTCCTGTGATTCTATGATTCTGGCAGAAAGACTGCATAAAAAGTAGACAAAACACATAAGCTTAGAATGTATATATATATATATATATATATATATATATATATATCCAATATAGCCAGTGTCTACAAACATAGTGTAATGTGGCGTTAATACAACAGTACATAGTTTTAGGTATAAGTACCTAGAAAACCACAACTGTTCACAGAAGTACAGAATGTTGGGTTGACTCTGGCTGGATGTCAGCTGCTCACCAAAGGAGCTCCATTCTTCCTCTCCTCCATGGGGCAGGGCAGAGAAAATACAGCCAAAGGCTTATGAGTCGATGAAAGGATAGGGAGAGATTTCTCACCAATTACTGTCACTGGAAAAAGTGACTTAACTCAGGGAAGTTAGTTTCTTATTAAAAAAAAAAAAAAAAAAAAAAAAAGTAGGAAAATGGGAAATATAACCAAATCTTAAAACACTTTCTCCCCATTCCTCCCTTCCTTGTGGACTCTCGATTTCACTCATGATTTTCTCTACCTCCCGCCCTCCAACAGCACAAGAGGATGGGAAATAAGGGTGTGGTCAAATCATCACGCACTGTCTCTGCTGCTCCTTCTTTTTCTTGCCCTGCTCAAGCATGCAGTTCCTCCCACAGGAGACAGTCCTCCATTAACTCTGCCAGCCTGGGTCCTTCTCCTTCACATGGGCTGGAGGTCTTCATTAACTGCTCCAGCATGTGTCCTGTCCAGGGAATGCAGTCCTTCAGGAACAGACTGCTCCAGCATGTCTCAAAGGGGTCACAAGTTCCACCAGCAAACTTGTGCTCCTCTTTCCATAACTCCACAGGTCCTGTCAGGCTCTTCTCTATACAAAGTTAGAGCCTTCTTCAGGCAGTCACCTGCTTTGACCTGAGGTCCTCCAAGGGCTGCAGGTGGGTTTGTGCTCTGCTGTGGATGTCCATGGGCTGCAGAGGGACAGCCTGCCTAACACTGATCTTCAGGCCAGGCTGCAGGAGAATCTCTGCTCTGGCTCCCACTTCTTCTCCACCAATCTGGGTGTCTGCAGGGCAGTTTCTCTCATACATTCTCCCTCCTTTCTCTGGCTGCTGCTCCGCTGCAGGTTTTCTCCGCCTACATAAATGCATTATCCCAGAACCACTACCTTTGTCACTGATGGGCTCAGACTTGGCCAGTGATGGGTGCATCTTGGAGCTGGCTGGTATCAGCTCTGTTGGACGTGAGGGAAAGGTCTGGCACATCTCACCTGCAGCCCCTTTACTTGCCATGCAAACCCAACAGGCAAAGCAACAGTAGTGGGGTTTTGAAAGAAGAGATACTCTGAAAGCAGATAACAGGAGATAATAATAATTATATGTTTGTTTCTAAAAGCATTGTTCAGATTTAACTGAAAGATTAAAATAAGACTAAGCTAGGTTGTTTGAGTCCAATTACTGTTGTGCTTCATTACACCAGCAAGCTGAAAAAGATACAGGATTATACAGAGACCTTTACCAGCACAAACTGCAACCTGCAATGGTTGTCCCTCAGCCACATTACATTTGTTTTCCAGATTTTCTGATCATTATTAATTCACCTCTCTCCATTAAAGAGGAGTTGTCATAAATAGATCACAAGATGTTATTATCCAAACCTGAAGGTAAATTCAGTTCCAAAATGAGTGGAAGTACACTGAAACTCCCAGATAATTGATTTTCATAATTAGAAACCTTTTTATGATCCATGACACACACAGGCACTTGCACTGAACTCCAAGATATATATTCCTGTTTTTTTAATGTTTCTTACAGGAAAAGAATTCATAAGGAGGCAACTAAGCAAGATTATTATGGTGTTTCCTGATTCTCAATAGGTCTAAAAATGAAAGCTTCTTTGAGGGGGCTTGGTTACCTTCTCAGGGAAATGCCAGGGGAATTTTAATGGCCATTAAGAGTCTCAACTACAATGCAAAAGTTGATGCAATGTATTGGTCCTAATACAGTACTGCTTCCCATCACAGCAGAATAGTCTGTTACAGTTACACATGTATTATATCTATTTTCCACCTCCTTTACAAAATGTAAGTCTGTGATGTTCTCATCAAGGGAAATGATGATGGAGTTACAGAGGTCTGTGATTAAATTTGCTCAGCAGCAATCTGTAAATAACCTGCAGCATACTGTTTCCATTTTTTGTTTCACTCTGTAACCTGCAGTGAGTGTTGACTTCCAAGTACTGTTCAGCAAAAAAGAAAAGCACACAGATGACTGATTGGTCCTTGTATTCTGAAATGAAAAATTATCAGCAGAAAGACGTCAGAGGAAACCCCAGAAAAGAAACCAATTTCAAACCAGTGTATCTCCCCTACCTATTCACTGGCTGCAAATAGCCTTTGTGCTGTGCCTAGTCCTCATCATAGGTCAGTGAGGAAAACTGCCATGTATTTAGGGGAAAGCTGATTATTGAATGCATTGATATCTGCAGAGTGTGGAGGCATACCAAAATGACTGTCCATTCGTGAGTGACTAGAGTCAATAATGCCTGTGTTTCCTTCATCTATTTTTTTCTTGCCCATAGATTGAGCTGAGTCTTTTACTGGGCTTTGACAGATATGAGAGAACAGGGCTCCTTTTTGACACCCCTACTGTACCAGCCAGACTTCTCTGTTGACAGGTGATTCAAAAGCTGTATTTGTGGGCTGCAGTACAACCTTGACAATAGTGAGATAATCCAGGGACACCACAGATGAATGCAACTTTTTCAAGGTCTCCAAGTAGGTGTTTCCAGACCACATGGCGTGTTTACTTTCTGAGATCTCATCATTCTTCAAGGACTGAAGAGCTGCTTCTACTCAGTGGAGCCTGGAAGAAGGAAGAATTTGGAGATCTTTCTCACCCGCCTCTGGCAGTTTTTCATTTCTCTGTTCTTTGTGCATTTGTATTCATGGAATTTGTTATTGTTGCTTAACTTCCCAGAGAATTGTTGGACTGAAGCACCTCTCTTCATTTCTCTAACTAGTGCCATTTGACCTACTAGACAATTTAATCCAGCCTCCACTTTTGAATGGATTTTCTCACAAGTGGCAATCTCTAGCAGGGTCACTTTGAGAGGCAGCCGCACTGCATGTTACCTTGCACCATAATGAGGGCAATTTCAAAAGGCATTCAATCAAAAGAAAGGGTGTTTTCTGCAAAAGGCTTGTGTTCTGGGTTTTCACTTGTCCTTATCTGTGGCTGAAACTATTGACAAATCTCAATCTGTGTCTCGTAATAGTCAGTTTTAATTTTTTCTTAGAACAAGCTTCAGAAAAATGAGAGTACTCTTAGCAGCCACTTTAGAATTCTGCAATTTTAAGGGGACCTCAATTGCCCCTAAGGAAATGGGAGGATTCCTGTTTGCTCAGTAAGTCGTGCTCAGAAAATTCCTGCTTCCTCTGACATATAAACAGATAGGAAGGAATGGATGAAGCAGGAAAGCCAGGCAGTGTACTATCCACATTAGTGTCAGTGTACTATTCATATTGTCAGTGTACTATTCATATTAGTCCGTTATTCGTGTCACTGGAAGGCTTTGATTTGCACAGTATATCAGAAATTACAATTACCCCTCTACCATAACAATACCTTGTCAGTGTAACTGCTAATCAACAGTCCTTTGACATTCATGCTATAAGGCCTTGTGTCTTTTCACCTCTGCCTTTCTTCCTCTCTTTTTCTCATTTAAAGTTCATCAACAGCTGATTGATGGCTATCAGAACTCGCTGCCCTTAGAAAAGATGCTCCAGGGGCGGATGTACTGCCTCCCTACTGCATGAAGGGTGACACTGCTTCTGAGGAATGCTACTTGCTGATGAGCTTCAGCCTTGCCATAAGAGAAGCAAACTCCACACAAAGACAGACAATGGCTGGCCCAAAAAGTGAGTGTGCAAGCTTTCTGCTGTAGCTGACAAAAAGAGTAACACATTTTATTAAGTATTTTTGTCTATGACTCAGCTACACTGAATCTCATGGAGACCAGCAGCAGATAATGCTCTATTATTTCTTACAAAACACAAAATTAATTCAAATTACAAACTTACAGATACAAAATTAATTCAAGTGGGAACATTTTATTCCATTTAGATGTTTTGTACTTGCTCACTCGCAATTTTTCATTTATAACATACCAGAATCCTAAAAAAATCAAGGGCAGGATTTTTTCACTTACTTTATGTGGCCATTGACAAAGGAAAAAAAAAAAAAACAAACAAACAAACAAAACAAACCCTAGCTTATATTAAGCAGACAGTATGCAACTATCTCAGTGAAGTAAACAACAGCTTCTTTGAATTTGACTTTTTATTTCTACCTATATGGTACCCCATGCAGGAAGAATGTCACAGAATACTTGGTATGGAACATCTCACCTGTAGCTGCTGAGACTCCTTCTTATGCTTTTAAAATGAAAACATATATTTTTAGCATTTTTTTAAACTGAATAAAGGCCAATGGAGCTTCATTTTCCAATCACCATTTTTTTTCTGAAGACAAATAGTTACAGAAAGTGGGATATATTTCCTTGAGGAAGTGGTCTGGAAACATCCAGAACTTGATAGGTATGAAATTAAGGTGCAATTTCAATATTCTTTGTGGGGTTAAGAATGTTAGAAATCTGGGGGGATCTGTGCTTTTTAATACAAAATAAAATTCTTATAACATTGATGAAAATAAGAAATTAAGCCATGTTATCTATTTTTGCATCCAGCTAATCCTAATTCACAGAAAATAACAGGATTATAAACCAAGTTTGCTGCATATGCTTAGCAATTATGGTAACACTGTTGAGAAAATAAATAATAGTTTAGCTAATTAATATCTAATAATAATTCTGAAGATGTTCAGTTAAAACTGAGCACATTATAATTTTTTAAGGAAGTTTAAAAATGAGGAATGAATAAAATGAACTTTCAGACGTGAAAAGGAATTGAATTCCTCAGGCATCCAGACAGTTTGGCATGAAATTATCTTACTTTCAGAAGCAAAAAGATTCATGTTCATATGAGATTTTCTATAGTTGTTTCTACTTGTGCTACTCTACCTTCTACTTGTTTTATTTATGCAAATAAACACACTTTTCTTATCACTCCATAATAAATATACTTATAGAACTATTTAGATTGGAAAATATTTTTAATATCATCAATTCCAACCATTAACCTCATTCTGCCAGGGCCACAACGAAACCATGTTCCTGAGTGCCTCATCTGCACAGTTATCAAATTGCCTCCAGGGCTGGAGACTCAATCACTTTCCTGGAAAGCCTGATTCAATGCTTGACATGCCTTTCAGTGAAGAAATTTTTCCTTAACCAATCTACACTTCTGGTGCAACCAGACGCAATTTCCTCTCAGTTTATTGTGTTGAGACTGACCTCCCCCTCTCTACAGTCTCCTTTCAGGTAGTTAAAGAGATAGCAATAATGTTTTCTCCAACCTTTTCTCTTTTCTCTACTTCCCATAAGACTTATGCCTAGTCCTTTCACCAGCTTCATTGTCCTTCTCTGGACACACCCCAACACACAGATGCCTTTCTTGTAGTGAGTAGCCCAAAACAGAACGCAGTAAACAGGTAGACAGAGTGACAGCTGCAGATAAAGATGCCCCCACACCCAAAGACTGGAAGAGAATGACGCCTAGAGATACAGGGCACCTGTGGAATGACATCTAGAGATACACTTGATTCCATCTACCAGTACAGAAGCTGACACATTAATAAAGATCCAGTCCAACAGTTGTCAGCAGTGTCATTGCGTAAGTTGTGATGAGGCAAGGACAAACTTTGGTGCACATCAGAAGAAACATAACTATCCTTTATGTTCTTTCAGACTTAAAAAGAACAGGGAGAAATCAGGTAACTGATGACTTCGACTATTTTTTATAGAGCTGGACTGTTTTCAGAGGTACACAGCAAAAGGATAAGAAGCCATTAACAACTCTGTATCAGGGAAATTTCTGATTAAATACAAGAAAAAAAAGTCACACAGTGAGGGGGGCCAAGTGTCAGAACAGGTTGCTCAAATCAGCTGGCATGTCCTTGGGAGATACTCCAAAATAGACTGGACAACTGGAGCCACCTGAACTGTCCTCAGAGTTGGTTTTGCTTTAAGCTGGATATCAGACCAGATAGCTTTATATATTCAATAATTTTGTGATGGCAAAAGCTATGTATTCTTGAGTGCCTTGACAACAGGGAAGCACCTGGTACAGCCAAATCGTTGGTGTCCCACTAGGAATATCCTTTTGTTTCCAAAAGGAAACAAAAGAAAAGGGCAAGATGTTTATTAAACAAGTTCAAGTAACTGGGTACTCAAAAATGGTATATATGCAATCTGAAGAACACCACAGACATAGTGATTAAGGTAATGGAGCTTCTGGAGAAACCCATATGTAAAAAACAAATAATTCCTAACATTTCTTCAGTCATAAATACAAATGCCTGGCCTCAAGAAAAGATAGGGAAACAATGCAAACCATGATAAACAGATCTAAGTGTACCCACCAAAGACCTAAGACAGAGATAGAGACTCTTGATTCCAGAAAAGCTTACCAGTGGCATGTTCCCACAGTGCCTAAGCTTTCATCCATCACAATCTTTATAAGGAATGCTAGAAGGAATCTGGAAAGCTAAGCACCAAAGGATTTGAGTTAACCGTTTTTTCAGTCATGCTGAGGAAGTGTTGAAATGGTATCTGAATTGTCATGCTGTGCTGTTTCTGCTTCATGGATACATATGGAAGGTGGTTGGTCAGCACCTCTACAGTTTCATAGCGAGATCCGTCACACACCAGTTCAGATCGGAAGATCTGAATAGATCTGAATGAGATCAGATCCCAGATCTCTGAATAAAAAGCTTCTATATTAGGCAAAAAAAAAATTATTTATCTATTCAGAATTGGCAGTCCTTACAGGAGTCATAGTTTATCAAGAGTGACAGGGTGACAATTTCCCATTATAGAGAAAGTTCTGCCCATGAACACATGATGCTCTGTGTGGGTAAATGGATAATACAAATGTCCATGTAAGCAGATACATGATGTCTAGAGGACCAGCATTTTCTGACATAGCTCTCTTTACTCCTTTGCCTTTGATGTTTTTGGAGGTGACTATTCCATTTTCACCTGCCTAGTAAAATTATAATACCCATGGCAACCACAACTGAAATGGCACATCTCAGAGTTTACAGGGTTTCATCACCCTGGGAAGCATCCACATGAATAATCAGCATGAATTTAGCTTCAGACCTTGATGTATTATTCAAGTAAAATAGCTTGTCAGTTACTTCCAGTGGATCAGAGGATCTTTTACAAACTTCTTCCTGCTTTATAAAAGGTATCATTTACACAGAAATCTTATTCCCCAATGTCTCATAGTGTTTTTGGACAAAGGGCTATTTATATGTATGTTTAATGTATGCATATATATATATATATATATATGTGTGTGTATGTGTGTGTGTTTGATTTTTATATGCATATATCTTATATATTGCTATATAAGCATTGGGAGCTCAGGAATTAAATGTGCACATAATGAAGATACAATAGCTACTTTGACTCAGTGCTCAAGACCACTAGAATTTGTCTCGCTGTCCACCTGTCCTGGTTCCATCTGGGATAGAGTTCTTATTCTTCCTAGTAGGTGGTACAGTGGTGTGTTTTGGACTTAGTATGAGCATAATGTTGATAGCACTGATATTCTTTTGCTAAGTAGCACTTTCTTTAAGTCAAAGACTTTTTGCTGCCTCATGCCCTGCTAGTAAGTTCCTGTGAGGGAATGCAGCTGAAACAGGTGACCTGAATTTAGCCAAAGGGATATTCCATACCGTGGAAAGTCATGTGTGGTATATAAACATGATGAATTGCCTGGGAAGTGGCTGACTGATATTTAGGGACACGGTCTTCATCAGTCACTGGTTTGTGAGCAATTTTATTGTGCATCACTTTCTTCTCTTCGATCCTGTTACATCATGATGAAGATGATGATGATTATCATTCTTTTCATCACTTCTCTTTTATTACTATTGCTATTACTATTGATTTTCGTTGGTTTGTTTCAATTATTCAGTTGTTCTTATCTCAACATGAGGCTTACCTTTCCTTTCATGTTCTTGTTCCCTTCGCAGGGGTATGTGGGAAATGATCGGCAGCTCCATGGTACTTAATTACCAGTTGGAGTTAAACCATGGCACTACTTCTTTCCCTCTGTGCAGGTGAGTGATAGCAGTCCTATTGCTGTTGGTTAACTTTATTCAGCTGTGGTGTTTTTGAAGTGTAGCAGCATAGCTATTGACATCTTGGGAGTTGTAAGGAGTCTTGATATGACACTTTGTTGACAAGAGGGGAGGTCAGTAAGTGTCAAAAGTGGGGTTCTTTTTCTAGTTTCTCTCATTAGGTTTCATGCTCACACTAGAACTACTGTCTTTAGCAAGGAATAAAGCAATAAATGGGGATCTCTTTTCATGTTTACTCATATATGTGCTGAACTCCTGGGTAGTGCTTGCTGCTCTTCAAGATAACTTCCTGGAACAGCTACCATAGCTACCTGCTATGACTGAGTGTATTCTCATACACTGAGCATACGCAGACTTGGGTACATTTAAATGTGCACTCTTTCACATCACATTCTACTGTTAAATTTTTTGTCTATAATTATATTTTGTGTATTGAATTAGACATGGACACACCAGCTAGTCACCTTCATGCGATTCTTTCCTGCCCTTTTGACAGCCCACTGGCAGAGTTTATTTATTCTCTTCTTATCATTGGTGGCAGTCAAAGTAAAGGCTGTTAGCAGGGATTATTTGACTTCATTATCTCAATGGAGGAATAATGTTCTGAGGATATTTTTCCTGCTTAAAACTCCCCTTTGCTGGGGATAGTTTTCCTTCAATAGTAACGAGATAATACAATAACAGAATAGCAGAAGTAGAAGAAAAATGCTGTTGCCATATCTGACATTCTCAGCAAAAGAAACAGAGTCTGGAACAGAAAGTAGATGTTTTGCTACTTCCTTCTCTTCTTCAGACTATTCTTGTGAACTGCAATATCCACAGTCCTGTAACAGAAGTATTTGAAGTCTGGTGGTAGCAAATGTAAGGCCAGATGACCCACTGCTTCTTTTCCACCTTCACATCCTGAAAAAATAAATAAATAAGATAGAGTGAAAAGCAGAGTGCTGTGAAAGGCAGCTACATGTCCAGTACTACCCCATTAATCTAAAAAAAAAAAAAAAAAATGAAGAGAAGCTGTCAACAGCAACAGCAGTCAGTAAGTCAGTAAAATGCTATTGGTTATGTTTTGGGTTGCCTTATATTTAGTGGCTTAAAACTCACCAAAAATCAGATATGTAAGAAGGGATTTTTCATCAAACTTTGCAAATAATTCCAAGCTAGAAACCCAAACAGAATATTTGATTTTATGACAGACTCCTTTTAATAATCAAATAATTCCATGGATAGCTCATTCTCAGAGACAATAAAATATTCTTTACCTCAGGACAGTTAATTGAATTAATATTGGAATTTTAACTCATGTGGCTTTTTGTCTGTCTTGTACTCAGGAGAAAAGTCAGACACTGTGGATAAGCTGCCCCAAAACTGTCTAAATCATGAAGTTATTTCAGGAGCAAATCATGAACCTTTCACAAGGTAAGCACAAAATCCTGCAGTAACAAGGGTCATACATGAAATGCATTAAGGAATCATTAAAACAGCTCAACAGTTACCTGGCACTTGAAAATAAGAAGTCAATTATACTGCCTGTGTTTCTATTTTTTTCTGTGCCTCAACCCCCCTAACCCCTCCCCCGCACTCAGAGAGAAGTAGTTCTCAATGCTAAGTGAAAAAAATACTTTGTCCTCTTTTTTTGAGAAGATATGAGACAAATGCATTTTTTTAGGAGAAACACCATTTTACTTTCTTCAGTTTCTTCCTTTTGGAACAGCTGACTAGAAGGATACTATTTGCAGAAGTATTTTCATCTGGCAGTGGGAGAGAGAGTGCATACCTTCTCCTCTATATTGCTGAGTAGTCATACAGCTTAAACATCATTGTTCATCTTCACCTGAAGCAGTACAGCAAACACAGGTAGAAAAGTCACAGAATCACAGAATATTCTTAGTTAGAGGGGATCCACAGCAGTAATTGAGTCCAACACTTAAGTGGACCAAATTATCTTTACAAGTCCCCCACAACAACCTGCTCTCTAAACTAGAAAGAGACAGATTTGATGAGTGGACTGTTAAATGAATAAGGAAGTGGTTGGAAAGACACGTCCAGAGGGTAATGGTCAGTGGCTCAGCATCCCAAGGGACATCAAGTGATGTCCCTCAGGGGACCATACTGGGACCAGTGTTATTTAATATCTTCATTAATGACAGAGGTGAAAAGATCAAGTCCACCCTTAGCAAATTTGCTGATGACACCTAATTGAGTGGCACAGTTGCCGCACCCAAGGGAGAGGATGCCATCCAGAGAGACTTGGACAAGCTCAAGGAATGGGCCCATGGAAATAAATCTCATCAGGTTTAACAAGACCAAGTGCAAGGTAGGGGAAGCCCCCAATACCAGCACAGGCTGAGGGATGATCAGATGGAGAGCAGCTCTGGGGAGAAGGACTTGGGGGTGCTGGTGGGTGAGAGACTGGACATGACCCAGCCATGGGCACTCACAGCCCAGAAAGCCAAACATATCCTGCCTGGGCTGCATCCAAAGGAGCGTGGGCAGCAGAGCCAGGGAGGGGATTCTGCCCCTCTGCTCTGCTCTGCTGAGAGCCCACCTGCAGGGCTGCATCCAGCTCTGGGGTCCCAGCACAGGAAGGACATGGAGCTGTTGGAGCATGTCCAGAGGAGACTCACAAAAATAATTAGAGGGAAGGACCACATCTCCTGTGAGGAAAAGCTGAGAGAATTGGGATTGCTCAGCCTGGAGAAGAGAAGGCTTCAGGGTGACCTAATCACAGCCTTCCAGTACCTGAAGGGAGTCTACAAGAAAGATGGAGAGAGACTTTTGGCAAGAGCATGTCTTGCCAAAGAACAGGACAAGCGGGAATGGCTTTAATGTGAAAGATGCTAAGTTTAATTTATATATTAGGAAGAAATTGTTTGCTGTGAGGTTTGTGGATGCCCCATCCCTGGAAATATTCAAGACTGATTTGGGATTTGGATGAGGCTCTGAGCAACCTGATCTAGTGAAAGTTGCCCCAGCCCTTGGCAGGGGCTCCAAGGGTGCCCTTGGAACTTAAACTGCTTAAACTGATGTTTAAGGTCCACTGCAATCCAAACATTCTATAACACATCATAAAAAATTCAAAATACATTTTGAGTGTAGTGTATAGTATTTTTAATCAACCTCAGAAGCAAACCACTCCCATTACTGTTTGTCAATTAAGCACCTACATAATGACCTAATGTACACTGATTGATAAGTAGTTTTGTAGCGTATACATCACCTCCAACCTCAGGATTTCTTTAATAGAAATACATGTACAAATTACTGAAAATTCAAGATAAAAAAAATCTGATTGCACTTGTCTATTTATAACTTCAAATGTATTAACATTATTCTCTAGCAGTCTCTATGTAGGGTACCAATAGTATCCACAGCAGCTCTATGCCAAAAGCAGCATCACTTGTTGTCCCTCTTATCAGCTGTATTGTTTAATTATGTGACCTCAATTAACCAGCCTTAGATGTGAAGGATTTTCATGTCCTTTCAATATCTGGTATTCTTATATCACTTGTGTAAACCCTTTTTTTTTTTTTTTTTTTTTTTTTTTGGTGGCTTGCATCACAGCTGTTTGATCTTCCTTTTTCCTTTCTGAATTTAATTATAATTGTTTTAAACTTTGTTCGACCATTAGATCTAAGAATACTTACACTCCAGTATTATCAAGCTGTTTGTTTTCCAAGGAAAGCTAAGGTTAGCAGAAGTAAGAAACCCCTTAATGGAGGCAAAAGGACTTTGCACAGCCAGATTCCTCTCTCTCTCTCCTGCCACATTTTCAAGATCAAGGAAACTCCAACAATTATTTTGCTCAGGGTGTCAGAGTTTACACTTCAGAGGGAACCCTGTAAAATTTCCCATCTATTAGTATTTGCAGCTTGAATTCAATCTGCTTTATATTGTAATGATTAGCAGAACAGAAAATATCAAAATTTGCCCTGTTTAGCCACAGAAGAAATTATGATTTTGTTTTTGCCTTGAAAAATTCTTGTTATTTCTTCATAAAGCCTAAAATATAGGGTATTTTTTTCTGATAGCTGCTTTTATCAATACTTAAATAAGAAGTTAAGGAAACAAAAATTTTTCTTATAAGGCAGCAAAAGATTAATGATGTAGGATAATCAGTTCTCATTTCATGATGTCTAAATGACAAAAAAATAAAAAATATATAAATTACTTCTTAGCTGCTGGAATTGTGAATTTTAACAGATATGCTTATAAAACAATAATATTACAATACCACTGTAGAATACTAGCAAATCATTATTCCTCTATAATAGATGGGAAAAAATTGGAAGTATGAAATAACATTCAATCCTTTATTTTGAAGATAATTCATTTTATGGCCATCACCCTGACCAACTGGTATATTTGAGAAAGTGTTATCACATGAACTGAACATGTGTATTTCCAGCTAAAATCAAAAAGCAGTTCAACTCTTTTGCCAAATATCTTCTTAGCACCAACCAGGAAATATATTGCTAAATTCAAATTTTGCAAGTTATGCCTTACTCTTCTCAGTACTGTCTGGCAGAGTGCATCACATCCTTTGCAACCGAGGACAGATCAACTCTGCACAAAACAGTTTTACATAGGCTATAGAGGTTTATGTTCCCTCATGCCACAGGAGTGTGATCCCTCTTCAGAGACTCGCCCAACTGATGTGAGTTACCATTCAACTTCTTACCCAGCATACTATAGCTCAGGTGCATTTTTGAACTAAAACCCTCATCTGACTGTAAAAGCCCTGCACCACATATTCCCCCAAGAATGGATCAAGATCTGAAGCCAGGGTACAACACTGATTTTTCAGTTTAAAAGCTACTCACAAGTATTTTATCTTTAAAGATTGGAAGGACATAGTCACTAATTGAATACTTTTTGTACATATGTGTGAATGTGCCACATAAAAACATAATTTACATCACAAATTTGACTAGGCACTTATCAACTGCTAGAGACATCATAGAAGTGTATTGGATCACTTTTTTATGCCAATTATTGTTACATTTCTTCCTCTGAACAACATTTTCATCACCACATTTCCCTGTTAGTTAGCTCTGTGTTTTTCTACTAGTATGTAATTCACAGAGTGAAAAAATGTTTAAGAGCTCTGCTCTGTAATTATCTTCATCCTTGCAGCATTTTAAAAGAGGTCTTCTATCTTTCTTCTGGTGACTGAGCATCACATTTGCAAAAATGTGTTGGCCTATCACACAGAAGAGTTAACTCAGTAAATTCAGCAAATACAGTTTGGAGACTATGTAGCTGTAAATCTCCAAGAAAAGAGGATTCAGAAACTGCAATAATTCTAGCACAAGTTTCAGTTAAGAAAAGATTCCATGTTAGGATTTGGTGTGGAGGGAAATAGAGATGTTTTTCATCATTCTCTGTATTAATACAGAAGTATTAATACTTCTTATTATTATTAATAGAGGAACTAGGGCTAACTCCAGATTGTTTTTAGATGTTTGCAAAAGAGTTATCAAAAAACACTTAAAGCTCTTAGTTTTATGGGGTTTTTTTTTTTGAGAAATATATGCCCCAATTATTTTAGATTTGAATGTATGATGGTATTTTTAAAGCTCCACAGGAAGTCTGTACTTTTTTCTTCAAATAGCAGTATATAATGAAAGCATATCTGTAAATATTCATCATTTTCCTGTGGAGGACTTGAAAGGCACTGTTATGATTTTAATAAAACATTAATTTCTGCTGATGTTTAGAATGGTTTCTCCCAATTTCAGAAACATTTTAACTAGATTTTTAATACAGGCTTAGGAAAAATACAAATTTTTAATTGAATTGCTATTATGGCAGGATTTGCAATGAGCCTTTCAAGACATTCATTTTATGGATTGCTATTAAATGTAATTAATTGCTTCAGTTGTGTACCTCCATGTGAATATGCACATGAACTTACACACATGTTTATATACACATGCATGTAAGTAAATATTTACACTCTAGAAACACATACCTGGACAAGAAAGATACAGTCACTGAAAAACTTTATTTCAAAATTCTTGTTTATAATATTTTCAAGGTTCTAGATAGAAATGCCATTTTCTGTCATAGCTTTTTTTACTACTGTTTCTATTTTCCTCTCTTTTCTTAGAGCATGAGTAAGGCAATTGTGAGATACTTGCATGATAACATATACACATGGTGAAATCAAAGTTTAAGGCTCTTTGTACAGCTACGTCTGACTTTAACAGCTTTGGCCTTTTATTTCCTAAGTCTTTCCATCTTTGGCAATTTTCTGCATTCCTCAGTTTCCTACCTTCTGTGGCTATTTTCCTAAAAACAATCAGAGTAAATTCCTCAGGTTGTGCTGGTTATGGGAGTAGTGAGACTGGCAAGTATAACTGCTCTTGATTCATCCATTTCAGTTAGTCAAAGCAGAGGTTTCAAAGGAGTGAAAATCAGGTTCATCTGTGGTTTTCCTCCTCTGCTGAGAAGGAAAAGATCTCTCAATACTCACCTGTGTGTCTGGGATGCCACATGGAAAGATCACTTGCGGTATTTCATATATCCAGATACCCATAAATGGCTTTCTGGAAAACCATGGTATTAGTAAAGCCTGCTACTTTCAGAGTTTGGCTAGATGAGGTCTAAAAGACAGAAACACTCAGACAGAGGTCACCCACACCCTGATAAAGCTTAAGTTTGCAGTTACCTAGCTTGAGCAACAAGACATGCCTTCACAGGGCCTTAACCTTTCTGTTGTAAATGTTGTGCATCAGAAGACCAAAAAAAAAGCAGAACTATTAAAAGCATGTGAGAGTCAGGACTGAAGTTCCTGCCCTCAAAGCCTCATCTCTAGCCATAACAATTCCTCCATTTTCCCTTCCTTTCGAATGGACACAAATATTTTTCTTCTTAGTCTTCCTGCCACCAGAACTAAAGCTGTAAGAACTGGCAAGACTGACAAATACCTGCTCCTATCTCTACCACCTCTGTATTGTGCTTCATACTACCTCTCCTGACTTTTATTATACCAAACATTGTAATGTTAAAATTGTTGATACTTTTTTTTTTAATGGAGTAATGGTTAAAATTCTGATAAATTACAGTGGGTGTTATTTTTGATAATTTAACATAATGGATGCAGCCTTTTCACTAAAGTAGCAATTAAGTCATCACTGTTCCCTGGCCTACACAAATTTATTGTGTCTCAGTTTATTGCTCTTACCTTCAGAACCATTTTGCCACAAATCTGACACCAAAGTCAGAAATCATACAGAGAAAACTGGTAGAAAAAGAAAGGCCATTAACTGAAACTCTTATTTTTCAGAATGTTCCACTGATATTTAAGCAGTTGCAATTAGCTCTGCATCTAAAACACCATTTTCCCCTGCAATCATTGTTGTGCAGGTACATGTCTGTTTCAGCCTATTTTTCACTCTGAATAAGGAATACACGCAAGGATATACAACCAGAATAACCTGTCTTTAGTGTGCTTCAGCTGCATTGCTTATCTTTTAATTCTTGGTTTGATTATGAGCAATATATGTAAAGATTCCCATATTTATGTCATGCCATCTCTTCTTTTTCACAGAAGCCCATGTACTAATGTAAAAACAACTTCCATTACAAATTATTGTTATTCTGGTTGTGGTGTGGTTATTTATTGTTTTTTAAAATTTCATTGTTGTGGCTGCTGCTATCTATACTAAAGTAGTGTCATAGAATCACAGACTCACAGACTGGCCTGTGTTGGAAGAGACCTTAAAGATCAGCTTGTTCCAACCCCCCTGCTATGGACAGGAACATATTTCACTATAGCAGGTTGCTAGGAGCCCTATCCATACAGGCCTTTAAAACTTCCAGGGATGAGGCATCCACAACTTCCCTAACAACCTCTTCCAGTACCTCACCACCCTCACAAGAAAAATTTCTTTTCTAATCTAAACCTGCTCTCTTTCGGTTTGAAGCCATCCCCCCTTGTCCTGTCACTACATGCTCTGGTAAAGAGTCTCTCTCCGTCTTTCTTGTAGCCTCCCTTCAGGTACTGGAAGGCTGTGATTAGGTGACCCCAAAGCCTTCTCTTCTTCAGGATGAACAGTCCCAATTCTCTCAGCTTTTCCTCACAGGAGAGGTGGTCTTTCCCTCTAATCATCTTGTTTACCCTCCTCTGGACATGCTCCAACAGTTCCATGTCCTTCCTGTGCTGGGACCCCAGAGCTGATGCAGCCCTGCAGGTGGGCTCTCAGCAGGGCAGAGCAGAGGGGCAGAATCCCCTCCCTGTCCCTGCTGCCCATGCTCCTTTGGATGCAGCCCAGGATACGTTTGGCTTTCTGGGCTGTGAGTGCCCATGGCTGAGTCATGTCCTGCCCCTCATCCATGAGTGCCTCCAAGTCCTCCTCAGCAGAATCTGTTCATCCCACAGCCAGTACTGGTACCAGGGATTGCCCCAACCCACAGGCAGCACCTCATACTTGTTCTTGTTAAACCTCTTAAGATTTCCACTTAAGCGTCCACTCCTCAAGCTTGTTAAGTTCTCTCTGGATGGCATCCCATCCTTCAGTACGTCAACCACATCATTCAGCTTGGTGTCATCAGTGAATTTGCTAAGGTTGCACTTGACCCCTTTGTCCATGTCATTAATGAAGATATTAAAAAACACTGGTCCCAGTATGCACCCCTGAGGGACACCACTTGTCACTGATATGACCCCTGAGGTATTGACCCCCACCCTCTAGATGTGACTGTCTACTTTCTTATTCATCAAATCCATCCATCTCCAGTTTAGTGAGAAGCATATTGTGGGGCCTATGTCAAAGGCTTTACAGAAGTCCAGATAAATGACACCTGTAGACCTTCCTTTGTCCACTGATGAAATTACTCCATTGTAGAAGGTCACTAGGTTGGTCAGGCAGGATTTGTCTTTGGTGAAGCTGAATTACCTCCCTGTCCTCCATGTGCCTTAAAATAGTTTTTAGGATGATCTGTTTCATGACCTTCCCATGCACAGCAGTGAACCTGACAGTTCTCAGGGTCCTTCTTTCTCCTCTTTTAGGTTTTCCTTTTTCCATTCCCTAGGACTTCAACCAACTGTCATGACTTTTCAAATATCTTGGAGAGTGGCTTGGGAGCTACATCAGCAAGTTCCCTCAGGACTCTTGAGATGCATCTCATTGGGTCCCATAGACTTGTTTAAGTTACTCTTTCACAGCAGATCAAAAAGGAATCATCAGGCTTTTATCTCAAGCCTCATATCTAACAAGAACAACTGTGAAATTCTTTCTTCTCAGTTTAGTTAGCAATTTGAACATTCCATTATTTGTTTTTGATATTCCTAAACTGATTTGGAATGGAAGCTAACATATCAGAACCATTTGCCTTGCACCTGACCTTATGCATGGACTCAGACAAAACACCAGTTTTCCCTATTTGTTTTGATATTTGTAGTGATAGAGGAATTTTTGTAGTGACAGAGGAAGCCAGATACCATCAGAGCCTTGAAGGGTCCAGACCTGTCCTGCCTTGGAAATCTGTATGCTGCTTAGTGGAGAGACGTGTGAACATAAAGACAGTTCCAGCCACGTACTGTAGGTAAGAGCATGGACACACACAAGGTTCAAGAAGTAGCCAGCATGTTATCAATTGGCAGCTGAGCTTACCTTGTTCATGTAGCCATGACCCAAGATATGACTAGAATAAACCACCTACTAATAAAGCCTTAATATACAGCAAGTGCCTAATTATGTAGACCAAGTTAGAACTGGCCCTCATTCTTATGTGAAAAAATGTGGTTCTTAAAAATCCTAGCTGAAGGCTTTGCAGAAAGGTATGCTGTCACATCAAAACCCAGTCACATCAGGTATCCTGGTCCTCAGTATAATACAAGACCCAGGGGGACTGATCAGTTTAAAAAGAGAAACTAGTGTGCCCCAGGCAAAAAAAAAAAAAAAAAAAAAAAAAAAAAAAAAAAATTCAGAGCAACACTAATTCACACTACTAAATGGAAGAAGACAGCAAGCTTTCTGCTCTATCGATAATATTACTCTCTCTTCAGCTACCCTCCTCCCCTACAGGGAGAAAAAAAGGGAAAGAAATCTACTTCTACCAGCTAATGCAGCTTCAGGGAATTATTTTTACTTCCCTAAACTCCAGTTTGGTTCAAATCACTGTTCCTATCACAAACAAAATTCTACATGTGTATGCTGGGTAAATAGGAAGCATTACAGGAAAGAAAAATTATTAAGTCGTCTCTTGCACAGGCATGCTATCCTTCATTTCCAGCTAAAGAAGGTCCTGTATGAGCGGCTCATTAAAGGAATTAAGTACGTTGTCTTTAATTCCTCTAAACCCAGCAAAAGGAATTCCAGATACCCTAATGTTTCGTATGTCCAAAAACACCAGTTTGGGCACGAATGAAGTTCTGTTCCTGCAATAAAATTGCAGTGTTACACTAGGCAGTGGGGGTCTTTCCTTCTCCCTACCCCCATTTCCCTTGCTGCAATCAACAACTAAATTGATCTGACACTTCATCCATATAGCAAGGACCCCAGGGAGAGGGGATGTATGCACCGTGTGGAGTGCATAGGAGAAAAGAGGACCTGGGTGGGTGGCACGGGCTGGGTGGGAATATAAAGGGTTCAAAAGTAAAGTCATCAAAAATAATGAGAGTGTGCTGCCCAGCTTCCACTACAGCTGAGGAGCAAAGTGCCCTTTCAAATAGGGTGTCCCAGTCCACCGCTGAAATAACTGGTCACAGAAAGCTGCAAGCAAAATTGCCTTGACAAGGCTGTTACTGTTGTTAAGAGTTCAAAGGTTTTGGACACTAGGTCAGCGGCTGCCAATCAAGAAGACAGAAAAAGATGCTCATTGAGCCTGTGATTTCTACCTAGGCCGCTATTATCCCTGACTATTCCTGTACCTCAGCAGCTCCTCTGATTAAACTAGCCTCCCTTTTACATCTCTTTCAGAGTGAGATTCACACACTAATTAGTTGCCTGCTCTCCACTGGGATGTCAGACCCTCAGTCAATTTATCTCTATTTCAGCCTGCTCAGAGTGACTTCCCCAGTTATCAAAATTTAATCATGCCTTCAAAAATGTTGAAAAGTGGTCATTAGAGGCAAAAGGCCACAGGATACAATATTCATTTTTCTCTATCTTCCAGTCATCCAGCTGGCATCTATAATGGATATCCTGGGGGCTGTGAGAACACGTTGATTTATGCAACCTTGCTCTTGCTCTCACTGTGGTGCACCAGCTTGCTTTAAAGAACAGGTTTTAACAAGGTCTGAGGTGGGAGGACATTAATCATGGTAGCATTGTATGTGAAAAAGGGTGCTGTGTAGTCAGAAGAACCCCCTACAGCAGGGCAGTTAGATTTTTTTACCACCTTCTCAGAGATAAAGGAGAGTTTGACAATTGATTAGACCTTTCTGTAACCTTGCAGTCCTGTGAAATGATGAGAGAGAGAAAGGGAGGGGAAAGAACAGTGAGAGGGGGAGGGAGAGAGAGACAGAGAATGATTCTCATACTGACGGTCTTAAATGTGCAATAACTTTATGATTCTTGACTGAAACTGGCTATCAAAATCAGTCCCAACTCAATACAGTCTAAAAAAGAAGATCATTCCTTGAATAAGAGTCCTTTCAGCCGTACATGTCAGAGGCAATCATGGGCACCAGCAGCCTGCAGTGACTTCCCTGAATACTCTGTATTGCACAGTGAAACCCTGATATAAATGGCATTGGATAACATCAATCCAAGCTGTAACATTCCAAAGTAGGTTTCAGCAAAATCAACAGTGATGAATTGAAATTTGTTGACAATAGGCTGGGGCGTGAAGGGGAGCAGGGGAGGGTAGTGGTGGTGTGATTATTATTCTCTCTTTTTCTTCCTTGAAACCAGAGGAATGATTTCCAAACCTTGGTGCGCACAACTGAATGCATACATTTGCATGTGATGAGCCAGTGCAGAATATGAAGGCAAAATCTGAGTGTGCAAATCAGAGCCTTGCTTTACCCATGGAGGGTTCCCTGGTGAGCAATGCATATGTAAATGAGTGTTGAAAACTGGGCTCACCTAGCATGTTTACCAGGACATCAGGCGCTTTTTCCCTTGACCAACAGACAGGAGTGGAGGGTCACAACGTAAGAGTGGATGGAGCAGGGCACAGTATGTTCTGCCTTCTCCATACCCACTCCGTCAAGTGACTTAATCCTTAACTGCAATCCCCCTGTTATTTCAGTCCTGAGCTTTACCCTCTAACAGATGCAATATTTGCCATTTTCCATTATCCTGTCCTGGGATTTCTCAAGCTGAAGAAGTCTCTGGAGTTCTCTCCCTCCCTCCTTGCTGATACTTGAGAACCTAGGGGTAAATGTTCAGCACAGTATGCAGGCATTGAGCTGAACAACTCATTACCTGAATGGGGAAGAGAATGCAACTAATCCTCATATGCTGGAAATTTAACCTTGGATGTCATAAGACACTGTTCTTTTCCACAGACAGAATTAAAATGAGCTGGAGAGAACGTAGGAAAAAAAAGCCTCAAAAGCATTTTCTAATTTTCCTTCTTGGCATTTGTGGACTGAAATCCATTTCTTGACTGTGGCCAGCCCACCGGTCTACTTCAGTTTTTTAATTCCAAAGCAGGTCACTGCTAGCCACTTCAGAAAGTGCCTCTTAAGGGCAGTGTTAGATACCGATCTAGGTATTACAGCTCAGTAAAGTAAATTGCATCAGATCTTTAAAATCTTTGGAGTTATAAAATGCAGGGCCAATTTTTTTTTCAACTGTACAAGGACATTTCTCCACAACACCTTCTCCCTAGAGAATGTGAGAACATTTTCCAGTCTATTATTCAGTTTTTGTGTTTCAAACATGCACTGCAGTACTAGATAACAACTTCTGCATTAGGTTGCTAACCTGTTTCTTAGTCTTTCCTACTGAGCAGGAAAGGCATCAAGCACCAGCTTGATTCTTCAGCGTATCAGCTACTCCAGGCAAGCAGTTCATTTGTCACTAAGCAGCCCACGTTATGATGCACCATGAGACGCATTCAAAAGGATTTTGACTTGCTATTTAAAGGGGTATATTGGAGCAATGAACACAAGAGTGCATGTGCCTAGCCACATTAATTTCAAACCGGATCCTTTAAATTCAGTGGCACTGGTTCACACAAACAAACCCTGAGTACATTAGCTGAATGTAGTCAGACATAGTATTTGTCTTGGACTGTAATAGACTGTGTAGACTGCAGTAAACTGAGTGATAGTATAAGGTTGCTCAGTTTTCAAAAAAGGCTGGGGGAGCTCTGCCCTAAGCACCTTTCTGAAAACTAGCAGTGCTGGTCTGGAAAAGGAACCCTCCGTTTTCTGCTAAGATTTTAGAGCTAGTAGTCAAACATGTTCTACAGGCAGCATGTATGCGGGATATCTCTTGTAAAAGAGGAAAAATTATTTTTGAGGCAGCAAGAATGAATCTTGAATATAAGCACCAAAAGTGGAGTGTAGGTGGGTTTTGCTAAAAGAGCTGTCATGTTTCTTTCTTTGTTGACTCAAGATTATTCAAAGAATATTCATAAGTAAAAATATCATCTCTTTTTCTGGTATTTTACAAGGTTAACAGTGTATGAAAAGGAAGGGAAATTAAAAATCCTGGAAAATGTTGACAGCATGAGACTAGTAGCCTGGTAGCTGCTAGTGTTTTGGACAGCAGATATTTTACGTCAACGCCTCCCCATAATGTATGTCAACAGTATAGAAATAGAAGCATTAGTTATGCTTTCTGTTTGGTAGAAATGAGTGGAAGTACTAAATTATGGTTTTGCTCCATGTACTCTGTCTTCGTGGCACTGTTGGCAAGCATGAAAGCTGTAATTTTCATTAAAGACTCATCCAGATATTTGGCAGCAATTATATTATTCCTAGAAAAATTCAGTCACAAACAGAAATTAGCCCAAAAAGTAGTGCTCATATTAGATTTAATTTAATTTTTGTTATTGATCAGTGGTACAAAAAGAAAGAAGACTCTAAATGGACATTGTAAATAAATAAATAAACTACACCACAAGGCAACAAGATAGTAGTGACTATGGAGGGAAATAGTTCACTCTTTATTTTTATACCAATAATGTAACAGAATGCAACCAAGTTTTATTCTTATAAGGACCTACAGCAAAATCCATTTTTAAATTGGGGGAAAATATCCAGACTACATGGAGAACTTGAAGAAATAGCACTACACCTAGAGTATTGTAAAAATTCTGACTATAGCTGATGATAACATTGGAGGAATATGTATGTATCCATTTGCCTGTGGGTCTCCATATATGTTTATGCACATATAATATCTAGTTCATAAAACAGTGAAACTGATAACTATCAACTAAAAGGAGAGGAACTTATGATGTATATAAAGCACTTACAACAGGCAAAGATTCATGCTCTATTTTTCCTACTTAAGGATCTAAATTGACATAAAATAAGAACTTCAAGAGACACCATTTTTCAGCTGGAAGATTCTTAGTAATGGGCTATTAGTCAGATCCAATAAATAACAATAATAGTCATTTGCATGCTGTTGCTATAGTATAGACATAGTGCACTTACCAGGGAAAAAAAATTAAATGCTAACATTTTTCAGAAGTCTTAATTCAAAGGAACTCATCCCAAGCCATGTGACCTTGAGTCACTCCACAACTCTGGAATTTCACTCTGAAATTATCATTCAAGGAAACACCTAATCCCAAGAAATTTAACAGAAACTGCACATAGCAACAGGTAAAGCCCTAGTGATGTCTCAGGTTTTAGCTTTTATATTTTTCAGATTCTGTATTGTTTTAGTGTGTAGTTCTGAGCTTCATATTGGGGGATACTAAGCTCTCTTCACAGAGTAGACGACCAAAACAATTGCTTCTCTAGCTGGGAACCAAGGACAAATGATCCAAATTTCAGGCCCAAGAGCATAAATAATGTGGACTGAAGAAAGAGAAAACAAGGATGGGTCTTCATAAGCTAAAGCTTTAATTGGACAATTAGCTCCAATATGCTGATGGGCCAGAACTTATAAAAGTGTGAGACCCCATGCCCAGTCATCCATTTTGTGACCATTTTGGGTCCATCTTGCGTATAGCCCTGGCCAGGCTCTTTTACTGCCCAAGGTGTATCTATTGAGGCCATCTAATAAAGACCTACATTATTCCTTTAACTCTGTCTAGTCTCTGTTCCAGGTCAATCTTCACAAGGCGCCACTAGAATGTCCTCGCAGATACTGTGAAGAGGTTGGGAGTTCTTGTACAGCTTTCAGGAAAATGGCTTTCATGAAAAGTGAATTGTGAATTTTTATATTGTAAATTATAGCATAGACCAACACTGATATCCATAAAAAAAGAAATGTCAAAAAGCTTTTAGAAAGAACAACATCCATTATTTTTCACATATTGCAGTCACTAGAAGAGTGTACATTCAAAAATCCAGATGCCGTCCATTTCACAAAAAACTGAACATTGTAAAGCAAAACATTTTTTTGTAAATATGAATGCAGAGTTGGGGGTTTTTTGGGTTTTTTGGGTTTGGTTTTTTTTTTTTTTTTTTTTTTTTGGTTATGGGGTTTGAGAGGGAAATAATAATGTACTGTTATTTAATTTTTTTTTAATCAGTGTCTTTACTCTTATTCCCACACATGGCAAAAAAGCGTATTTTAGGAGCCTATTAGGAGCCACTGCTAAATCCACTGAAACAACCAGACAATATGAATATTACTTGCCACAACAAAATACATGTTTTCAAGATAAAATAACCTGCATGTTCTAAAGTAACCCACATATAGCAAAATTATGACCCTACTATATTTATACACATGGGTGCAGTTTTCACACACTGTTATAGTCTCACATTGTATATCTTTAAATCATGCTGCAAAAGTTTCTGTCTTCCCCTAATGTCGCCTCTAATTTAGGATGAACAACTACTCTCATAAAGAAAAACTGCTGCTGCTGCTGTTTATTAGGCTGCAGAAAGGTCTCGCTGACTAATGTCCCAGGATTAAATGAATGTGGAATAATAAGAGCTGATTTATTTGTGCTCCAGCAGGATAAAGCTGCCACAGGTTTTACAAGAAACTATTCATCTGAGGGCTACTACAGCTAGTAAATTGTGGCTGTTGCTGAAATTAGTCTCCAGGCCTTCGTACAATCTACAGAGTGAAGTAGCAATGCGGTAATAAAGCTATTGTGAGTACTTGATGCATTTAAAAGGTCCCACTTTCATCCCAGTCTTAAGGGATTGTAGAAATCAGCTTTCAGAGTTTGCCATCAGAATGTCTACTGGCCTTTTGGCTACAATTTACATTTCTACACTGGGAATGTATGAGAATTAAAAATGTATAGCTGGCAAAAAAGGAGAGGAAATCTCAAGATCATGGGGATTGAGCTTCTTTGGGTTTTTTTTCTTTTCACAGATTGGACAAATGCTTTCATTTCAGAATTACAGTGGGTACACAGGTCTCCACCCAGACCAGAAATTTTACTAAGACAAGGATAGTGAATCCTTAGTAAGATAACAAAGAACCCTTTTTTTTTAAGACTTCCTAAAAATTTTCTGATGTTTGCACTAAGATAACAATAAACTGAAAATTACCCAAATCACATTAAAGGAAAAAAAAATTAAAACGGTTGGAAAGTAAGGAATTAACACAGCCCTTTACAAAGACGAAATAATGAGAAATTATGTAAATAAAAATTTAAAAGTGAAAACCATATTTTTATACAAGACTGGGAGCATTGTACCCTGATCCAATAAAAGGCTGCAAGGCAGTATGTCAGATAGACAACTGCAGAGATATGAATGAGTGGCTGAGCCCTATGCAGAACTCCCATGAAAACAAAAGTGAAAGCCTTTTCATGAAATTTGTATATCTCAACACATAATTTTTATTTTAAATTTTTATTTTAAAAAATTACATTTTTATCTCTCAGAAATATTCTTCCAGGCTAAAAATCAGATTATATTTGTCTCGGGTTTTGCATTGCCGAAATGGCTCCCGAGTCTTTTTCCCAGCCCCGCGATAGAAGAAGGAGCCAAGATGCGTCGGTTCTGCTTTTCAAGGTTGTTTATTTTTCCTTATCTATAACATTCTTTTTCTGACCTGTGGAGGTCTGTCCAGCAGGTCAGTTCATGGCACTCCGACCACCCTTGGGGCGGTGTTAACATTTTATACTAAAAACTACGTGTACTTTATTTACAATAATTTTCCAATACCTATCACCTATGTTAGACAATCAGTCTCTACTCTAATCCAATCCAAAAGTGTCATCATCACAGCAAAAGATGGAGGACAAGGAGAAGAAGGGCAGAACATGCCCAGATTCCTCCATCTTGCCTCTTGAACCCTCATTCTAAAAGCCCAAAATTCTATTTTTTTAACCCTGTGACAAATTAACTATCATTCTACTTAAAACTCTCATGGCTTGTACATCTTCACACAAAGCTGTTAATTTTCTCCATGGGTTAAAATTGAAGGCACAGGTGTCTTTGACTCCGTGCCAAGGTCTCTGAGTATTTCTATAATAAACTTTGATTCTCTGTCTTTTATGTATTCTCTGAATAAAATATGATATACATGATTCTTCAAGCCCACAGTTATGAAATCCACTCAGCTGGAATAAATCAACACACATGTTCTACATGCATTGGTGCATTAAAGTGTGGTAGCCCCTATTTCCTTCAGAGAAAAACTTTGTTGGTGATACTGCTATAGTAATGTTGGCATGATATACACATTTCTGTGGAAATGAGCATAAGTGCACACCATCTGAAACTCCAACATTAACTCTCACAATTTACTCTGAAATATCAATACGACTGTCACACAAAGGGGTCACACAGCCACACACACTTGAACAAGTAGAGCGCGTACACAGAACAAATACAATCTTAAAACTTACAGCTGAGAGATAACACATCCTGAGAAGAATTCTGCCACTTCATTTTACCCTTCTTACTATTTTTGCTGCCTATTTCTGAACTGAAAGCAAAAGGATGTAGGATCTATTTAGGCTTGAAATGAAAATTCTGGCTGGGATTTCTTTGGGTAAAGAGCATCCATTAGTGAATTATTCTGATATATTGAACAAGCTGAGAGTGTCCTCTAACTCCAGTTCAGACTATGCTAGACAACACTTCTCATCTATGGGGTATTTAATTTCTTTTTGTTGTTACTATAGTGACTAATTTTATCCATAAAATATATTGCACTCAGCATTAGAGCTTTTTGTTTTCAAATGAAAGGTTATCAACTTTTTTTTTTTTTTATGCAGTACTTTATAATTAATTGAGTGCTATCTTCAGCTATCCTATCCCTACTCTCAGGCATAGCCAGTCTTTAGATTATAAATATTTCTCATAGTGTATACTTAATAGTGCCAAAAGCCCTACAGGGGAGGACTATTGTGAAGACAATACTATAGGTTTAAGTTCCTTTTCAGGAGGGGAGGTGAGAGTGATCCATATATTTGAATGCCAATAATCATAGGAAAAGTTACCACTGCCTCTAAGCTGAACATTTTGGTACAATTGAATCATTCGTTTCCTGAAAGCTAAGATTTTTCTAGGTTCTTAGGTACTAAAATTATTATTACCAAGATCAATTCAAATTTCTAAACTTATGATTTTATACTAAAAAAGGCAACTTTTTTTTTTTTTTCTCTAAGTCCTCTGCCTTCAAGAGCTTTTGAACATCTAGTTGTTGCAAATGAACAGGAACTATGCATTTTGAGGAAAGGAAGAAATGCAAGGAAATACACAAAAAGATACTGAGAAAAAATACCAAGGCATCCCAGGAAGGGAAAATAAACACTGACTTAATCACATTGCTTTTGGTGCGGTGCATGACACAGCACATTTTAATGGAGATTTCAATGCATACATTACACCAACAAAGGACCATAACTGCTGTTTAGAAGCTCAGCGATAGGAGTATGAATATAGCCAAAGTGTCAGCAGTGGTTTCAAATCCTTCTAGCTGGGCTCTTTTCTTCCCCCTTGCATTTTTTCCAAGCATTTCTTTATAAAGTAAAAAAAAAAAAAAAAAAAAACACCAAACGAACAAACAAAAAACTGTACCAAACAAGCACATATTTCATCAAGAAATTTTTTCAGTTATAACCAGGTGATATTGAACAAGCATACCACACAAACCAGCTATAACACTGGGGGGCTGGGGAAGTAGAATATGAAGTGTTGTCAAACCAAACTTACAGTGCTGTTTTCAAAAAGCAACAAAGTGAAAAAATCTCAAGGATTCCTTATTAGCTTTTGGCATTAGATTTTTACAAAACATAATCACAATTACAGAAGCATGTATTTTCTACATCATTCGTAAGGTGCAATGCTGGTTAATGATCATCTTTGTCATCTTATCAGAATAAAACCGCTTCTGAATTAGATGCTGCCTTTTTATTGAAACTGAAAGGATAAATGCGGCGGCAGCGGCTGACCTTAAGGAACGTCCCGGCTAGCTGCGGCCAGCACCGCCGGCAGCACGGGGGCACTCTCCTGATCCGGGGCTCGGTCAGGGGAGCACCTAAGGCTTTTGCCTTAAGGGACGAGGATCCGCAGTAAAGAGAGAGGGCTGCTATCCCACAGGAGGCAAAAAAGAGACGGACTCCAGCGGTAGTGCAGTCTGGGTTTAATGCCCAGGGGAGCTACCAGCTGAAGACAAACCAACTGGGCTCCGACCTGGGTTTATAAGGAGGGGCGGATACAGAGAGGCAAAGTGGTCTTCAGCAAATCAGGATTGAGGTGGGAGTGGTGGGAGGATAACAGACACTCAGGAAAAACCAATGTGGGAAGAGCAGGGGTGGAGTCCTGGCCCCATCGATGCCAATCACTCGATGCCCAGGATGGAAGATTCTAGACAGAAGGTCTGGGGCACCGAGTGACAGACAGGGAACCAGGGAGGGACTGAGGGAATGGATACATCGGTTTCTAGGGGTAACAGGGAGGGGAGATTTGACGGATGGGGCGATCAAGGAGACAGAGCCAGGGCAGAACCATTACAACTTAAAGGGGTACAAGGAACAAACCAAATCGGCATATAACATAACAAAACACAATACAACAGATAAATTAACTTTTTAAAACTCATTTTTAACTCTAGCTGTTCCAAAGTAATGAGTAATGCTCACCACAGTGTTTCATCAGTTTATCACCTGTGGTCATATTTAGTTCTGCCCAAGTTTTTGTGCTATATCTAATGTCAAGATAAAGCCCTAGATCTAGGGAGAAAAGTCTGCCTGTATTAAGCAAAGTTATTAATTACTGGGGGTAAAAAAATTAAACTTCTGTTTCTCTGAATATCAAGGAATCTAGTGAGGAAAAGCATTGCTTTCCTCTCTATGCAAAGCCTTTGAGAAAGAAGAGTTCAAAAACATCTTCTCTCAGAAAAACCCTTCTCAGTAGTGATTCAAGATGCTACTTCTTCCCAATGTTTCTCTTATTCCTGTCTGGTTTTCTGAGATGCTTTCTTTGCTCCTCATTTTTTTTTCCTATTTTTTCTTATAAGCATACTTTGATTACACATTAAAAATAAACATGATGAACAATGTATAAAGTTCAAATGCTTTTGTGGGACTAGATTTGCTGAAAATAGTGACAGATGGTTTTTGGAGTAAAATCTGCTCTATATCTCAGAGAGTTCTTGACATTTCGTACTACATTCTTGCTGACAGTGCACAAACATATGAAGATTTCAGGAACAGTTTGTTGTATATATGCAGCACTCACAAAGCTTTAATATAAGAAATTAAGTTTATTACAATTAATAAATATTTTTCTCTGGTAAATATTGAAGGATAATAATGTAAGGAATTTGAATTACAGTGGTTATGTAAAGACGAAATTCAAGCCACAGCCCTGTTCTAACTGGATGTCAGGGTTGTGCTTGTGTGCTGTCATCAAGCCCCCAGGTCATCCAGGAGGGCTTCAATCAGTTACTGCACAGGTGTGAGAGCAGATAGACGTAAGGCATGGTGATGGACTCCACTTCCAGCTGCCTTTGTGGCAGGGAGTTCAATAAGCATTTGGACAGTCGTCTCAGGCACATTTGGTGTGACCCTTGGGGATGGTCTTGTGCAGGGCCAGGAGCTGGACCCAATGATCCTTGTGGACACCTTCCAACTCAGCATATTCTGTGATTCTGTGAAAATATTGGACTATATGCTACAGGACACTTCAGGAAAATTTTGGAATCTGGAAGATTCCCCCATCAACTGTGCATAGGTCAGCTGATGCTCACTATTTATACAGTTACATGTGTTGATTATTATCATGGGTGGAGATTCCAGCCATCCAGACAGCTTTGGCTGCATATCTGACTAAACTGCATCTAAATGAGACCCTAGTGAATTTCAAAAATATGTCTTGCAGATACAGAAATAGCCATGTAGGATGACCTTTTCTTCTGCCTGTTTGTGCATGTTTCTGTTCTAAATGGCTTAAGATAATCAGTAGCAATGGATGGATTGTACATACTTGGGAGTTCTCACGCAGAACCACTGACCACATGAATAATAATAATTCATCAGAACAGTTCAGGGAGTTCAGCTGATCCAGCAAAGAAGGAAGCCTCCTCGATCCAGACAACTGGCCCTTGGATTCAAGGGCTTCAGTTCTACAAGGGATTACTTAACTTTGCAAAAGGAGAACAAAATCAGTTTTAAAAAAAAAACAGTGTGTCCATGATTGACTGTTGAACAGAAAAAAAACATTTGCTGGAAATCCATCCTAGAGTCTAGGAACTCATACTGAAAGAGAGCAGCACTGAGTGGGTAAGCATCAAGTCTAAAATATTTTTTCTAAGATTGTCCTTCCAATACTATTTCTGTAGACTTACATAGGTAAAACTCTCAGCCAGTCTTTTCTGAAAAGATATATCCTGAAAATTAGATGGAGGATCATCCACAGCTCCACAAAAGGATCATAAAAACCTACTAGATTACTTCATCAGAACTTGATAATGAATTTGCTTTTGACAAAACTTCTCACTAATAGTTATGGAAGGATTTTTTTTTTTTTTTGTGTTGTTCAAATTAGTTACTTTTGCAACTTTTTTTTTCTTGTGAGCACAAAGTTCAATTGTTTCCTTGTACATTTAAATCCACACTTTAAAAAAATTATTATAGACTAAGAACATGTTATTTTGATAGCATTGAGTAGGAAGCTGTTCATCTTAAGTGAAATTCAAGTCATATTGAACTCAACCGAAAATCTCCTATAGAGATTTCTCACTTCAACTCTTTATAGCATTTTCATATAAACTAAGAATGAGAAAATCATTCTGGCAAAAAAAGCTACTGACAACAGGTTTATGGAAGTATCTGTTCAAACTTCTAAAGGAATCTCCTTCCAATCAGTTTTAAACTCTGTTCTAGATTTTGGGGGTGGGTTGCTCATATTGTGTCAAACTTCTAGAGAAGAGCATTTGTAGATGATGTCTGCAATGGATTTCCAATAGAAATCTGAAAAAATTTTTTTTTTACTTTAAAAATTTACAGTCATTAGTAATATTTGGTTGACTATCTACTGCTTCAATCAATATCACAGTATTGTTAAACATAGCATGGATATTAATTTCTATCTAATAAGGAAGAAAACAAAAACAAGCTGCTTTGCATTATGCAGGGACAAAACAGGTCACAGAAAATTCAAATTCTTACAGTTGTGTGATCAAGGTCAAAGATGATGAAAGAAGAAAAAAGTAATATGGACACTGTGAAACTATAGTATGATTAAAATCTCATTTTACATCAAGGAAATTGCTTGAACACAAATAGAACCTCTTCTAGCTAACTTTTTACTCTGTAAACCTTTTAGATGTTCTTGGAATGTTTGATGAAATTTTCATCCCCTGTACAATAGCCTTTTGTAGCTTTTCTTATTAGTGTGGACCTGCAGCCTGCCAGCATTAAACATTAATCCTCTGCATAATGAAACTGTGAGAATGGATTTCTATGAAATTTCACACATTTGTTAGTCTGGTGAGGAAGATGCTCATTTTCATGTCTGGCTTTTCAAGGTTCTCTGATTAAAAAAAGCATCTCTAAACTCAGGATTGGTTAGAAACTGGGAATAGTTGCTTTTTCCCTTATTAGTGTTAATGTTTTGGGTTGATATTTGAGGAAAAAAAAATTTAAATTATTCAGTGGAAAATATTTGGGTTCAAATGAAGCATATAGTATGTAGTGAAATTATGCACAACTCACACTAGGCACAGCAGTACCATATAACCAGCACTGTCCATGTATGCCCAGGTGATAATTCACAAGTACATCATAGCACATAACTGTTTTTCTTTGCATTTGTACAAATCTAGGGGTTTTTAGGTATAGAAACTAACAGGATGTAGACATCCACAGTCTCAAGGCTTAAGAGAGCTGGGGGTAGGGGTGGGGCATATCCCAGATTTTAAGGCTTAGACTATTTGACTTCACAATAGCCACACAGGAATGCAGATGAGGGATAGCATGTTGAAGTCATATTCACCTGGGAGGAGACATTAAATGAGACAATAAAGGAAATTACAGACTAGGTGAAACTACATTGAGTTAATTTGCTCTGTTTCAGTAGCCAGAGAGAATAAAAACTCTTTTTTCAAACTCTCCTCATGGATGGATGTGTCCTGGTGAATTTGTGGTTAAATGCAGACAAGATGATGATACTGTCAGCCTCGCTTCTGAAGACATTATCCAATACCTCAGCAAGAGGCAAGAGCCATCCCTGAGATAAGTACTTTTGGCCTCAGCAAGCTTCTTCCATGAGTCAAAGGACATTTCAGAAATTAAGCAAAATCTGTCTCTCTATGCATTGAAGAGCACTTGCGTCATTTTTGTCACCAGCATCCCAAGTAACCTTTCCTGTAAATGGAAAAAAAGGAGCCACTGGATTTGACATAACTGATGGAAATGGTCATTTTAGAGTATAACATTAGCATACGTATATCAACATTTTCTCCAGCCGGGCTTTAAGCATGTATCTAATCAGTTATACATGCTGTTACCTAATATTGGCATACAGACCCAATACATTATAAATGCAAATATAGGCATACATTTTATTAACTCCTGAGTGAATCTCAAAGTGTTGGTCCTGAAATGCTTTCTTTGAGAGAGACGGATGGTTTTTCAAATTACTTCAGAAATCTCTAGGGCAGAACAGATAAAAGTAAAATTTTGCAAATGTCTAACAGAAAACATCTACAAGTGCTGTAATAATCTGAGAAGTAAAACAAGTGTCCACGGTGTTAGAGAGTTAACCTGCTGTTACACTGATTCTGCGTACAGGTGAGGAATTAGGAAGAATTGCATTTTTTTCAGGATTGAATGGAATCTACCAGTCACAGCTCCCTCTCTGAATTCTTTTGCACATCTTATCAGTGCTTTAAAAGACAATTTAAAACCAAAATATAGCTCCTAGAGTTACAACAGCAGCCAAAAGATCCCTTCCTTTAGACAAGACAATAATAAAAAGCAGTCATTAACTAGTGTGCTCAATGCACAGCAGTGTGAGGTAAGACTGCCTAAAGCATATGGAGTCCACTGCACTTTCAGTTTCAGTAAGGGTAGTGATGACCTTTTGGATGGAATTCTCATGTCTTTTAGAGTTAAGGGACTTAGGATGACCAGGTTTCAAATCATGGGCTGTTTTTCAGGTATCAAAGCGCAACAGCTCCTGCTTCAAATAAATTAAATTAAAATATGTAAAAGATGGAAAGAATGCAAACACCACATAAAAACACCAATTTGATGGCTAATGCAATGTCTTTTGTTGTTCATAGTCTTTTGAGTTATAACTCCTCACTTATTATGCTTCATTCACTCCATAATCATTCAACACCACCTAGCTTGTTCCTGCATTCACTGTCATGTATTTTCCTATCAATGGAGCTCATTCACGCACACTGGTCTTCCATAACATTTCCTTTCCCCTTTTATTTATGAACAGAATGGTAGGATACTAAAATAAATATATAAATAAGTCATTTATTAAATTTAGTTATTTTGCTTCTCAACAGTCAACATATGGTTGTTAAAGGAAGATTTCACTGAGCAGCTTTCCTGACCAGCTCAAGAAGGAAAGACATGGCAAAAAGAAAATCTTAGCAGAAAATCTGCATTAAGGTGTTGGGAATGGACAAAATAAGAAAGTGAAGAGGAAAAAGAAAGTAAATAATATCAGAATTAAACCCTGTGTTTTGAAATATCTGAATTTAGCATTGCAGCGTGCAGCTGATTGCTAAGCAGCAGGAATGTAGCAGCACCTGTCTGCTAATGTCAGGAACTGCCACTGTTAAATTGGATTTCAGTCATTTAACAAGTATCGGTGAGAATCAAAAATACTGGTATATTGCAGTGTTGGGGAATAAAAAGGTATTTATTGACAAGTGAAAACAACTAAATGGGTCAGTTTCCCAATTCTGGTTTCAAGTCACAATAAACATACTTGGAAAGTAGCTCATTTTCCATGATTGTTCACCTCTGTGACATAAGATTAGTGAACTTCAGGTTGTCACAGAGGACTCACACCTGTATCACTTATGTGAATCCTTTATTAAAATGCACAGGTAAGTATTGGAGGGAGTGACTTTCTATGGACAGAATAATATAAAATGACAGGCTGCAGATTTGACAAGACACTGGATATGTTCTATAGAATTTCCCCACTAGCATACGTAAATCTAGATAGTTAACTGTATTGGGTTGGCACAAAAAAGCTTCGGGAGCAGGGCATGACTGCAGGGGTGGCTTCTGTGAGAAGCTGCTGGAAGCTTCCTCCGTGTCCTTTAGAGCCCCTGCCAAGACGGCTCAAAGAGAGACTCACTGGGCTGGGCCAAGGCTGGACCAGCATCTTTGTGATAACCTGTTTAAGAAGAACTGAAAAGAAGGTCTTGAGCAGTTGTAATTGTGGCCAAAGAAGAGCAGGATGAGCATACGTGAGAGGAACAACTCTGCACACAAAGGTCACTGCAGAAGGAGAGGAAGGAAGTGCTCCAGATGCTGGAGGCTGTAGTGAAGACTGTGGTGAAGCAGCTGTGCCCACGGAGGAGGCCCACATTGGACTAGGTAGGTGCCTGAGAGGAGGGTGTGACCCTGTGGGAGGCCAATGATGGAGCAGGCTCCAGGCAGGGACCTGCAGACCCATGGAGAGAGAAGCCCACACTGGAGCAGGTTTCCTTGTTGTACTTTTGAACCCATGGGGGACCCATGCTGGAGCAGCCTGTCCTTGAAGGACCACAACCTGTGAACAGTGACCTGCACTGGAGTAGTTCATGGAGAGTTGTCACCCATGGGATGGACTCACATTGGAAAAATTCATGGAGAGCTGTCTCCTGTGGGTGGGACAGCATACTGGAGCAGGGGAAGGACTCCCCTCCCTCAGCAGTGGGAGGAAAAACATGTGATGAACTGACCATAACCCCCATACTCTGTCTCTCTGCATCACTGGGGGAGGAGGTAGACCTGGGAAGGAGGCAGGGGGAGAAGAATGTGTTTTTAAAGTCTGTTTTTACTTCTTATTATCCTGCTCCAATTTTTGTAGTAATAAATTCAATAATTACCTCTAATTCCAGCCTGTTCTTCCTGCAATGGCATTTGACAAGTAGCCTCTCTCTATCCCCATCTCAACTGATGAACCCTTTGTTATATATTCCTTCCGCTGTGCAGCCATGGAGGGGACTGAGAGATCGGCTTGGCAGATGCCTTGCATCAAGTCACTCCATTAACTTACACCAATGTTGAGGGCAGGAGGGAATGCTGACTTTTTAGTAATAAAATTATATGGATATTTTAAAAATATATAATAGAGTATAAAATTTTTGTTTAAAATAGAGTAGAATCAATGTTTTCTTAATTTGCCATCCACAAAATCATTTGTTTTTGAAGAGCAAGAGCATACTAGAGGTCTCTAGAGAAAATGAAAAATAAAACCTAATGGATAAAACAGACAAAGTGTTGTTACACTGTATGCACATCTAAGTAGTCATCAATATCTACAAATTAAAACTCATCATTTCAGTACAACACAGAGATACATGGAGTTAAGCATATTGGCAGTGTGGAGTTCATACTGGTGCCAAAAAGGAAAATCCCAGCACTTGCATGACTACTGAAAATCATATAAAAATCTGCCAATATTCAACTAATCAACCACTCCAAACATATGTGTAGTCAGAAGAATTACTCATTAAAACAAAAGGTACCATAGAACACATGTGCACAATAGGGAATTTAGCTCCAAATACCAAAAAATATCCAAATATCCAAATTTGGCTTTTGGATAAAATTGTCCAAATCACCATAAAGATTTGGTTCTTTCACAGAATCATAGAATAATGGAATCATCAAGGTTGGAAGAGACCTTCAAGATCATTGAGTCCAACCATTCACCCACCATTACCACAGCAACCCCTTAACCACAGTAAACCACATCATCCAGTGACAGATCCAGACTTCTCTTGAACAGCTCCAAGGATGGTGACTCCACCACCTCCCTGGACAGCCGATTCAATGCCTGACCACCTGAACCGTGAAAAAATTGTTCCTTATATCTAATCTGAATCTCTCCTGTCTCATCTTAAGGCCATTTCCTCTGGTCCTTTCACTGGTGTCACAGTAGAGGAAACCACCACCCACCTCACTACACCCTCCTTTCAGGGAGCTGTGGAGAGCGATGAGGTTCTCCCCTGAACCTCCCCTCCTCCAGACTAAACAAACCAATATCCTTCAGCCATTCCTTATAAGACATGTTTTCTAGTCCTTTAATGAGCCTTGTTGTTCTCCTCTCCAGCACCTCAAAGTCCTTTTTAAAGTGAGAGGCCCAGAACTGAACACAGGATTTGAGTTGTGGCCTCCTCAGTGCTGAATAGAGGGACAATCAGTGCCCTGGTCCTACGAGCCACACTATTCTTGATACCAGCCAGGATGCCATTGGCCTTCCTGGCCATGTGGATATGTTGATTCATGTTCAGCCAGTTGTCAGCCAGCACTCCCAAGTCCCTTTCTGCCAAACTCCAGCCAGCCTATAGCACTGCATGGGGTGGTTGTGACCCGAGTGCAGGACGCACTTTGCCTTGTGCAACGTCAGGTAACTGTTCCTCAGCCCACTGATCGAGCCTGTCAAGGTCTGTCTATAGAAATTCCCTATCCTCAAGTAGATCAATACTCCCACCTAACTTGGTTTCACCTGAAAATTTACTGAGGGTCCACTCAATCCCCACATCCAAGTCATCAATGAATGTTGTTCCTAATAGAATTTTCTATAAATACTAGAAAGTTTGGGTGAGTGTCATTATTAGATGGGTTATTAAAAATACTTCAATAGAGAGAGATGGCCATTTATAGCAGCCAGATTTCTGCCCCACCACAGTTTACTACTTTCGTCATTACTGATAACCATGCGAGCTTTGTTGACATGATCAGTGATTGCACAGTAACTGAACATTCAAAATGGCCCAATTTCTGCCATCAGCTTTGTCAGTTACGTAGCTAACAGAGCCTATATTTGTATAGCTCTCTGTCTTCAAATGTCTTATGTAGCATCTTCTCACACTGAATTAAACACTACCCTAAAAGTCTAATCCTTATTTATTATAAGATCCTTTTCACCTCTGTTCATAAAGTATGTACTCATTTAAATGTCCCTCTACTCCTTGTCAAAGTATAGAGGAGACTTAGCACAAATTAAAATCTATTCCTAAATACGCAAAGAGATTAAGTGACTGAGTAATGTATTGAAATAATTTCCTCAATGCTGCAGAAGAGATACACATATATCCCCTTCTCCTTGGGTGTCTATTGCTACCTGCACAAGAACATTCATTTGAATTCTGTTCTTCTTTAAAGGGCTTCCTCCACACAGTTATCATATAGATCACAAATAATAGCTGAAAGAGACTACTAGCATGGTTTGTCCTCATGGACCATTATAAATAGGGACAGTAGCCGAAAATCAATATCATCATTAGGTCAAGGGCACTTGATAGTGCAGAGCCAGAAAGCATGTCTTGCTCAGTTTTATACAGAATAGCTGGAGAGGTAGAAATTTCTGTTTATGTGAAATTCCTGAGCCTTTGTGATGAAGTTACTATATTGTACATATTTCTACAGCCAGAGTTCTTTGGTCAGTACATTTAAACCATGAAGTGCTTTTGCTGATGATTTGGCTATTATGAGAAGAAAATTACCTGTAGAGACGTTCTAAGTAGCTAAGAATTTTGTATACATAATGGCAGTGAAACATGTAAAGAAAAGTGGTAAGAATGAAGTTTACTAAAGTCAGTACAAGCAGCTTTATTTTCCGTATTACAGCAAGGAATTCATAATCTGCTAAACTAAAGGGAAATAGGCCTGTCAAGATAAACACTCACAGAATTTGGGATTTTCAGAATCAGATGTAAAATGTTGAAAAAAATATTTAAAATTACAAAGGCAAATAGCACAAAACTTCTTAACCTCTCCTCAGTGTTGTCAAGAAGGAAGCATACACATCAAGGGAAGTATTATAAGTGTAGGTCTTGTTATTGAAATCATTTTTCCAGGAGCTATGATGAGGGCAGAGGGCAGACAGCCCAGAATCCTGTTTGCCATGCTGGTGCACAGCAGAACCTAGTAACTGGCACAAGGACTACAGTCCTCCCAGGCATCTCCTAGAGATGGACACTTCTAGAGCAGTGCTTCTCAGATGCATGATCCTGTATGTATTCATTACATATCTGTGCTCCTCTGCTGTTCTTCAAAGGAGCTGTCACCAGGCAGAGACAGCTCCTGCTGGACTTCCCATAAGGATTGCTTGAGATTTCAGTCCTGTGCTCAAGGGAAGTACATAAGGTGGCCAGAATGCTTCTTCCTTCAGCTAGTGCTGTCCAACCAAACTGGTAGTAAGCTACATACATCATGAGCAATGCCATTCTCAGATGACCACATAAAATGCCAAGGAAATCCTTCCCATGCTGTCCAATGGGTTTTGATTTAACCTTTCAGTCTGCTCAGCAAGACACAGGAACACATTGGTCAAGGAACAGTAACAACTCTTCCTACTTTGCACGAGGCAGTTAGTTCTTGTTACTGAATGCAAAAGGTAATTGAGGCATTAAGATACTCCCTCTCACTGATATTGTTTGAAAAATGAATTAACCTTTTGTTTTCTAGGATTATTGAGCTTTCTGCTTTAATCACATCATTGTAGCTACCTCAATATGCACAACATCACTTCTGGAGACAGAGAAACACATATGATTTAAAAAACTTAGAGATTTTTATTGCTACCTTTATTTTTTATTTGCTTTCATCAACATCACTGCAGCTAAAGGTCTGTCAGCATTTCCATTAAAAAACTAAACTTTCAGCAGTTTATACGTCAACTGTAAAAATTCACTCTGGGCTGCACCTGGGCAAACAAATCTTTAATTGAGAGTAAATCGGGATTCTTTTTTTCTTTTTAGGTTGGTTGGTTGGTTACTTTTTGTTTTATTTATTTCATGCATTAAAAAGGAGTTTTGGTTATTTGAAAGTTAAGTCAATACAACTCTAGAAATAAAGAGATAAGCAATTTAAGCTGCATAAAAAAGCTTGCTTTCCAAAAAAAGTTTTCAAACAAGCTATAGTAAACTACAACAAATATACCTTGGCATTTAAAAAAACAAAACAAAACAAAACAAAAAAAAACCCTGGATGATTAATTTTTAATATTTAATATCAAAGTTCTATGAAGACATTTTCATATTAAGGTGCACCACTGAACAATTGGCTAATTACCTGCTCATAAAGCATGACTATAGAACATTTTCAGCTCTTTAATCAATGTAATGCTTTATGCAGCTTCCAAATTTCTTCATCCCATCTTCTGCCTTGCTAGATATAGAATACAAATTCTGTACAAACATCTCTTCGTGTATGGAAGTAGATGCAGGTGTGTAGGTGCACAGGGAATTATCCCAGTGTTTTCAAATGGATAAAGTTACCTCATATCATTTGCAGTTGCTATATGCCACATATGTAGCAGCTGCAGGCAGATCTCCCAGCTACTTACAGCCATTGTGTGGTTGCATTCAAAGCAATTCCGCTTTTCCATTAAATGTACTTTGCAGAACAGATAGGTAAACTGACAGTAAGATAAACATGACCCTAAGGACTGTTGGTTTAGCTCAGACAGATGTGGGATCCAAAGTGATGCAAAGCTAGAGATACAAAGCTGGAGGAGACCAAAAAAGCATTTAAAACTCCCTCAGGCAAAGAAGAGAAACACATGAGCACAAATGGCAGAAGTCGCTGAACAATAGTGGAGTAATTAAGAGAAAAAAAACATGCTTTGTTATCATTACTCAGACTACAACAAAAACTAAGTACAGAGAGTATAAACAGCTGTTGAAAGCTGCTTTGCACTTCTTTCTACACAGGTTCTTATCACAAGATAAGGAAAATATTTTCTCTGAAACTGACACCAAAGGTAGTGAGCAGACATGGGCATGTTGATGTATGCGCAACCTCCTCTTAAAAGTTGGGTACCACAGGTCTTCTGAGCCAGAAACTATTTTCAAGGTAATTAATCAAAGTAGACGTAAAAATGGCAGCTGCTGAACTACAAGCATACAGATTTACAAGCAGTAGTTGTGTAAGAGGACCTTAGTGAGCAACATTTAAGAGAGCCCAGTGAGTTCTCTGCACTGAGCTGATGGATTGGCAACATACACACAGCTTAGGTTATATGAAATAATTCCCCAAACAGCAGAGCTGAGCACAGGCCATCATGAAACTAAATGAGCATGGGAGACATGGAAAGCCTTTCCTTTTGTAAATGAAGTTACTCATGTTGTGAATTGACACATACAGGTAACCAGGGCAACCACCAAGCTACAGCTGAAATACAAAGAGCAGATTTATTTCACTACCTTGCTAACAATACCAGGCAGCAGACACACATGGGGACACAGGCTCTGTTAAGGTTAGTTCGTCCTAGAGCCCTGGGATGGGGGCAGGCTGGGGGTGTGGTCTGCCGGCCGACTTGATGCATCAAAGGGCTTCATGAGGAAACTATTCAAATATTCCCTCCTCGCCAAATCTTTCAGTTTCAAACGTTTTCTCCCAACACTCATACACAGAAACATATACATGTCCTACACGGATGAAATGCCCATTCTCTCCCTTCCTTCATTCCTTTTATCTCCTTTCTTTCTTTCTTTCTTTCTTTCTTTCTTTCTTTCTTTCTTTCTTTCTTTCTTTCTTTCTTTCTTTCTTTCTTTCTTTTCTTTTCTTTCTGCCACTTCCTCCCGCCACTTCCTCCCACCACTTCCTTCCTTCCTTCCTTCCTCTTTTCTCATTTGAAACACCTTCACTTCCCTGGAAGAATTTTAATTCCTGAAAGAATACTTTCTGGCTTTTATCCCTGAAAGAATAGAAGCCATTAATTTTTTTCAGCTTTTGGTCTCATTCATACACATTGTGTCACTTAATAAGGAAAGAAGGTATTTAATACAGTCAGAAGAATTAAAAAGAAAGCAGCCCTTGAATTAGCAAAGAGTATCTACTGGTAAAGAAGGAATTTTCTCAGTTTGCTAATGGTGGTTAATCCTGCTTTATAACTTCAATACAAGAACATATTTTCTAACACTGTGCCAAAAAACTACAGTTTCTTTGCATTTAATTTCCTAAATGCAGAATATTTCTGACTTGTTCTTTAGCAACAACCTTCTATATCTTATATCTTGTGAACTCAGACCCTGATCTTATTTTTTTCATGTTTTGTTTTCACTTTGTAGTGAACTGCAAGCCAGGATAATGCAACACAGTGTCCAAAATTTCAGTTTTCAATAGCCATATATTGCTTAACTTGTATTTATCTATTGCTCAGCTTGGATTTATCTGAAGCCCTAGATACTGCAGTCCAATCTGAGAATGCATGCAGACAGTAGACACTGGAAAATATGTCCTTGTGTAAACACAATATAGCTGAACCTGTTTGTCAGGATGCAAAGGTGTATGAAAGGACACCGCACTTGGTGCCCCAAAGGGAAGATATGATGTACTATACAAGGCAGAGTATTAATCATAGCTGATATTTCTGGGCAATAAAGTAGAGTGATCCTTGTGAAAAATCTTCCTTCAAGGATAAAAAGGGAAAATAAGGAACTGGCAGTATTATATGAAACGACATAGCCTGACATAGGACAAAACTAGAAGCACCTCAGAAATCTCATATGGAAAACAGCTTAACAATTGTTACATGGTTTATTTGGACTGGGGTAAATTTTCACCCTATTGCATCATGGTTATTATTTTGCTTGCACCACAGACACCTGGTCTCCTTGTAAAGTTAGCCAACCTGTAGTAAGTGAAAGCACTTGTCCATTTAGACTTGTAGAGTTCACAAGGTTAGACCACTTCTCCTACAGACAGAAAAATGTTATTATAACTTCAAAACCCCCAGGAACCAGATATGTAGACAGTGATACTGTTACCCATTCCTACAAGGCATTTCACCTTCTAGACATCTGATATGTACCAGTATCATGTGATGAAACACAAATTACATGATGGGACACAGTAGGTTCAGTTTTAAAGAAACATTTCTTTTAATAATGAATGTACTGAACCAACCTTGGTTGTCATGTAGTTTTAGGGCAGCAACACTGGAAATGCAGTGGAGGGATTTACTTAAGTTCTGACTACTTAAGTCAGGAGCACTGGAAACGTTCTCTGACCTTGCACAGAAGCACGTTCTTTTGATTATTAACTCTGCTTTGTAAGTATAGAACCTTTCTAAAAGCAGAAAACTGTATTTAAAAGAATAAGAGAAATGAGGTCCTTATATACATGGGTTGAAAACAGTGAAGATAAAGAAATACAAGAAATTCATTAAACTTCAGCTACACAAAAACCACTGAAAATTCTGATCTCTGAACACCAAAATCAATACTTTAACATTCCCCATGTAAAAGATTGCCATGCTTTTTAGACTAGAAACCCTGAACTTTAACTCATCTGAGACAGAAATTCAGTGGTGGTCAGAATTCACCACCGCCAAAGAAATGTTCCTGGTTTTCATCATTTTGATGGGAGATACCCAAGATAGCCTATAACAGTATTACATTATATGCATTACAGCTAATGCAGAGTTTCAGGTTCAAGATAAAAAACACTGTTTTTTTTCTTTGGGATGTTTCTTTGTTGAGTGAGTAAATATTAAGCGTGTCAGGAAATGGTTTTGATCTGGAACACTGGGTAATATGTTGTGACTTTTAGCCCTTCCTGCTTCTGTTGACCATGCAAGGAGGTCTGGGCAGCATCTGGCTTCCACTCTTCCTCCTGCCTTCTCCACTTTCATCATCCTCTCAGGGTTCTCCACCTTCATCCCCTCCCCCACTTCCTTTCACATCACCATCTCTCCACAGAGGTTCCCTGCACAGCAGTAGAGTGCACGGTACTGCCCAAAGGGCAGAAAAGGCTCCCAGAGAAAGGCAGAGGCATGTTGAACACACAGACTGCCACTGCCCAGATTCTGGTTGCTCTTTGTGTGCCCATGAATTTGACCAGGGCTAAGGAGGAGAGTGCCCAGATCTTTGTGCGAGACAGTCTGTTCTCTGACACATAATCAGCCATCACCTTCCAGCTAAGCCTAATCATTGGTCTTATTCCTCTCTTTGGTCATAAACAGACACAAACTGCACTTGTGCCTAAAAACAGGTAGGTAGGGTCTATTTTTCTCAAGTGTTACAAGCAATCCATGATGAAGAAAACAGCAATAAGAGGTGGCACAGTCCATGCTGAGGATATAACAGATCGCATGTCTGGAGTTTCAGATGGAACCTGAGCCCTTGAAAAGGGACAATGCTCAGTCACAGCCATTTACTGAGTGAATGGCTTGTTACAAATGGAGAGGGGAGTTTTAAATGAGTTTCTGTCTTTCCCAGGCCTCTGGCAGTAGACAGTACTTTTACTGAGGTGGCCAGCACCCCAAAACCCACTCTCGTTGCAAGTTCTTAATAATGGCTGATTAGCTCTATTAAAAAATGAAGTAATTATTTGATAGACACATATTTAACAGACATAAGACTTTAACAGATGCCTTACCACAGAGGATAAACAAAAAATACTACTAGTGGATAAACAATAGAACAGGATTGAGACTTATATAACAGATAGCAAAGAAATCTAAAGTACAGATTAGGATTCAATGCATCTAACCATCCAATTTCTGATGGGCCACATGTAGGACCCTTCCTCTCAATTTCCAGAAAACTATCCATGAAGATGTGTCCAAACTTTGTGGGGGAAGGCCTGCACATTCCCAAGGAGTGTGTAGGAGGCTTCTGTGTCTGTGATAATTTGTGTAGCTTTTATAGTGTAAAGCAGTGGTTTTGGTCAATGATATTTAATCTTTGTCTCTCTTCACAACTGCTCTCCAGACCAAAATATTGATGCTTAGCTGGGGGTCTCAGCCCTCTTGGCACCAGCGACAACCCCCTGCCAGTCACTGGTCCTGGCCTGGGCTGCTTCTTCCACAAGCACCAGCTAAGGTGTTGGTGGAGGGGGCAGGGGGCATCCTGCCACAGGGCTCGTCTCCTGCTGTCTCATTTCATGCCCCCAAATTTAGTATCCTGCAGCTCCATATTCCAAGGGGTAGATAAACTCAGACTGCTGCCAATGATATTACTTACCCAAAAAGTCAACAGCAAACTGTCAAGTGGCACCTTTCAAGCACTTCGCATATGTCATTTATTTTAAAATATTTGCTTGGGTTTAAATGTTTTATATAAAATACAAAATTAATGTGGTAAACAGTGAAAGTGAGAAATATTTTATGAACACATTTACCAAAATAAAAAGAGCTCCTAATGCTGCTGCCTAATGATGGAGCATTTTAAGTACACTCCTTTAACACTATTCTTTGTTGTCTGATCCACAGCTTAGGGCAATAGGATTTAATTTTTTGGTGTCACCATGAAATGCAGTGTGCAGCATATGAAATGTTAATGTAATGCATAAATGTGCAATTAAAAAAAAAAAAAAACAAGGTGATGTAAAGAAGGAAGTATTGAATAGCTGAAATATTCCATGGTTTCAAGTGCCATTAGGCAAAAAAATATTGGTTTTTTTTTACTCATTCATGCTTTGACATAATTCCCTTCTTTTTCTTTCTCTTAATCCCTTAAATAAAGTTTCCAACTGAACTGAGAGGAACCAAATATTTCTTAAGCCAAACGTAATATTGCACTGATTAATATAGAAAGTACTGACCTTTCTACAGATGTGAACCAGTCAAACTCCAATGCCATCAGTGAAGCTACACCACTAAATACCAGCTGAAGCTTAACTTACTTGGACAACAAACATCATTTAGGGATACTCTGTAAAGACAAGAAGAACTATTTTTTTTAAATGTATGAAAATTAAGAGGTTATTTTGAGATTCAACACTATCTCTGTGTCTTTTCCACAATACTCTTTGCTCCTGGATTTGAATGACTGACATAAGCCCAGAACTGACTAATTGACTCAGAATCTCAGACTGACAGCATTCAAGAAGCATTTGGAAAATGCTCTCAGGCACATGCGTGACCCTTGGGGTTGTCCTGAGCAGGGCTAAGAGTTGAACTTGATAATCCTCATGGGTCCCTTCCAACTCAGCATATTCTGTGATTCTCTGATTATATGATGCATGATAGTATATAAATGACAGTATAACCCCAGTAGGTAGACAGAGGGAAACCTGGTGAAATCTAATCTTTGTTGCTAGCACTGAGAGTCATCACAATGTCCCATAGGTGCCATCATCTGATTACTAAAGTTCTTAGAAATGCCCCTGCCCAAATTAAGGTGCAAATGAGACCATATGCCAGTGACAATAGTGTGGGTTTTAGTTGAAAGTAAATATGTGAGAGAGAGAAAGAGAGAGAGAGAAATTGGAAATAGATGGGGTGTCAGAAAGAGAGTGACAGGGACAGAATTAAGGAAAAAATTACCACTCCATGGATCCCGGTGGTGTTCCATTGGTTGTCTCCAGCTGGTCTTCTTGCTGGTGAAGGTCCTCCCAAAAGCACAGAATCCCATGGTTAATATATGCTACCAGGTAGGAAAACCCAGGCACCTCCCTGGGGAGGAGGGGGCAAGTTTGCCTCTTATAACAGACTCAGGCTTTGTGCATCACATGCAGTCCTGTGGTACTAGGCTTCAGGAATGACTCTGGGAGGCACTTCAGGGGGCCTTTGATGGATTAAGGTATCCTCTCAGCTATCCCTTATGTGAATGTCCCTTGGATGTGGCTTTTGGAGAAGAAGCTCTGCTGCATTCGGCTTTCATGTGGGTGCATTTCAGTCCTTCAGCCTTGTTTGTTTTTTCTCAGCCTGAGATTATTAAAAAATGGGTTTTCCCTTTATTTAATCTTAGTGGTTTAACTTACAGTCCAAAGTTCCAGTCAGATATCTTCAGGGAGGCTTCTTTGGTTATAGCCTCTTTATACAGTTTTTGTTATAACCAGCAAAACTTTGTAGCAATGTTTGAGGCATGAAATGTTTCAGTCTCTGACAATAAGGAAACAGCTTATTCACTCAATAAAGGACGGAGCAATGAGATGCCATACATAGCTTGCTGTTGTGGTTTAACCCCAGTAGACAGCTGAGCACCACAGCACCACAGCTGAGACTCTCCCCCTCCATGTGATGGGAAAAGATACATAAAGATAAAAGTGCAAATGCTCATGAGTTGAGATAAAGACAGATTAATAATTTTTTTCAGGGAAAGGCCAAGGATGGTGGGGAAAGAGAAGGAAACAAAACAAAACCTAGGGAAAAAAAACGATGCAAGAGAAAAAAATTGATCACAACCTACTGATCCATGTCCACCCTGTCCCTGACAATCAGCAGTCCCCATCATCTTCCACCCCTCAGCTTTCTCTGCTGAGCATGGCATCACATGGTATAGGGAATACCTCCATTGGGGTCAGCTTTTCCAGCTCCATGACTTCCAAACAATGTGTGCACCCCCAGCCCACTTGCTGGAGTTATGAGGAGCAGAAGAGGCATTCATGCTGTGTAAACACTGCTCAGCAGTAATGAAAATATTCCCAAGTTATAACACTGTTTCCAGCACAAATCCAAAACAGAGTTCCACGTTAATTATTGTGAAGAAATTTAACACTGCCCCAGCCAAAACTAATGCAAATGTGAAAAGTAAGAGAATCAGCACCCATTCATATCTCTTTCTGATCTGGTATATGAACACAAGAGAAATGCAAAATTAGAACACAAGATTCTTGTATAATTACATGTCCTCTTTAATCTAAATATATTGTATAATTGTTCTTGATTTGTCTGATCCAAACATCTGATTTGGGGCATAAATTGTAATGTTACGTTTAATAGCAAGAAGTGACATAAAATGATCTCTGGAGAAAAAAAAGAGTTGAAGTATAAAACTCAAGAATTTCTGTTATCTTGTATATTAGTCCTCGAGTGTTTAAGTATTCAACAGTGCATAACACATATAATTTGAAACAATAACCAATCTACAGTGGCTGTTTTAATAGGCAGGTGATAGTAATAATTCATTTTCCTTTGAAAGACAGCAAAAATTTCATAGTCATCACAATTAAGAGAGTATAAAGACATGAAACCTTTTGATTTCCTTCTCTGTTGTCCATTCATTTGAAAAAAGTCATTAAAAAATGTAAATAGTTTTCTCTTTGTATCACAAATTTGTGATGTGTTCATATCTGAATTTTCTACTCCAGAATGCTTAAATTGTGACATTGAATAAATTAAAACTATTGTCTTAAATGTAAATGTCTAGCTAATTTTTAGTGAGACCTGGACCAGCACATTGCAGCTAGAAATTAGGCCATAGGGTTACCATATTTTTCGCTTCTGCATATCAACATTAAATTGACCTTCTCAAATAGTCTAGAATTTTAAAGTAAAAAAATTTAAAAAAAAAAAAAAGAAATTGGAATATTGCAGCCAGATCTACTTCAAAGCTTCACATAGTTTGCACAAACTTCCACAAATCCAAAACTCACAATTATCAGCAAAATTGGATCTGTCTTATCTGACATGCTATGACCCACAAACTTTGTACTCAGCCAGCAGTGCGTGGGCCAAGGGATGAGGTGATCAGCACCCACAGAAATGGGCCTGCTGGGATTCTCCCTGAAGACCCAGCTTCTCACTGCCAGATGTGAAAAGGCAGGCTAAATCTGTGGCCACCAGCAGTTGCCCATTCAAACCCAGTGATTTCCTGTCCAAGACCCCTGGCACTTAACTTGAACTTGAGTCTGTCTCATACCACACCTAAACTTGTTCTTCAGACCCAGATATTCCTCCCTCTGCTCTTGCACAGAAGCTCTTCCAGATCTCATTTAGTTCCCAAATATTAAATCCAAACTGGCAAAACTGATAATATTTCCATTATCTGTAATATTAGTAGCAGCAACAGTAGCTGTGTTAGAAGTATTAAATACCTCAAGTTAGCACCTCCTAATTCAAGAGCCTTGGCAGTAAAAATGGAACCAGAAAACATCCCTGTTGGTCCTGTGAGAGTATTCACCTTTCAGCACGGCAGTATGTAGCCTTATCAGACTTCAGAAAGCCCAGAAGGAAATGCTGATGCAACTTGGCTACTCCTCTGAAACTTGTTTTTGAAGTTCTTCCATTTCTTTTTCACAAAAACTCAACAGGTTTAGTTTTAAGCTCCTGCCTTCTCTCCTGAGCTGTCTTTGACAACTCTGTCCAGAAAGAGAATACTAAACTCCATTCTCACTTGCAGTCACAAATCTCAGCGGAAGTCATTGTACAAGATCACTTTTTGTGTGATTTTTACTGTGTAACTTTAACATTGCAACATAAGTTAAACAGATGGAATTGATTTCAGTAGAATTGTCTTGGATGTTTATGAGAGCACACTTGATCCAGAAGTAGATTATGTAAGAGATGAGCAAAGCAAAATCCTGTTAGCTTAAGAAGGAGTCAGTTTGCACCTTACAAAGCAAATCATAAAGTCAGTCTGGATTATAAACTGGTTTCTAAAGTTTATCAAGCATATTTTTTTCTGTAAAATTCTGCTGCAGAAGGAGCAATCCTTTTCACCATGTGCAAGCAATGCCTTATGTTGCAATGTTTTCTCTTAAGGTTCTACCTCCTAGAAGGACAAAACAGTCTTCTGAAGAAATCCTAAAGAAATATTTTTGAGTTATAGCAGGTATAATGGAATGCTTATTTAATTATTTAATCATTTACAACAATTAATAATTTATGTAAAATAAGGTTTGTTTAAATAAAACATTTCCAAGTCAGATCAGCTCCGGTCAAAGGCGTTTCTATTATGATACAGTTACATGTAAACAGAAAAGAGGGTGAAGAAGAATTGCAAGATCTGTTTGAGAGTATGGATGATTTTTACTTCTTTTAGGTCTTCTTCACCACTTTTGCAAAATGCCTTTTACATTGCTCTTCCTTCATTTGTGTTCCATCTTACCCTGCCATTTGCGTTTTTCTAATTTTTTGGCCTACTCTTCCCTTGAGTTTATTCCTTTTTTTTTCTCTAATACAAGAAAAGAATTATAAAAAACATTTACAAATATACTTCTACGTTTCTTTGCCAAGGATTTAAACAGAAATCCTCTGGACTATGGGGATAGTCTCCATGGCCATCTACCTCTCTTTTTTCTCCTTTGTGTAATCATTCTTCTTTTCTGTTCCATTGTCCATCTCAAATGCATGGATCTCACGAGAAAAAGGCTACCTAGAAAAGCACCCTGGATTATTTCACTCCTACCCAAACTGTGTTTTCCCAAGGAACTTAAGTTTCCCTTTTCAATAGAAAAGGTAAGTAACTGTATAGAAAATACCTCCAATTTCTCTTCCATAACTTTACCATAGCATGATAAAACAGTGTTTAAGAAGGGTGTCATGAAATATTAGTGGTTGAGATAGTTCTAACACAATGACTTTTCATTGAAAGATGCTGCTTATTTAATAATTGGCAAACTCTTACCAAAAGACAGGCAGAATTCCACCAGAAAGAAACCTTCCCATTCTCTCATTGGTTCACCTGACACCACACTCTGGATCACACAACACTCTCAGAGACACAGGGCTGAGGACCCCAGGGCCTTCAGGCTCAGCAGAGGAAGAAAGCCCTGAGCTGAACAGGTATTTAGAGTGTACCTGAATTTCCCCCAGTTTCAAACCTGATAGCCCAGTATAGCAGATCACTGTGTCACCAAGATGCAAGAGGAGTTATTGACATGGACAAATTGTATTTAGATGGGGTCTTACTTACAGATTGTGCCCTGACCTTTCATGCAATCAGCAGACTAACTATGTCACTGCTTTCTGAGCAGTAACTGCAAGATTTTACAAGGAGTGAAATAATGGCATGAATATATGTTTTGTTGCCAAATTTGTGGGATTAATAAACTCATTTTCATTGACAAATATCTACCAAAACCCAGAGAATCTCTAAATGCTTGCAGATAATGGATATGAACCCAGCCATTTAATTAAATTAACAGCCCCTTTGAAAATAATTTCTGGACAACAGACAAATCCAGAGGGTGCCTTACGCGGTATTTGACTGGACTCTTTCTAGTAGTGTTTCAAATGACTCAAGCACCAAAGGGGCCTACACCACATCCTTTGTGAGAGAGTTTCACAAAACAGAAGACCTTACACAGGTAAGGCAGCCTAAAATGCTCCCTCCAAGGTAATCTTTTACTCTAGCATACCCTTCCAGACTTCTTGCAGCATTATGAAGAAGCTCTTCTCATACCCCATATAGGCAGGTGGAAATCTGATGAAATGGAAGGTGCTGTCAGCTCCACATCACTTTGGTTGTGAGATGAGCTTCTATAATTGTTATGTACTAAAGCATATGAGTTGCAAGGTGAAAGGGTAATCTTGCTGAGACATTTTGTTCAGCCTTAGAAAGGGTGTTTATAAACCAACATGGGAGAAATGACACAAGCCTTGGCATTTGTAGTCAAATTGAAACACACAAGAAACAGGCAGGGATGTTTAGCCCACCAGGAAGAAGGCATTAGGCAGAATCTAGTCCTGAAAGCTGGATCTTTCAACTTGCTTTGGGCTTCCTAACCAGAAACACTAGAGAGGTACTTACAGATATGAGAATAGTAACAAAGTCAAGAATTATATGGAGAGAAATGAGAGGAATCTGAAAGCCAACCAACTAACACTGCCCCCACAAGTACTGGACATCTGCAGGAGATATGTATGTAAATGTATTAGAGTCTTGGAATTGTTAGCAAGTTCTCCATCTCCCTGCAATATACAGAATAGATAAATAAATAGTGGGCATATGTGATATATATTTAGATTGTGCATTAGACTTTAAAATCTCAGTCTAACTGAATGCATTAGCCTGTATTTTCTGTTTATGCCTCTGGGATGCCATGGAAACACAGCACTGAATCGTAATGGGTCTCTCCTGGTAATAAATAAACAAAGTCTTTGTCTGTTCATGTTTCTATTTCTTTATTTTTCTTTTTATTCATGTAATTTACAGTTTCAGAAGGAAAACAGACTTACCCCCACCCATTGTCTTTGGTTGCAAGGCATGCTTAAAATGAATGCAAAATGCACCTTCTAGTGGCTGCTGTGTCTTCCTATACAGCTGCTACTACCATCAGTAAGCAGTGAATGCCACCTATTTGTGTTGAACTTCCTTCTGAGGAAAAATGTGGCCTTTATAATTGAACCTGGAGTCAGGGTTGCTTTACTAAATTGCAGCCTAACCTAAAGAGCACTTAATATACTCATTGAAATTGAAAGCTGTTCTTTTCCTTGCAACTTTAAGAGGCTACAGGCAGTCCCTTTTTCTATAGACAGTAACAATGTTCATTGCCTTTAAACTGCTCCTCCAAATCAATGACACACTATCACTTCCCATGCTCCAGAGCTTATTAAAGCAAACCAAAGCAATCATCCCCATCAGGCTAATGCACAGGAGCAAGGTGAAACTCTAAGCACCAAGTGATAGAAATACCAAGTATCACACAGCATCAGTTTGCCATCTGGCACCTGCTGTCCCTGTCTGAAATGAATAAAGTCATTGAGAGGGGATGTTGTGCAGTAACATGAGTAATAGAAAGGCCGATAATTATCTATGTGGAGAAGTGGGCAGATTTAATTAGACTACTCAAATCTGAAAAGTCAACTGAATCCAAAGGCAGTAACCTCGGCTGTGGAGGGCAGCCATATGGCTGCTCTCAAGCTTTCAGGTCAGACTGAAATTCAGCAGGGACCTTCGTCACTAATTTAGAAATGCAGAGCCATGTGCTTGACACCACATCTGTCAGGCAGCTCTCAGGCAAGAACTACAGCAATACCAGGTACACAGGTTTGGTGCAATGCACACTAGAGTCCCTGTTGTACCATGTCTGAATAACAAGATGACTTTCCTACCACCCCAGCTGGTCAGCCCTGGGAAGAGGGAAGCAGGAAGAAAGAACAAGGGTACAAAATGCCCTTAAGGTGGCATTCAAGCGTATGGGTCTCCAACACAAGGGTGAAACTGAGGTACCTTTTAGCAGCCTTGGGTCTCCTAAATGCAAATGGGCTCATGAACTGAGGCAGATCCCCTGGGTGGGACAACTGATTTTATTATGAATTTGAATCATATAATGAAACACTACTGTGAAGGTAACCAGATGGTGAAGGATTGGTCTTGGAAATCATGGGTGCAACATGTGAGCCTTAAAAAACCTTTTCTCTTACCCTTCTCCCAACCTGAGCATATGTACATAAAGTAAAATACACGGATTGCTTTCTCTTCCTGCTTTTCCTTTTTCTGCTTCCAGAAGCATTGATCAGTTGTTCATTCATATTGGGATTTTCTTTTTTCTAATCCGACCATGAGGCTAGGATAAAAAATATTTTAACCTTAAGAAGTAATAATATATTTAATAATATTCTGGTAATCCCTGGAGAATAAAACAACAGTTTCAGAATGCATGTAGTACATAAGGGAACAAGTAGACCATCACGTTACATATTGCAGAGATACCAACAAAGAATCTAGTTAGGATAACTGGATGAGAAAAGTAAGTAATTAGGTGGACTTAGTTTGGTTTGTTTCTCTAGGATTTGCAAAATCTGTAAAGCTTTGACTGCACTTCTCTTTTGGACATGATTTTACACCAGAAGTCAGTAGATTGTGAGGAATCTACCATGCAGGGAATGACCATTTTCAGCAACTGCCTTCCTCCTCCTGGGTCATGCACGGCTACAGCAGAATCTCCTGCCCCACTTAAGGCCAGCAAAGAGAAGGGGCAGATGCTCTCCCAGGAAGTAACTTGCTATTTGTGGAGACGGCAGCAGTACCACAACCATGGACCAAGAGTGATGTTGGATGTAAGTGAGCTTGGGACTTTGCAGTTGGGCTTGAGTCACACAAATACAGATAGAAGAGCTCAGTGAGCAGCACAGGGTGAGCTACTCTGGACCCAGAAAGCTATAAATTCTAGTTTACCACTAGCAAAACCAGATACTCAGGGTTTCCCATACGTTCAGTCATCTGGGAGAACCATAAAAAAATGTGGCATGAATATGACTGATTAATAGTAAATTTTAAGCTGTAACTGGTTAAAATATAACTTAGTTATTGTCCTCTTCTCTTATTTTGTCACCCTGATTAGATACATGATTTTAAGTGTTTACATGTCCTAGTGGTTGGGTCAAGAGGCCCTGCTGTCCACAGCACTTACTTTCACATAGGGAGATTTGGCCAAAATTGCCAGTATAAGGAATTGTTCAGAAATCTCTCAAGTCAGTCTTATGCTCTTGCCAGGCATGCTTATCTGTGTAGTTTATCATACTTCATATAAGCAGAGAACACCAGCACAGAGCAGCTAAAATTATTGCAGAAGGTTCCAGGCTGGATTTGAGGCTGAAGTCATCTGTAAATGTACAAAAAAAACATGACTTAATCTCATTATATTAGCTAATATAACCAGATAGCTACTATTTCAGCTGAGGCAAATCAAGACAAGAATATGCCTTTAAATCACAGGGTTTTTTCAGGGAAAAGAGAGACAGACAGATGGCTACAGAAAATGGTTACACTGCATCAAGCACTGTGGTAAGTTGACCTTGGCTGGACACCAGGTACCCACCAAAGTGACTCTGTTAATTCCCTCCTGAGAGGCACATGGAGGAGAAAATATAACAAAAGGCTCGTGGGTCAAGAAAGGACAGGAAAACATCACTCATGGGCAAAAATGATTCAACATGGCGAAATAAGTCTGTTACCAAACAAGTTTGAGTTGGATAATAATAAATATAATCAAATTTTAAAATACCTTCCCTCAATCTGTCCCTTCTTCCTGGACTCAAGGTGGCTTCCAAATTCTTTACCTCAGGGGAATGGATCTTGTGGTCAGTTCACCACACATTGTGTCTGCCACTCCTTCCTCCTCAGGGGTAGGACTGCTCACAATCTTCCCCTGCTCCAGCACAGGGTACCTCCCATGGCACACAGTCCTCCATTAACTTTTCCAGTGTGAGTCCTTCCACACGCTGCCATTCTTCATGAACAGCTCTAATGTGGGTCCCCTCCACAGAATTCAGTCCTTCAGGAACAGACTGCTCCACCATGGATCCCTCAAGCAACCACAGTTCCTGCCATTAAACATGGTCCAGTGTGGGCTTCTATCTTCTTGGAGACACAGTTCCTAGCTGCAACCTGCCCCAGTGCAGGCTCCTCTCTCCAGGGGGTCACAGCTTCTTCATTCATCCAGCTGCTCTGAAACTCAGTCATCATGGGCTGCAGGTGGATCTCTGCATCCCCATGGACCTCCATGGGCTGCAGGGACACAGCTGCCTCACCATGGGCTGCACCACAGGCTGCAGGAGAATCTCAGCTTCAGCACATGGAGCACTTCCTCCCCCTTCTTCTTCACTGACTTTGTTTTCCACAAGGCTGTTTCTCTGACATATTCTCACTCATTTTTTTCAGCTGATTTTTGTGTCATAGTCCACACAAAGCCATTATGAGTGCTTGCTTTGAATTCACATGCAGCACTGATGTTTACCAGAGAACTTAAATATTTGCCTGCATTTACCCTCTGTCCCTTTTTTATTAATATGCCCAGCTCAGGTTGTTAATTAGATTAAAGCAGTGGCTGCATATATAGCTCAGAACACTTAAACCATTCCATAAGCAGGACAACGTTTGTGTACTTGGAAAAACAAATGATGAGAAGGCCAAGGTATTCAATAATATTTTGCCTCAGTCCTCAATAGCAACTTCTCTTTCCATGACTCTTGAGTGGACGGACAGCACGATGGGGACTGGGACAGCAAAGTCCCTTCCACCATAAGTAAAGATCAAGCTCATGACTATCTAGGGAACATGAGCATGCATAAGTCTATGGGACTTAATGAGATGCATCCCAAAGTCCTGAGGGAACTGGCTGATGTAGTTGCTAAGCCACTCTCCCTGACATTTCAAAAGCCACAACATTTAGGTTAAGTCCCAGAGGACTGAACATTGAACCCATCTTTATAAAGGGCAGACAGGAGGACCCTGGTATCTACCACCCTGTCAGCCTCCCCACTGTGCCTCAGAAGATCCTGCAACAGATCCTCCTAGAAGCTGTGCTAAGGCACAGGGAGAACAGGAAGTGATCAGAGATAGTCAGTGCAGTTCTACCAAGGGAAAGTCAGGCCCGACCAACCCAGCGGTCTTCTATGACGGAGTGACTACATCAGTGGACAAGGGAAGATGTTATATCTGGACTTCTGTAAAGCCTTTGATATGCTCTTCCACAAAATCCTTCTCTCTTAACTTTAGAGAGGTAAATTTGATGGGTGGATATAAGGATATATCGTTGTAAGGATAAAAAGTGGCTAGACAGTCACATGTAGAGAGTAATCATCAATGGCTCACAGTCCTGATGGACATCAGTGACAAGACCCTCAGGGTCCATATTGGGACCAGTGTTATTTAAAATCTTCATTAATGACAGAAACAAAGGGATCACTATGCCCTCAGAAAAAGTGCAGATGACACTAAGCAGAGCAGTGCAGTTGCTACACCTTAAGGACAAGATGCCATTCACAGGGACCTGGACAATATCAAAAAATGTGCCCATGGGAACCTCATGAGGTATAACAAGACCAAGTGCAAGGTGCTGCAGCTGGGTCAGGGAAATCCTAGGTGCCAACCCAGGACTGGAGTGAAAAGTTGCAGAGCAGCCCTGAGGAGAAGGACTTTGCGGTACCAGTGGGTGAGAGGCTGGACATGACCCAGCCATGGGCACTCACAGCTCAGAAAGCCAAACGTATCCTGGGCTGCATCCAAAGCAGCATGGGCAGCAGGGCCAGAGAGGGGATTCTGCCCCTCTGCTCTGCCCTGCTCTGCTCTGGAACACTGCATCCAGCTCTGGGGTCCTCAGAACAGGAAGGACATGGAGAGAGTGCAGAGGAGGGCCATAAAAACAATTAGAGGAATGGATCACTGAGTGCAAGGTGCTGCAGCTGGGTCAGGGAAATCCTAGGTGCCAACCCAGGACTGGAGTGAAAAGTTGCAGAGCAGCCCTGAGGAGAAGGACTTTGCGGTACCAGTGGGTGAGAGGCTGGACATGACCCAGCCATGGGCACTCACAGCTCAGAAAGCCAAACGTATCCTGGGCTGCATCCAAAGCAGCATGGGCAGCAGGGCCAGAGAGGGGATTCTGCCCCTCTGCTCTGCCCTGCTCTGCTCTGGAACACTGCATCCAGCTCTGGGGTCCTCAGAACAGGAAGGACATGGAGAGAGTGCAGAGGAGGGCCATAAAAACAATTAGAGGAATGGATCACTGCTCCTGTGAGGAAAGGCTGAGAGAATTGGGACTGTTCAGCCTGAAGAAGAGAATGCTTTGGGATTACCTAATCACAGCCTTCCAGTACCTGAAGTACTTACCTACAGGTAAGATGGAGAGAGGCTCTTTACAAAAGTGTGTAGTGACAGAACAAAGGGAAATGACTTCAAATGGAAAGAGAGCAGGTTTAAATTAGATAGTAGGAAAAATTTCTTTCCTATGAGTGTGGTGCAGCACTGGCACTGGCTGCCCAGAGGGGCTGTGCATCCACATTCTTGGAAATGTTCAAGGACAAGTTGGATGGGAGTCTGGTCTAGTAGAAGGTGTCCCTACCCATAGCACAGAGATTTGAACAATCTCATTTTTAAGGTCCCTTCCAACTCAAGCCATTCTATGATTCCATCAAAAAAGAATTCCATCATCTAATCATTCTGATGACAAATGCAGCAGAAAGTTAATATGAATATCAACTTACACTTACAGGTGTATGGCATGTGTCATCACCACAATCCTGCATGCTCCCCAGCTCTTAGAGAAAGACTGATTATTGGTTGTAGTAGAAAAAATCTGAACTGAATTCTGAATTTCTGTAAGTGTTTTCTATCTACATGGTGAAGCTTTTGAATGTTTAAAATGCAGACCTTCATCCCAGTTTTGTGACTTGAATATTACCAGCAGAGCATACTATCTATGTATACGACAGAATTGTTTTCTCATCTTCCTACAAAGTCCTATGGCTTCTAATCCATCAGCATCTAAAAGTAGATAAACCTACTCATTGCTCTCAGCATACAGGAGTGAATTTTATATCAGACATATGTGTCTCATTGTAATCCCTACAGGGGGTCTTACACTTCACTGAAATGATTCCTCTCATTATGTCCTTCTTCCCTGCTCTCGGCCATGTCTATTAAGACCTGGGCATTGCTTTCAAAAATTCTGTAAGGCCGCATATTCTTTTTATGCAAATACCAAATAATTACATCATTCACACATTCAGATCCATCCTTTTCTTATGCACTTGCTTCTCTAACGCTTCCAGTTCCTTCAGTTCTCCTCTCCATGCTCCACCAACCATATGCATAGCCCACACGTTAAGCTGAATGCTTTTAATATCAGAAAACATGTTTTAGATGCACGGTTTTTTGTCTAGTGGGAATTTTTTCTCAATCCTTTGAAACAAAAGCCACCATTTTACTGGTACTCTGATACCCGATACACAAGGGCAAGTCCTTCACACAAGACCTCCACAAGCTTCTGAAACCACATCGGGTGCCTGCCAGAGCTTTCTGGTATTGATGACTAGTGAAATGGAACTACTCCTGCAAGGGCCAAAGACAAGACATCTATTCTTCTGTTTGCCTCATTCAGTTATCAGTTGTACTTGCCATATTCTCCTCCATTCTGGGGACTTCATACCTTAGTTCTTAAATCAAAGGGAGACCTTTTCAGATAGTTGCACTGTTTCCTGTTGTTTATTGTTCTCCCACCACTTCATGTGGTAATATTTTTTAAACAGATATGTGTAAATTCATATAAACAAATTATTTAAACTTCATTACCCTACCCTTATGCCACACTGATTTTCTATTCTCAAGCTGTGCTTTTGAATGTATCCACATGTGATCCTTTAAAAATACTTCTGAGACTTAAAGAATCAATGTCAAACTGACTGGTCTAATTTCCTGCAATTCTTTTAGATCCTTTTCAAAAGTAATTGGAGCATTGCATTAGTTATTTCTCTGCCATCCAGAGACTTGCCCTATTTCCTAATTTTTTTTAAGCTTTTTGTCTTTCTTTTTCTATTCCTTGTGTGCATCTTGTACCTGGTCATATTCAAGACTCTTTAAGGGGTTCAAGACCCTTCATTCAAGACACCATGAGCTTAAAGATCACACTCTGTCTACATGCTTTTCAACTCCTACTGTTACAAATGACACCAAAGTATATAGAATCAAAAGAGACCAGAGAGAATTATGCTTCCATTTTCTTTAATTTGTACACTTGAAAGTATTTCCTTCTGCAGCTAGTTTTATAGTTTTCCTCATTTTAACGAGCTTCACCTGGTTTTTGTACAGGTCGCTCAAACAGGTGCATGAAACAGAACAGCAAAAAGGAAAAAAAAAAGAAAAAAAATTTAAAATAAAATTAAAACACCAGAAAGACCTGAAGACAAATGTGGTCACAGGAACCATTTTTAATTCATTTTCTAGGCAAACTAGTTTTGAAATTATTATCATCTTTTCACGTGGACAGGGCAATCTGAGCTGCCAAAGAGGAAAGGTACTAGGACTTGCACAAGATATGTTCTCCTGAAGACCCACACAGCAGATGAAAATAGCCCCACAACTTGCCATTCTCTGTGGAGTCATATACTGACACACCGCAGCTCCCTCTTGGTTCAAGTATCAGTGGTACCCTCCTCTCTGCTGACAATAAGATTTGCCATTTGCCCTTTTTCTATCACCCCACAGCCAACAGTGCCAAGAGGACACAGAGCAGCAGGTTCCCCAGTCCAGGCTGAGCAACTGGAACACCCTGCCCAAGGAGCTTGTATTCACAAAAACACTGGGGCTCCACACAAATTCTCCAGCATGGACGGGATGACCAGCAACTGCTTTGTAGAGCTGCCCATCATGGACACTAGGTGTCCACCCACACCATCCAGGGTACTACTTCCCAGGAGCCGTGACCTGAGTAGGGGAATTGGAGCTAGGCCCACTCTGCTTCTCCCCAGGCTGCAGAACTTGTACAGCTTTGATCTCTGAATATCTCCAGTCAACAGACTTTCACAAATAGATAATTTTCCCCTCTACCTCAAGGCCTCTGCACTCATCACCAATAGGGTACTCCAGGGCACTCCAGGCTGGAAAGTTTCCTCCAGCATATCCCTACATAGCATTGTGCACAAGATCTGGAGAAAATTTAGTATCAGTATGGCAAGGAGATTAGTAGCAACTTCTACTTAAATATTGCAGTAATCAAAGAGTGGAAATACCTTTGTTTATGAATGAGCACAATTCATGTTCTACTTTCAATATATCCAGTTAAGAAAGAAGGCAAATTTGGTCCTACTTATATTGGTCTATATATTTCAAGTAGAAACAGAAAGTATTAACATTGTACAAATGTAGTGATCACAGGGGAACACCTCTGACTGCAGGCCTCCAGCTGAACTCTGCTCTGCTGATCACAGCCAACAAGATCTGCCATTCAGCAAGCTCTTGACCCACTTCTGGGCCCATTTATTTAACCCACATTTCCTGAGCTTACCTATAAGGATGTTATGGGAGACAGCATCAAAAACCTTGCTGAAGTCAAGATAGACAACATACACTGCTTTTCCCTGGTAGACCCATCCTGCCACGCCATCATAGAAGTCTATCTGATTAGTCAAGTAGGATTTCCCCTTGAGAATCCATCCTGACTACTCCTGCACTCCTGATGATCTCCTTGTCTTCTACATGACCTTGATGATCTTCAAAATTATCTGTTCCATCACCTTCCCAGGAACTGAGGGGAGGCTGGCTGGCTGGTAGTTTCCTGTGTCCTCTCTCTTACCATTTTTGAAGATGGGAATAAAAGTTGCCTCCCTCCAGTCACCAGGCACCTCTCCTCCATAATTTTTCACAGATGGCAGAGAATGTAACATCTGCCAACTTCATCAGGACCTGTGGGTGCATCACATCAGAGCCCTTGGATTTATGGATGTTAAGTCTGCCTAGCCAAAGGATCTCTAACAAAACCCTCTACAGCCCAGGGAAAGTCCTCCTTTCTCCAGCCTTCATCTCTTGCTCCTGAGGTCTGGGACTCCTGAGGCCCAATTTCATCAGTAAAAGCTGAGGAAAAAAGGCATTCAATAATTCTGCCTTCTCTGCATCTTCTGTTACCAGAACATGCCTCTGATTCCGCAGCAGCCCTACATTTTCCGTAATTTTCCTTTTGGTGCTTATGTACTGCTGCTGATGCCCTTCCATTTTTCCAGCTCTCTTGGATCCCCTTCTCATCTAGAGCCCTATCCCATGGGATTCCTCCAAGGAGGTCTTTGAAGAGGCCGGGGTTAACCGTCTGGAGGGTCAGGGACCTAGTCTTTCTTACTGCTTTGCTTCTTCTGTGCAGGATCCTGAGTTCCACTATCTGGTGGTCACTGCAGCCAAGGCTGCCACCAATGTTCACATCTTCAACTAGTCTCTCCTGGTTTGTTAGTTCAAGGTCCAGCAACACATCTTTCCTCATTGGCTTCTACACCATTTGCATTAAAAACTATTATCAATAATCTGCAGGAACTGGATTGTGTCTGCCAAGTTGTGTTGTCCTAACAAACATCAGGGTGATTGAAGGCCCTCAGAACCAGGGTCTGTGATCTCAAGGCTACTTCCAGCTGCCTGCAGAAGTCCCTCTCAACTTCTTCCTCCTAATCTAGTGGCCTATGGCAAACTCCCACAACAGTGTCATTTAGCCTCTCCCTTAATACCTACCTCTAAGCTCTACACTCATTGTCTGTCCCTGGATCGAGTTTGATACGTCCAGTTGCTCTCTCACATAAAGAGCAATTCCACCACTTCACCTCCCTGACCCATCCTTTCCGAAAACACTTGCCTTGCCAAATTTCTCTTTGACTATTATGCAAAAGACACTCAACCTCATCATCCCTAGCCTTGAGCACTGTAGAGTTGAAACACTTCCTAACAGACAGAGACACTCCAACATTTCTCCCTCCTTGCCCCTCCCTTGTGAAGAACTTGCAGCCATCCAGTGCCATCCAGAACTTGTAGCCTTCCAGTGCAGTACTCCAGTCATGAAAGTCATCCCACTATGTTTCCATGGTGGTGACTGTGTCATAGATTTCCTGCTGCACTCCAGCTCTTCCTGTTTCTTACCCACACTGTGTGCATTGGTGTAGATGCATTTCTGCTGGGTTATTGGTTTCATTCCCAAATTATATTTCATCTTCAGTTCTTCTGCAGATGGTTTAGAACTTCAAGTGATTCTGGTTTTCATGGGTTTTGGTTGGCTGGTTGTTTGGGTATTTTTTTTCATTTCCCTCCCAGATTAAACAAGTTGAAAAGCAAAACAAATATATTTTATCTTCTTCATAATAAAGTATGTATATGAATTTGAGTATGTTCTTGCACTCAAGTGACAGGAAAGAAAGCTGGGAAGAATTTTCATGGTTGTAACTTTCAGAATATCTTACAGCAGTCAAATGATTAAGAAGTGCTATAACATGGTTTTCGATTTTTTTTGTACAGAAAAAATCAAGTAGTTCTGCAATCACAGCATTCATTTTGCTCACCAAATACAGCAACTGAAACAACAATTGCATTTATTCAAATAGGTACAGTAAATCCTAGATCTTAGTTCCTACAAATATGACAAGTTGAGCAGTTGTGGAACAGTTTTCTTCAAGTCTTCGTTTTCCAGGTACTCATTGGTTGAGACAGATAAAGAAGCAAGCATAAGCTGATATGCAGCAGTCTCCTTTTCTGAATAAAAAGCCTTTTTTAAAAATGTGTATCTTCCCACTGTGCTAAGCTGCCTTCACAATTTGTGTTGACTTTTTACACAGTTTTACAACATTGTCATAAAATAATCATCATTACCATGTTTTAATTTGAGTCTTGGAATAAGAATATCCCAAATCTCCATACATCATGTGATGGAAATCGGGTTTGCACACAAACCAAAAAAGTAGAAATGAGAAACTCAAAAAAGACTTGAATAGGCTTTGTTAGATATAAAAGCTGAAGCTACCAGTGTCATGCTCAGAAAACTCAGGGTAAAAAGTCATCAAAGCAATAACTTTATGAATGTTAATAGCACATAAACAATGCTTCCTAGAAAAGAAATTTAATTCCAGTCTTCACCATAACAACCACAATGACAACTTAAGCTTTTAACTGACTAAGGTCGTTCTAAAAAATAATTATGAGAAATACTATGTTGTCCTTTTTGTGACCTCGTTTTACCAAACTAAATAGCTCAGACCTTGAATATTCATATTCGCTAAATGGAATACAGCCCAGAGTGTTTGTGCCACATTGTCTAATAATAGAAGCATTTGAGGAACTCATACAGTTTGAGAGGAAAAAGAGGCTAAATTTAACAAATTATTCACCGGAGATTACTCACATTTCTCCGATGAGAACAGGAAAATATGACAGCATGAACAAAGTTTATAGGCTCATTCGTGTCAGTTGAGCATACTTTTATGTCAAAAAGAATGAATGATAACAGCCACGGTTCAGAATATTAAAATAAATACCTTCGGGGGAAAAAGACAGCAAAGACTACAACAAAAGAATAAGACAGCGTAGATAGAGCCTCTTCTGAATGTACAGCAAAGAATTCATCACTTCACTTTGTACTTCTAATTAATCGGAACACAGAAAAGGCTAGAAATTTTGGTAACATTGAGCAGCAATTACTGCTGCAATTTCACTGTTGCAAATACTTTAGGGAAGGAGATGACCAAAGGATGTGGCACTGCACCTACTCATGTTGCCACATATTTTCTTTGATTTAGACCCTTTTTTCCACAGAGTATTGAGGAGTGCCAAAGAAACTGTGACCAGTGACCAACCAAGTGAAGGAGTAGCAAAACATTTCACATATATTTCTTCATCACTGGAGAAAAATGTAGTAGATTTCTGATTTTTTGTAAATCATGGGTGAGCTTTTCCTTCAGTAAAGTGAGGAAGAGTATCCTGATGCCACAGCCAATGGGCAGAAGATTGACTTCAAATTCTACTGACATGTCTTTGAGAAATGTGTCCTTAGTATTTCACTCAAATATCTCTCAATCTCTAGGGCAGTTAAAGCATTAAATGTTTAAAATTCTGCTCACTATCTAAAACTTATCTGAAAATGTTTTTAATGGCCAGGTATAACACAGTTTTATTCTCATTTCAAATAGTGAGTAACTCGATTTTCTACCCAATATGTTAAATTTTTCTAGCCAGATTACCAGCACTCTGATAGTCTTTGGCAATTTTTTTAAGATTAAGAGGCTTTAACATTTGAATGAAGGAATATTGTCATTGACATCCTGTTGTAATCCAGCATGACAAGCTGAAAAGGGAGTGTCACTATACAATTTCTCATCAGAGCAAGCAGAGGTGTCACATACAGAATAGAGCATGATATGATCTGGCCAGAGTATTCATTCCTTTGCTGAGCAAGCCCAACACAAACAATGAGAGGACTCAAAGCTGCTGGTTAGTTCTCTATGTCTCAACTTGAGAACCAGAAGAAAGAAAAAATTACGATAATACCTTCTTCATAATGAAGCTACTAAACCATTTCCATTTATAAAATAAATATTCTCAAGGAAACAGAAAAAAAAAATTACAGGTTACATATTTGTGAGAGCTGACAATATATATAAGTAAAATATCTGAAGTAGGCATGTATTTTTTCTTTCTCCTCCCTATTCCAAAAGTTTACTTGGGACTGGAGTGTCTAATACTTGGGTAATTAAGTTCTTAATGAAAGACCAAAAAAGTCATCTAATAAATTCACATCTGAATGGCCCACATATAGCTGTATCAGAAAAGCCATGTCTTCATGTAATCACAAAGATCCTTCCTATCACTTTTCTCTGGAATCAACGAAGAATCCTTTTCCCATTGCTCTGTAGAATTTCAATAGTTACTGTTTTCAATTTTGGAAACTTTTAATGCTTAGAAATTTTCAAGGATAACACTTTGTCATTCAAAATCACTGTACACCATTTCAGATGTCTTTTATCAGATGCTACTAAATTCCTTAATAGTGGCCAGTGCTTGTTTAGAGGCACTGTAACCTTGGATCTTGCTGAATTAGTACTTTAATCCAACAAAACAGACCTTTATTTCTTTCTTTATTTCATTTCTAAATGGTCTTTGGAAGAAATAAATAAGTAAAGGAAAAAATATCTTTTTTATTAATCCAAACCAGTGTGAAAGAGAAGCAGATAAACTTCAGGTATAGGAAGCAAAAGGCTCATTTGTGTTTCTTACTCTTACTGCAGCGTATATAACATGAAGGAGCCTGGCAAGCACAGCAGAATCCAAATATCTGTTTATCAAATGTGTAACAAAGGTCTGTTACACATTGCTCCTCCTCACTGCCAGCCCAGAAGGAATGATATGGAAGAAGCAGCTGGAGCAGAGATCCAGGCCACTGGAGTGAGTTAAAAACAGTCTGAGGCTTCCCCTGTACTAGGGCTGCTCAGGTAACTAAAGAGTGACCCCAAAAGGTTTGGGAAGCAGCCTGGCAAGTCTTTTCAAATCACCTCAGGGCAAAAAGGCCAATGAAAGGTCCACACAGCACTCATAGGGATAATATAAATCCAATCAGTCCAGGTTACATGAGGTTACAGAGTGTGAACAGAAATCTCATTATGCCTGACAAGATTGTTTGGCAGGGGCAGAGAAAGTGCTTGGCATTTTGCAATTTATACTTCATGCATATGGTAGCAGCTAGGACAGCTTCATAAGTTTAGTCATATTTTTGTGTCATTTGCTGTGATATGAGATACACCACTAACAGCGACAGATATCCTAGCACTCACATTGGATGACAGTGAAAACCAGACACAGGATACTACACAAATACATCAAACATTCATGACTGGCAGGCTCGCAAAACACTCGCTTTAACTTAGCTAGCTTTGATCAGCTTCTCCTCCTGCATGAATTGACCCTTTCTCACTGTCCAGTGTTTACATGTTTATTTAGAAAGGAATTTGCTTTTACAGGGAGATAACTAAATTTTGGCTAAATAATGATAACTCTTATTTGATTACTTTTTCCCATACAAGTCTATTTTCCAGTTTGGATGCCAATCTTAAAGTAGAATAATGAAGCAGGGAACAAGGAATGTGGTAGGTTTAGCCATGACTCTATCCACTCTTTTTTTGTTGATATGGCTGGAGAATAAGTTTTTCTGTGAACACGAGTAGCTTAGTCCATGAAGCAGAGCACTATGACCTGTTTCTCCTCTGTTGAGCTATTAGGCCTCTGACAATTATTATTCCTTTTTTAATTAATCCAGAGAAGATGCAGACCTCACCCTCACCATGAGTCAACATTTTGCTCCTGGTCTTTTGCTACTCTGTGTTCTATGCAGTTCAGCCTAAATTTTGAAATGGATGCTCCGAAGGAAAAATGCTTTGAGGCTGTAGCTGCCTTAGCATCTTCCGAGCATGCTCACAAGTAAAAGTCAAAGGCAGATTTCACCCTGAAATAAAACATGACCAGTACACCAAGAACCAAGTAAAAGTACAAGAAGGATTATTCAACCATCAGGAAGAAAATGTGGAAGTTGAGTGCTGTGCTCACACTTGTCAGGCTGCTCAGTTGTTTGCGGTGGCAGTATATTGCACCATGAAGCCTCTTTTCTGTGCCTTCCTAGGTTTATTCTCTCCCATGCTGACTTCTCTCTTCCCCCTAGAAAAAGAGATTTACTTTTAATCCATTTTCAAGTTTCTGCAAATCTTTGCAGTTTATTGGAATAATTGAGATTTTCATCATGGAAAGACTTCCTGTTAAAGTGAGTGAAGCAGGTTGGATAAATCAGGGCCAAACAGGATGATTTATCAAAACTGAAACAATGGAAAATCTTTGTTGACTTTTTTGGTAAAGACTGGGTGGACATTTTTGGTTTTGTTGATTGATTTTTAAAATAAGCCTAGTGTTTAATGTTCCTTCAACATTATTAAAGGCAATGCCCTAATTACCCAGGCCTAAAAACCCCAGAAGTTTAAAGACTCATTTCCTAGATCAGAACAAAGATCTCTTTCTGCAGTGCTACCTTCAGCCTCCTATCCCCCAATTTTTCCATATAACTAAGATTACCCCGTCCCAGGCAGAGAATCCTGGGCTGCCCAGCATTCTAGCCTATCCAGATCTCTCTGTGAACCCTCTATAACCTCCAGGGAGTCCATAGCCACTCCTAGTTTAGCAGCATTGTCAAATTTAGTGACATTTGTTTCCAGCATCCAGAACATTTACAAAAACATTTAAGAGCATTGGCCCTAAAACTGAACTCTGGAGAACCCAGCTGTTGACTGGTGACTACCCTTATTTAACTCAGCTTACTATAACCTTTGAGCCTAAAATATCAGTAAATTGCTAACCCAATGTATTATGGACTTGTCTAGGTGTGTGCTGGACAATTTTTGCAGAAGGATACTTGTAAAGACACTAACAAAACTAAGACATTTTCATGAACTGAACAGAACAAGCCCAATCTTTTACTGAACAAAGAGATTTAATTTCTGAGCATAACATCTTCCTTTTACTCCCAGGCAGAACTGGTTTTCTCAGTATAACTGAGGTTGTCGGATAGTAGTTGTTACCCAATCTGGCACTGCCCCTAACCATAAGAGCATTATTTTCTCTGCTCAGTTTCTTCTTAGTGCAAGTCAATAAATGTTGTTGTATGCACAATAAAGAACAGTAATGCTCCTTTTATTCTTAGCTCACGAAGGCATACATTTTTTAAAAAGTTATCTGTTTTGCAAAACTGGCTATTGTCAGGCTTGCAATGGCCTGAGATGTCTCCTGTGACAGTATCGCTCTGCAGCCCCATAGCACTGAAGTTGCACCTGTTAAAATGATCATTCTGGGCAACACACACTTCTGAATTTTCCTCCATCTCAGATTGAGAGCAAGCACTGGATTTCTAGTGTAAAAAGTGAAACAACATTGACTTTAGGCCCTCATAAATATTGCATTCCAGATGGGCAGAACACTACAGGTTTTCCCAAGATCATCTCTGTTCTTTAGAGAGAAATGCAGTGCAGATAAATTGTGAATTAAGTTACATTACATCCCTTCAGGTTTGGGACATTCAGCACTTGTGGTCTGAACTGTCTCACTCTGCATGTCACATACTCTGCATATAAATGAGTAATATGTAAGCTCTTATGACAGTATTGTCATATACATTCTAAACTCCAAGACAAAAGGATTCTTCACCTTTGAGTTAAAAGGTAGAACTAGAGCATGGTATTTAATGACAGACTGAAGTCTGTAATTCATTCCTTAAGGTAATGGAACCATACACACCCAGTTGAGCGTATACTGTTTTAAGTTATGGCAAAGTGCAATTACAGTTTAAAAGGAATATTTATGTACATTAGTTAACAACTTCATTGCAACTTAGTACTCACACATCAACACTTAATTAGTGTAAGCATAAGTGACATAATTGCTACAAGGCATGTATTACCCATAATGTGAGGTAATTTCATGTGCGATGCGCATTTTAAATATCTACTCTATATTTTTCCAGCTCAGATTTTTAAATCAATAGGAGATGTTTGCATATAAAGTTACCTTAAACTATTTTGCATTTTATTTGAATGCAGGGTGTTGTCCCGCAATAGAGAAAAAAAAGTTTCTTTCTCCTTGAGGAAAATCTATCCAACTTTCAATATCCAAACCTGAATTCAAAGATGCTGGATTTCAAAACAACAGAAATGTCTACGTGAGGAATACACTAAGTTTTATATCAGACAAACATTATTCATGTTTTATCCACAGAATAGTCAGTCTTAATATGCTGATGTTGTTCTTCTGTAGGACTAACCATTCTTTTGTCTCCAATCCCACTCTTCACATGAAAGACCCTTGCTAGCTGATCAACAAAGCCTGAAAAACCAAAATTCAGTATGTCGTGAAGAACCCCAGCTGTTATGGTAACTACAAGAAACCAGTGAACTAATGAGTAGACGGGCCATCTGGGATTATATTATGGATGTATAATGGAATAGATTCACATATGCCAATAAAAATGCAGTCATTCATTCTCTGCTTTATTTTGTTTTCTATTTTATAAGAGGATTGTCTCTTGGATTTTATTTTCTGTTTCAGAAGGAATGACTCTACCAATACTCTACTGAACATGAAATGTATTTTGCATACTACTGCATCTTATGGAAAAAGAAAACAAACTTTATAATCTAAAGACAGGAAACAGAAAATGCATATGTCTTGCTTTGGAATCATTTGCAGAAGTTATATATGATCATATGGAGGCAAGAAGAAACTAAGCAGTTTTAGAAAGTTTTAATATTCCCCCGTCATGTTACATAAAGAGCTAGAAATCTTCAATAGGATTGCTGCTTCCTGCCTAAACCTAATAACACATTCAGCAATTAGTGTTTAATAGTTCTTTTAAAAGGATAATCTAAAGACCATCCTTCCCTCTCATAACCTACAACTTATAAATAAGAACAGAGCTTAAATATCTGGAAGAAATCAGGAACAACAAAGTTTCTGTGCTTTTTTAGTAAGGAGGGGATGGGTTCAGTCAGCACAGTTGACAGAATTTTATGCGTAATCATTTCCCTCTTACTCTTCATTAGTCAGTTAAAGCACTATTAAAGCTGGAGCAAATTTTACCAGGAGAATATTTTCCTGCTAGAAAATTTTCTTTTGCATCATATAAAGTCTTCGGCAACAATATAGGAATGTTAAAAAGTTTCTTTAAGAAATAATTATTAGTCTGAAGGATGACATTTGTTCTGTGCTAGAGCTGTCAGAACTTTTATTGCACAAAGATTTTTTCTACTGATTTTAATTTTTGTTATTATAAACCAAATAAATCTTTTAAAGTAAAGACAAAACCTGAACATAGTTCTTTGAAACTGTTCTTTTGTGAGGATAACTTAAAAATATTAACATCATTGTAATTTGCAATAGTCAATCAGAAGAAAAAAGTCCAGTACCTGTACAAATCCACCTGCAAGCTTACTGAAAGAGTTTGTATGCACACTTGTGGGATCAAAACATGCAAGTAGTTATTTTTTTGTTTATATAAATATAGTTTTTCTAGTCCATGACTTACCAAGAGACAAGCACCCAGTATAATGACCTATTAGTGTTTGCAAAAGAATTAAGAACATGTTTATCTTAATGTAATTTTTTTTATTGTTATTGACATGAATATTCAATTTTTTGTACTTACTGAAAAGATTGATCAAACAGTCATCAAAATTTGGGAAGATGTTGGAACTAGAAGTACCAGCTATCTGGGGATAATCCATTGACCTTTAAATTAACTGACTTTTCTTACATCTTTTTTTGAAAACACCCAACAGAATTTGGATCTGGAGCAAGCTTGATACATCCTATAAAAAGCCACAATATAAAGTCCTTCCATGTATTTACTGAACATTACCAGGACAAGTGTAAGAGTTGGAATTTTTTTCCAAAAGATTTGTATGTTCATTATGCCCAAGCTGTACTTAAGTCTCAATTTTCTCATGCTGGGAAAAATGGAAGTTTGCAGCCCATTATTTGCTGCATTCCTTAGGTTCTTTTAACAGCAGTAATATCTACTAAAAATATTTTCTCAGATTTGTAATGCAATAATATTTATAAATACAACTTATTTTTTCTTGATCTACCAACACAATCTATTTGGTGGTCTTCTGATATGAGACATTTCCTAATCTCTCAGTTGCCCTTTCCTGCACCCATTCGATTTGAGTACACCTCTCTGAGTAACCACAATAGGATGTGATTACTGCTGTCACCAATAATTTCTATAACAGTATCACTACCACTTCTACTGAAAGCATCTTGTTTGATATACCTTAAATCAGATTAGCTGGTTTTACTGACATATCACATTAATGACTCACACTTAAAGTAAGATCAATAAGCTCATCCAAATTCTTATCCTTCTATGTTGCATCCAATGCTGAACCCATCAGTTTATAGCTTACTTTAATTTGAAAAGTATTTTACAGTTTATTTTAATCTGAAAAATACGTTTATACAAATAAGACCCATAAGGTATGTGAAAGATGAGACATTAGCTTAGAATATGCATTGGTACTTACCAGAAAGCTTACATACAGTCTTATATTAATATAAATATGTATATCCACATATTATTATGTATTTTCTAATGTGTAAAATTAGCTTTATAGTTTATCATTACTCTTATTATTGTTTATGTAATTAAATGCATCCTACATACAGCTCCTCTCTCTAACCTACCACGTATTCCTGTAAAATCAGATCTCCTGCTTGACAAGATAATATATTGCTGTCACCCCACTGAATATTAGGATAATTCTGATTTTAGTTTACTAAAATGACAAATGCAGCTACTTTATAGCTGCTTTGGACTATAAAACATTTTGAAAGTTATTTTGCCACTGAATCAGTACTGAAGCAGATATGCATGAAGATTTGGCATTTAATATGTGAAGTGGTTTTGCCTCTTTTCTGTTGTGGGAAATTTGGTTATAAATTTTTCATGACATAGTTCTTTTGTCTGTCAGCACCTTTTACTTTGGGAAAAAAGTCTTCTTGACAGCCACTTTGAGCCTGCTCCTCCAGAGTTTTTGCTCGTCACAGTAAAAAAGTTTAGGAATAATAAAATGAAAATAAAAAAGAAGAAGAAATATGGACAAAAATGAAGAGAATTTAAGAAAATATTTTCTTCTTTGTTACTTTTTAAAAACCACTAAATATGAGATATCTGTCTTCATACGAAATGCAATGAGGAAATGTTTTATGGTTCAGGAATAAATCAGAAGACAATGTTTGTAGCTGCAGGCCAAAGGCTCCAGGATTGTCTGCATTCCACATTGCAACCAGGATTAAAAGCCTTTCCTTTGGAGGAAGCAGACTGAGAAACCACAAGGCCCTAAGCCATCACAGGTATCAGAGTGATACCTGTGCTTAATTTTATGAACTGTGAAAACTTACACTCTTTTAAAAGCAGAGCTTTCTCTGGTAATTCCACAGGTACTCTAGGTGTACACAGAGATTGTCACAGGTCAAAACCAAACTTAAGCTTCAGGGTTAACTGATATGTGTTGCACTACCACCATTGTCAAGAAAATTAATGAATGCTAGCTTGTCTCTATACATATGCAACAGGTTTGGTATAAGTAATTATATTTCTCGTACCAAAAGGAATAAAAAAATATACAGTTCAGTGCTCTAGGTAAAAAAATTTAACTACAGACATAGCTGTACAGAAGTGTTCAGCCATGCTGGTCTTTAGCTATGAATACACTTCAAAAGACTCAGCTTTCAACACTAACAGACCAAGAAAAAAGCAAGGTCATCTATTATCTTTGATGTAGGTAGGGGGCACTTAAGTGCACATGCATTGCATTGCATCTCCGAAAAGTGGACAGTACCTCATGAGAAAACAAGGCTTGCATTTTCCAGACAGTCCATAACAACTTATTTTGTTTAATCTAGGGTGAATGGTTATTGACTGCTGTCTCCTGACAACTTGCCTGACTGCCATTTCAAGGAGGTGAGTACCTCCACCCTCCCGAGGACATCAAAACAAGGCAAACATGACAGCCTGCGTACAGATCAATGCCACAGAGAAAGTTGTTCTCTTTCCTCCAGAGCAGTGCCATCAGCAATGCTGTCATATTTTGCAACCCAAGGAATTCCAGTTTCAGAGTTAATTTGAGAAGGGTTTTTTACCCAGAAAAAAAACAAAAAAAAAAAACATGCACACTAATAACTTCCATTAGACAAGCCACAAATGTAAAACAACGCATGAAACTCAAATCCAAAAATACCCCTTTTTCAAATTCTGCTTGTAATTCACACCTGGCAACAACTAGTCTCCAGTTTATTTATTGCAGAGTTCATTGCATGTATCCAATTTTCCCTTTATAGAGTTAAAGCCTTTTTAAACAAAAAGTTACTTGCCGCATGGCTACAGAACATAAATCACATAATATAAAACATAAATAAAACAGCACAAAATCTAGATATCCAATGTGTAAAGCTAAAAGGAAATAATTTTACACATTTCATTAGACCTTTTAAGAGAGACCAAATTTCTTCTCCTCCTCAGAACTTGGACTTTAGTCATGTTGCATAAAATTATTTCTGTTGCACAAGAAGTGGTGATTTTCCTGTTTGAGTTACTTTCTGTTTTCATCATTCCTTGCCTGCAGTCCTTCCTTCATTGTAAGAGTTCTTGAACAGTGCTTCCTGTCAGTCCTCCCTTGTCATACTGTAATCAGCCAAAACTCTCAAAAATCACTTTCAGTGTCTATTAAATGAACTGTCTGTATAATCTGTTGTTATTCAAAAATGCACATAAGGATAAAGAATTGCTGGGAAAACACCAGTGCTTTACATTACCTTCCTGCAACAAGCATAGCTGGAGAAAGAGAATGAATCAAAAGTCATAGTAACTCTGAGCAATTCAAACTGTCAGGCAAAATATAGTTAGCCCAAGAACAACTGTGAATATTTCAGTGACTTCTGTAGTCTACAGTGATGGCCAACAGACAATAAAACAACCAGATATTAGAGAAATGAAGAATTATTTTTTCATGCCTACACCTCTTCCTCATTTTATCCCACTGGCCATGGTCACTCAAGAGTGAAGATGAGCAACAATGAAAGTCCCAGTTTAATGGGAATTTCTGATAGTTTTGGGGGCCTAGAGAGTTCTGAAAAATAAAACAAGCACAATAAAATTCAAAATTTCATTTGAAATTATGAAAAAAAAATTTGGTGGATATATGGTTTTTGGTGGACATTGTTTTTTATAACATCAGTACATTCTGTTCTACCCTTGGAGCATAAAAAAAAAATTAACGTTATCTGAAAAATTTAAAAAACCCTCAGTAAAATATGACAAATTTTGAGAGTTTTATTATTTTTGCATTATAATAAATACAATAATTTTCCTTAAAATTTTATCCATAATTTCTTTAGCTAGTTATAGTTGCCATGCACTCAGAGAAAAAAAATTTGTAAAAATTTCTGTTACATCACTCTTATGAATAGGAAGATGTCTTCACCTAAGCATGGATGACTGAGAAAGAACGAGCTGCAGGATGATGTTGGCAGCTTCCTCATTCTGAAAGGAGTATAAATAGATATGCTGAATGCTGCATTGCTGAATCTCAAGTTTAAAACCTGTATATGAAAGAAACACTGTCTCCTACTGTGTATTCTATACACTCTACTACTGTGTATTTTTTAAGACTGATGATAAACTTTACCTTGTGATCTTGGATGTCATCATCACAAGACTGGATAAAAGATTCTGGAACCCTTTCCTTGTGGAAATTGAATGGAATTTTATATTAATTGTTAACCTTTTTTTCTCTGTGTGGGTTTTTATAGCTCTTTGTAGATCATGTTTTCTTTCTACTCAATCATACTATAATATTAATATTAATATTGATTATTTTAGAGTTTTCTTTACCTTTTACTGTCCTACTCATTTTTTTTTTTCTCTATGTGCCTAGAGAAAATGATCAGAGTGCTTTCACTTGTCCCAATTGTGGTTTTTCCTAGTTTAAGGAGGAAGGTAGGGTAAGGAGAAGATAATTTCCTTCTCAAGTTCAGCCTTATGCAACACAGATGTGTTTCTAACACAAACATTGATCTTTACTGGGTATTTATTAATATCAAAAGTATGCAGCGTGATTTCCTAAATGCTGAACCCCAACAAAGACATTTATATCACAATTATATTTCAATAGCAGTGATGACATCATCATATATTACATGTGTTTAGCAATAGGAAAGCCCTCAGACAAATGTTGTCTCCTCCTTGCACATGGAAATTTCTTTTGAAGACATTATGATCATATGAAAAAAACAAAGAAGTTAGTCATTCCCAATTATGGAAAATACATCCGTGTTGTCATCTTGTTATGAACTGAATGCCTATTAAATCTTTGGAGAATGATATCTCTTCTGTACTCAGTCTGTCACCATCTTACTAAACCCTTCAGCTACACAGGAATAAATTCATATACAGAAATTATGGTCAGCAATAAGCTGCAGCTCATGTTTTTATCACCACTGAAATGAGGAGCAATACCTTAAAGAAATCAGCATTTTAACAAGTACGGAATGCTAACTATTTTCACAAAAAATGCTTTGCGTTTCTGGAATCTTCTCTGTTTTCCCTGCCTAAACTCCAGCCAAGGATTAACACTCTGCAGCTCTAATTCCACAAACACAGCCAGCCACTCACCACCTTCCCTCCCCAGCATAAAGCACTCCTCAGAGGTGAAAGCAAACTCCTACAGAGGAGATCTTGTCCCACTCCTACTCCATTTGCCTCCATCCCAGTTACTTCTGTAGGTAACTATTAATGGCTCTAACAAGTCTTGCTGTGTGCATCACTTTTCCATTTTGACTCCACACTTTTAAATTTGCAAGTGATACGTGTGTTAGTCTATAACAACCATCTAAAAGTATGACAGGTTGGACTGATACAGAAAGTCAACAGATAAAAATGAATGGTCTTGGTAAAAAAGTAGATACATTGAAAACAGAACAGATACCTGAAATGAGGGGATTTTTTTCTTTGCTTTTAGTTCTCTCTCTAAAAGGCATTTCTCCTCTGCCAGGCAAAACAAGCAACTCCACTGTTATTACATGGAAACAAAAACCAGGACTTTAGAGAAAAAAAAAAAAAAAAAAGAAAAAAAAATCATTCTTTCACAGTTCTGGGTTTAATTACTTTAGGCTGTACTAATATGGAAACAGGTGCAGTTCAGCAGTTGCATCACTTATGAAATTGCAGCAAGTCATGCCTGCCTCTAAATCGCCCTAGTTTACATTTTTGGGAGGATACATTCCAAAACTACAGTGCCTTACAAAACCATTCTGCAGACCCAGCACTGCTTTTGTTTTAGTAAAGAAAACATAAGATTGAGAAAATTCTGCCCCTTAAGTGAAATGGAAGCTGCACCTTTAAATTATGAAAAAGTTTGCCTATTCCTTGTGTGGGTTGAGTTTTTTTATGGGTTGCTCAGGATGGCATGAGGTGCTCTAAGTGAGAAACCTAGAAGCAAGACATCTGGGGAAGACTTATTCATGAACTCAGTTTTCTGGAGCAAAAATAATTTCTCCTCCTTCAATTTTCCCAGTGTTCTCTCATGTTTATTTTCTGTAATTTTTGTTACAAGGCTGCAAATAAATCAGCGAAGGCTTGCCTTCCTTGTCAGGCTTTTTTTTTATAAAATTAAACACATTCAGTGCTGCTTGCAAGGTTCTCCCCTCCACAAGACACAAACCTTTATGCACACACACGCGTGCACGCACACACACACACACATACAGACACACACACATACACACATACACGACAGCATCTTGCTACTAGACAGAGATAAATTCCTCACCACTGGGATCATCGGACTCTAAGCCAAACTCATCTTCTTTTCTTTTCTTTTTTTTACCCCACTCTGTTATTCATAGAGACCACAGGTGAACCAGGAGAAAATTATTACAGTGTGATGACTGCTGAAATGATAGAAGGTAAAGAAGATGGATTATCACGGTGCTGACATGATTTGTATGGATTTCCAGAATTAAGCTGTTCACTTAAAGTGACCGTCTTCTTTGCACCCACGATATTGCAGCTGCCCTAGTAATAACCTTCATCTGCACTTGTGAGCCAAGTGAGCAGAGCACGTTTCCCATTACCTGTCAAGCGAGTATGTAGAGTTCTTCTGGCCTCACAGTAATAGCAGGGCTGCTGGTGAACAGAGTAATAAACACCTACTGAGAGGGATGTAGCGTGAAAAGATCTCATCACCTGCCATTAGCACGCTGATGAATAATGCAGCATTTTCGGTGGCAGATGTCAGGGGTGGGAGGAAGAATCACTTCTGTAAATGCTCTGGTGAGCACTTCAGCACAAAGTGAGAGGTGATAGCAACAGATGCATGTGACAAAATTACACTTGCTATTGTGTTTTAAAAGAAATGGGAACATTTACTTCACAAATAGCTGGCAAGCTTTCTCTTTCTCTCTCTCTCTCTCTCCCTTCCTATTTCCTCCCCTTCCCCCCCACTTCTCCCCCCTCCACCTTTTTGTTCCCTCAGTCACAAGACGCTGCAAACTATCAAACTAATTCACATATTGCTAAGCATTTACAGCTCCTAACTTAACCACTGTGTAAGGGGCAGTGGGACTTGGCAGTCCAACCAGTTAAGTGCTTTTTCCTGCAGACCCAAACTGGCAAATCAATTGAATAGATAAGATTAGAAAATAAAAATAAAGATAAAGATAAAGATAAAGATAAAGATAAAGATAAAGATAATAATTCTCTTTTCTACTTAAATTCCTTTCCCGTTGTACATTTCTTTTCTCTCTTTCAAAAAATCGTACAAGCCACTGTAGAAATGACAGTGCCAAATGAAGCGACAAGTCCTGGATTTCATGCAGTTAAATCCCTCAGAGGCTCTGGCACCAGTAAAAAAGGTCTCACTTTAATGTTAACATTATTAAGAAACCGCCTATTATTCTTCCTGTTCCACTCACCCGTTTTGCTGCTGTAAATAAGGCAAAGAAGTGACATAGCAGTAGCACAACTGGTTCCTGGATGTGATTTTAAGCATGGAAATCCCCCTCGGGTAATCTAAATCAGCATAGGTAATGTTAATTTTTCACAATAACTTTTTTCACATGAAAGAAACCGCACACCCAGACCAAGTCCTTGTTTATGTCAAAACGTTTTGTATTTTGGGATAGTAAATGACTTCCAAGCTGCCACAACAACTTTATTCCCTGTACCTACAAGCATAGGTCTCAGAGAATAGTCAGTTGAATTTTATGTATGTTTTATGCCATTTCTTTCTTGCAGAGAGAATTCCTCAGCGCTAGATATGAATGAGACTCAAAATCTGTCATATCTGACACCTACATATACTGGAGGGGAGAAAAGTATGAATTCATAACCAATAATAATATTATATGACTGAAATATTATTCTTGGCACATGCTATCATATTGTCTGGCGAATCACAGATTCCAGTGATTTAAAGCACTGATCCCAAAACAGAAATGTTTTCCAATTGTCTTCAGACTTCTGTTTTCAGTGGCATTTTTAGCCAAACAGCTCTTTTAGGTCAATTGCTGCCACTTGGCGCAGTAACTTACTAACATCAAAGGTCCCCAACAATCAGTCATGTGTTTGATGCCTGAAGGACAGCTGAGAAGAAAAAGTAAGAATTGTGGGTTGTACCAGAGGATGGTAAAGCTTAAAAACCTTATTGTAACAGGTGAGACACAGGATGGCATATGGTGTCATTGCTCAGAAGACTCTTGTTCTTGTGCAGGTGAACTGCACAAGCCACAAAAGCAAAATTTATGTCAGGAGTCCTTGTTTCTGCCCCTCTGCAAGCCATAATTTTCATAAATTTCTGATTGGTTACTGAAAGTCAAGGAAAGGCCACTGGGCTTTGTAAGCTGGGCATCAAAGGGCCCTGAAGGGATGAAAAAATGCCTCCACTGTTAAACAGATGGAAAACATACTGTAGGACAGAATCTGTCCTCTGATCACCTTTTTGGCTGCAGCTATTATTGCCTAAGTTCTTCTGCCGCTGCCTGCTCATACACATTTCAAAGGTCAGTGCTCTCTTGTTTGCTAGGGCTGTGTCAGAAAGACACAGTGAGACTTAGACAAGGATGCAACACTTCAGCAAAACAAAATCTGTGAGATGAGCAATGCAATGGGGAACTTCCTTCAAAAATGCCATTATCAGAAGCAGAGCAGGCAGAGCATATATCCCAAAAAAAAGAGAGTGCTCTTTAAGAAGAAAGGTATATAATCAACATGAAGCAGGGATGATCAAGACAAGGAAAATTTTCATTAAAATCCCATATCAACACAGTTCTTATTAGCACAGGGTTACTTTGAACTGTGATTTAAAGACTGGGTAGAATTGAGAGGAACAGAGACATAGTTTCAAATAAATCCGGCACACCAGAGCTGTGCCTGCTAACACAGAAAGTTTCAAAGGATGGGTATAAATCATTTAAATAAAATGGAATACAACAAATAACACCAGTTTCCTCTGGAGGAGAATCATGAATAATCTGGAAAAAAGGATCACCACCTCTTCACCCTCACCACTCAGCCTATTTATCTGGAAAATTTATGCCAAACCCAAGGAATGAACCCAATTTGGTTTGTTTGGCATTTCTCTTTGCAGTAGGTCAGATTACATGGAAGTAAACATGTTGTAAACAATATGCTTGTAAGTGATGTGGATAGTAAGTGAAAATTACAGGAATCAAAAGACATCTCTCTTCGAGGTTAAGGTTTGAGTCACCTGTAGATAATCCTTGGATCAGCTAAGATTTTGTCTACCAATCTTGAAATGAAAAAGAAATACGATAAATGTAAAACAAATACTACTGTATAAAGAAAAGTGGTGGTTTCATATTATTTCATTTTATATCGGGGATCAGCTTGAGATTGTCTAAAAATAGAGGGTTTGTTGTTTTGGTAATTGTATACCCACCTGGAAAACTGCTCTATTATAAATTTTTTTTCTCGTAATTTCATAGCTTTTTAAGAAGCAAATATACCTTACGTGCCTTCTAAACTTGTAACTCTTCATTGCTACACTTACAGTTTGACACATTTCCCAACAGGTGGTGTTCACAGAAGTTTTGTAAATATCACAAGTATTCAGAAGAAAAGACATTAAAAACTAACAAAAAGTTTTGATAAAAAGCAACATTTGCCATGTATTTTGTGCCCTACTATTATTCCCACCAATACATAAGTCTAAAAAGGGCCACCTATTATTGTAGTGATGTATCTAAAAAAATCTCAAGTTGCCTGTAACAATCTCCATTATGTATAATGACAATTTTGATAATAGTCTTTAGAAGAGGTAATGGCCCTGCTGAATGGTTATTACCTGTCTGCTCATGCTGGAAGCAAGATGCAGAAGCCAAAGGGGACAGTGAAATGGTCCTTGTAGCGCAGTCTGAAGGAATAAGAAATATTTAACAGAATGCAAGCAACAGACAAGTAAGCACTTTTGCTTGCAAAACTGTCTGCAGTGATGCAGCAAGCTGTTGTGAATTTTGTGAAACAACAGAGGTATAAAACAGTAAATAATACTAATACTAATAATATTAGCCAGACTATCACTGTGAGAGCTATTTTAAGAGTCACACACTCTGACAGAAAATAAAAGATTACCTGAATGTTAAGGACAGTTGGTTCATTATTGAATGCTAAATATTGTTATATTCCAATTCTATACCATGCCACAAGAGCAATATCACTTTAGTCCAGAGAGGCCTCTGTACAAATCAAGGGTCAAAAGTGTTTACATCTTCCACACAATTACTCCAAAAATGTCCCTATATACAAAAATACAGGGTTATAGAAGCAGAAAATAAAATAAGTCATGTCAGAACTCTGAAGTCTCAAACTGGCTTTTAAAACAGACAGAATTTTCTTGTAAATGAAGCCTGAGCATAGACAATCAACTGCCACAACAACATCAGGACATCAACAATTTATGTCACCTTTGCCGAGGATAGATGATCAGCTCTAGAAGTTAACTCTGAATTCACATCCATGAAAATAGTAAGTTCTTCCAAGCAGAGATTGCCTTTAAAACGTGCACAGTGTTAAATAAATTTTGGCCCTGATTTCAGTTGCATCCTCTGGGGTTTACCACAGAATAATGTGTAACAAATAAATGCTGAATTATTAAATTATTAAATATTATTCCGGACTCTTGCTTAGAAGGACACTGAAATACTACTTCACTCAATAACGTAGGGTTAAGAACATGGAATTAAAAACAAAGATCCTGTATTTGAAACTAAAGGAGACAATTGAGACAATCTCAGTTTAATCAAAAGAGAGGTAAACTCTTAGTTCAAAATGCAGGCCACCATGAATTTTGCATGGTTCACTCCATGTAGATTGAAAAATACTGCTGAACCATGGTATTTCAGGAACACAGTACAAGGATGTGTTTTATGACTTTAGGTGTATTACATTACTCTGTTTTCATCTCTCAGAAGCTCTGCATGTAACAGAAAATGTGAGCATTCAGAAAGAGAGATCTCAGCCAGATCTGTGATCATTTGAAATAAGGAATGCCTTCAGCAGAGATTCCTTTTGTCAACAGAGTATTTGGTTTACAGAAACACGGAAGTCCCAGCAAGAAAGCTCACATACCATAAACATTTTATTGCTTCCTTCTCAAGGTTGTTCAGGAAGTGATGAAGGAATGCCAGCTGCATGCACTCCTCTGGCGTCTTGTTCTGTGGTAGTGTGTTTTTCAAGTAATATCCGCGGTGGAGATACAGCCTCCCGTCCTGTGCTGAACCCCTACCTTTCTGCCGGCTGGTGGCCGAGGCAGGGAGCGGCCACATGGGATCCGAGGGAGGAAGCTGAGCCAGCCCAAAGGTTCCCTCCCCAAAATCAGACATGGAGTCAGTGTTGTACTTGGTGCTCTGAATGGCAACACTCCATCACCCAAGAAAAAAGAGTTACTAGAGTAGACCAATCCTGGCTCCAGGTCTCCCTTCTGGATTGGCTCATCTTGTGGCTTGAAACATGAAGTTTGGTCTGCAGAGATAGTGATGAGATCTCCTGCTTCGCTTTTCTCCATTTTTATTACATTAACTTGCTATCACTAACAAAAGAAAGAGGGCAAATTACAATCAAGATTTAATATGTAACAGATGTTTCATTTATTATTACAGACAATAATAACAAGTAGTTTCCTCCTTCCTCTTCTCCTTTTTTGACTCCTTCTCTGGTCTTAAATTGGATTCCAAAGGTCAACTCTCACTCTTAAAATCCTCACTGCAGTTGTACAAGATAGAGTAGGTAGGTCTTAGGTAGAGTATTTCTTCTTGCTGTGTGTAAGAACTTTTTCGGTCTTGTCTCTACTTCACCAATTTGCCCTTTGCCTGAGAAGCCCATAAACATTGAATATGTCTGAAAAAGCAATCCAACATGTCTTAAAATGTTGATTAACTGAAGAGGTTTGAAGTTACATATTCTGAAAACACAGTTGAAACCCTGTATCATGAGGGGGTTTATGAAGGAATAACAATGATAAAAAACAAATAACAAAATGATAACATACACCCTATAAGGCTGTCCAGAATAAGAAAATGCTATAAGGAGAACATGACACTTTTTGTCAGACACAGAAAAGAGCATACACCAGCATGAGAGAGGGGACCACCCTGACTTTTGTTCAATTTACACTTGCTGGTCATTTAACTTGAATTTAATGATAGAGACTACACTACTGGTCCTCAGTAAGATGCAAAAGAAATGTCTAGGTAGTGTCTGAAATCTCTAACATTTAAGAACACAGGTGACTATACACAAGTACAACACAAGAAAATGAAAATGTGAAAACCCAGTTTGAAATTGCACAACCTTGGACATAATTAATGCCACTAAATAAAAAATTTACACTACAAGTAAAAATACTCACAGAAAAAATTACAAGGAAATATAGAGGGAAGATGCAATGTGGAACAGCCTTAATAAGTTCCTGGTAGTCTTCATCTTATCTGGAAAGAGGTTTTTACAGAAGACATTGTTTCAGGACAAAATACACGACTATATAGAATTACAGAAAACTGGCTTTCATTTGCTTCCTTGTCACTATGGTTTGTGAACTCCTCAGACTTTTTCTAATCAAATTAGGCAATAAATAACATACATATGAAAATTCAATTATATTTCTCAAATGGATGATGGGGTTTGGCTTGTACCTAAATATTCTTAACTTCTCTAAAATCTTTGCCTTTATAATAGCCTCCAGCATGTAATTCTACTTGGCAATTAGGTGTTTCCTGAAGAAAAAAATTCTGTGATCATTTATAAATATGACAATTATATGTCTATAATTTAATTCTTCTTTTAATATTAAAAATCAAGCCATCTCAAATACCCCATCAAATGGAAACATCCTTACGGAAAATACAAAACCTTTACAAAAGAATATTCATAAATATAAATAAATAAATAAATGGACAGATTAATTGTACATTCTGAAAGAAAGAGTGAAAATAAAATTATTTTAATCTCCTTCTTTCAGTGCATTAAAGCTGAAGACAGAAATGTTAAAATTTTGCTTGTAAATGTGATTTACCAAAGAGACTACACCAGCTTCTTTTTGTTACTCTTTGATGACAATTTTGCTTTTAAAAATCACAGACAAAAAATATTTTTATGTTAGATTTTTCTCTTTTCTTCCTTTTTAGAAATATATTTTTTCAGGAAAAGGAAGATGCTTCAGCAGCATTTTCTGCTTATACAGTTTCTGAGCTGACCTTCCCCAGTACTTCATAGGCACAGGTGCACATCCTTGCCACAGACCTTGTTGGACAGGTTGTACTTAGCTTCATGGTTTAGCCATTTGTAACACTGTGGTAGTACTCTGCCATTTTTCAGACTTCTCAATCCTGCACGACTGCAGTGTCCTCCTGTGCTGTAAGAACAGCAGCAAGACACCTGCCACCTCCAAGGCACTTCAAGATTCTTGAGGTTTCCTAGTTACCTATGCAGCACAGGAATTTCTTAGCCTGGTGTGCTGTAGAGAAAGCCAGCTCTGTACCTGGGAAGGGAAAATGGGGCACAGTAAGGCTGGGTAACCCCACATGCTGCCCCATAAGGTCTACATTGTGCAGGTTCGTATTTCTTGCTCTGCTGGCTTCATCCATTGACCATGGCATGCACCAGAGCCAAGACCTAATTAGGAGGCAGCATCTCAGTGCTTGGGGAACTCTGCACTTTTCATACTCTGTATTTTTCACAGCTGAAAACAACAGATAACTATCAGTCACTAGAGAGCTGAATGTTCCAGAAATTCATTTGTTTCAAAAGCTTAGCATATATGAGTCACACACAAGCTGACAGGATGGCCTGCTCCAAGATCTTACCACTGCTAGCTATTTATGTGTTTTATGGTTCCCATTTATGGAACCATTCTGTTAACCATCTTTGAGATAGGTTCAAGTTGAACAAATATTAAAACGTAATCACAGAATGGTTGAGATTGGAAGTCTGGAGGTCAGCTGGGTCACCACCTTGCTCTAGCTGGACTGCTTGGTCAGTTGCCCAAGACTATGTGCAGAGCACTTTTGAATCACTTCAAATAAATGGGTACCACAATACGCAGACTTTATATCCTTGTAGAACATGGGATTTCTGGAGGACACAGGAATGAATAACATGATTTCTTTTACATGGCTATAACACCACATGTGTCTGTGCAAGTAAAAGATACTGATGATTTGTAAAAAATGTAAGGCTCCTAAGCAGTTAATGAAGCAATCAAACTATCTTCTCTGCAAAATTTAAAAACAGTTAAGAGAACTATATGATCTGTCAGTTTTGCCTGGAGCACCAACAAAAGAATCATGTTCCTAAGTGAAGAGGAACAGGAAAGGAAAGGAAACAGTAGACTATCAATTAGCACATAGAATAGGCCTTCTCAGCCTAAATAGATATATTTGAACATATTTTATGCCAAACTTAACCATTTTGGATTACAATAAAAATAAACATTAAAAAAATTAATTATAATTAATTGTAATTCATATAAATTTTAAATTATATCTGAAGTGCAAAATGAGTAGAAGAAATACACATTGATCAAGTCAGAGATTATAGTGTAGAGTCAAAATTAATGCTTACAAATAAGTGTCAAACGTTTATTCTGTGAAAAGGTCTCAAGAATCTGTTCTCTCAGCTGGTCAAATATATTCATTTCAGACCTTGATAAAAATGTCTTACTTTTAAAGTCTTACTGAAATCAGAAAACAAGTAATAACAAAAAAATTACAAAATGGTAGTTCTGTGTTCAATAATATCATTCTTATTTCCTCTTTCCTTTTCTCACACTTTTTAAATCCCAGATCATATAAGCTTTTTAATTCAGTCTGATCAATATAATACATGAGCTTGTCTTTTGTCTACTTTTTTGGCAGCAACAAAGAATTACTGTAATGAAATAATTTCTGGCTGGCATGGTGCCCAGGAAACTTGTGGAACCATTGTGACTGGTTTACGTTCATTCCTCACAACAGCCATTTGAGTACAAAGCCCTGGGATGATAATTTATTTCTCCTGCAGTTTTATGATATTTCAATGGCCTGAAATACCCTACTTGATGGCTACTTGCATCATTATGGGTCTGCCATAAATGATGCAAATTGCCATAAAACATGGGGAAAGCCCTATATCACATATTTATCTAGGTTTGTCACTGATGACATTTGGGTTTGTTCATCGTAACTCTATTCATTTAGTTGCAGAAAAACACCCTCTTCTTATCAGACAAGACATTTCTAGACAAGACATTTGGGATTTCTGCTGCATATTAAATGGGACAGAGAAACAGAATTTTTTTCCAGAGCACTGAGCACTAGCTCAGGAGTAAAAAAAACCCACATGGATTCTCATGTTGTATACTTCCAGACAAAGAGAACCCAAAGATGGGTTTTTTGAAGTTTTTTTACCTTCACTGAGGAACCCCCATTACAACTAGATTAACAACCCTAATCCCTATTCCTATTACTATTACTACACCTTTAGGAAAGGGACTTTTCTCTGTGTAAATCTTGCTGTGGAAGATCATCTATCTCATTTACTGCCTAAGTGTCAAAAAAAAGTGTTTGAAATATCAAGCATATGAGAAGCTTTGAAGGAAAACACAGGAAAGTTGTAAACAGTTAACTGCATTTCTCTTTGGTGATTGGCGTCTGTGAGAAAAGGCTGTCTGTCCCATGGATATAGAGGCTTGCCTATTGTTCCAGCTGTCACATGTATGGGGGGCAAAGTCTGTGCTCATTTTTGTTATCTTAAAACTGTTATTATTCTCACACTAACAATAACCAACTTATAACAATAAGGGGCTTCTAAAAGGAGAAGTGCTGTGGTATCTTCCCTGAGAAGACTGAAAGGAAGTGCACAGGAAGACTCTAAAGCAGATGTCTAAAGATCCCAAATTCAAACTAGAAATGTCTCTCTGGGATCCAGCATGAGTGAGAACCCTTGGGGATTTAAAGCCATATCCCAGCAGTGTGAAGAAGGAACCTCACACAATGTGGAACTAGAAATTAAGTCACCAGACAGGAGCTGTGAAGCAGAATCTGATTTATAGCTAAGGGACAAATATGTTTCAGACTATTTCTAGCTTACTCTGGACCTTCCAGAAGAGTGGTGTGGCAGATCTTCTCTGATTTGCCCAGAGCAAAATGGATTTGCCAAACACCAAAGAACTATGCATGAGCGCAAGGTGGTAAAAACGCAATAGCAATGTACAGTCTTCTTTCCCTATGTGCAATAAGGATTCAGACACAGCTTTCAGATGAGCAGAATAATGACTTACCAGTTTGAGTGATGGGTTGCTTCTACAAACATTGCAGATGTTCCATAAACAAGACAAAACCCTCTTTATAATATTCAGATGAGAAAAAAAAAATTAGAATATAACATTCACAGGCATTAGAAACAAGCAGCATCCATCCAGAGTGAAGATAAACTGTTCATAAGTTGCTGTTAAAGTTAAGAACCTTTTTACTGCTGTTCAGAAGAACAGTGGTGTGCAATCGAACTGTGAAACACATCTGAAAGTCCCAGGTATCACTTCTTTTCGTGTTTTCTGAATGCTGTGATCTCTGAAGAAAATCACAGACCTACAGAATCATGAAAGGCTTGGGTTGACAGGGAATTTAGAGGCCAACTATCTCCAAACCCCTTGGCATGGATAAGGGCATCTTTCACTAGACCCAGCTGCTCAAAACACTGTCCAACTTGGCCATGAACCATTCCAGGGATGGGGCATTCACAGCTTCTCTCGGCAACTCGTTCCAGTGCCTCACCACCTTTACACTGAAGAAGTTTTTCCTAACCTATAACCTAAACCTACTCACTTTCAGTTTGAAGTAATTCCCCCTATCCTATCTCTACAAGTCTTTGGAAAATATCTTAATCAATTTTTCCTGCAGACTCCCTTCAGGTAATGGAAGCCCTCACATAGGTCACCCTAATGAGAACAATGGTGCTCTTAAAAGTCAAGCAAATCTAGCATATTTGTTGGAGATAAAGTAAGATATTAACATAAAATCCCAAAATAACTTGCGTGTCTGATCTGCTTAGCAAGTTCTCTGTACATCTGTCTATATTTTGCACCACACCTATTACCTTATTTCTGATTAACAAGCAGTAAATAAATATAAAGCTATAAATCACCACACTGACAACTGTAATAGTATTGCAAGGACTAAATCCATGCATTAATACTAGATAACTGCCTCTTTCCTCAATTCTTTTCCCAGACCAAATAAAAAGCATTCTGAATTCAGGAAAGAGGTACAGGAATTAGGGTGAAAGATATTTGAAAGTAAGGGTTAGAGAACTGTTCCAAGAACAAAACTTTTCTGATGCTTGTTGTTTCTTTGGTTTTCTTTAGCTGACTGAAGACAAGACAGCCAGGAAAAGTGAAAGACTTATGGAGAGGGGAAAATTGTCAGTGTGCATCATCAAGGGGAGGGGTGTGTGTGTGTATGGGGGTGTGTGTGTGTGTGTGTGTGTGTGTGTGTGTTTGTAATAATCGAGGCTCCATTCCAGTCAGCAGAAACTGAATTCAACCTAAACTTTGAGTATCAGATGATTGTCATAATGATTCCTGCTGCCACTTTGCTCTCCATGGTAAAGCATGCAAAGCATCTGCAGCTGAGCTGAAATTAGCCTTATCCTGATGTTCCTCTCTAAATGTTTCCCCGTTATCTCCCTCTTGTCTTGATAGCTAATATAGTTCCTACAGCTGCTATATCATATTAGGTCAGAGCAATGAAAACGAATGCCATTTTCTTGATGGCTTATGCAGAATTGTTGTAATTTGAATCAAGTCTCACTAGCCTCTTTCTTTCTTTCTCTCCTTTCTGCCCCTCATACTGAATATATTGGGGTCCTGGCGAGCTGCCATTCTACTGCACATTAGAAATGGTAGAGTTTTCCTCTATCTGATTCTCTAAAATGAGTTCACGAAAAGGTGCAGACCCAGCACATTTGTGGTTTTTCCTATAAATTACTTTAACACTGTGTCCAATCATATATATAATTTCAGATTTTCAATTTCAACTCGCTGCTGTGTCAGCACAGACTCCACTGATATGTCTAATGTATTTAGCTTAAAATGAAACGGATGGCATTTCATTACCAGGAAGATAATATTTTTGAATATGTTTGCTGCATGGCAGGATCCATCATTACTCTGCCATTTTATGTTCGGAGTGTGTAATAGCTTTTTAATGCTTTGATGTATTTTATTTATATATGTAATATTTTTCTAATATCATGGGGTGGTTTAACTCATTGAACACATTATACAGCCTTAATTGAATGCTTTTAAATATTAGTTAGGGAGGAAAAGCTTAACAAATTGCCAATATTTTGTTTGAAATTTAATAGACAGTAGTTGAAACACCAAAAAACCCATTTCATTCTCATTCCTTCACATTGCTCCTCAGCTCCCTCTGACACTCAAAACACTTTGAAAGGAAAAAAAGGGGAAAGAAAATCCCACAGTCCCCTGAGACACTCAAGCTGTCAGCATGAAGGTAAGTAATGCAGGAAAACTTGAACGTGCCCAACTGTGAATGACAGAAGCCCTCTTATTGGAAGAAGCTTCTGACAGGCCTGAAATCCTTAATACCTGGTTTCTCAGTCCTTTGACCAAAGTCGTGGAATTTTAAAACTACTAAGAATTTCTTCAAAGTTGGTTGTGGTGGCTTTGGAGTTTTTTTGCTTGCAAGAAGAAGATGCTACTTATGTACATCAGCATAATACCACAGCTTAAATCTGCCCAAAGAGAACAGGTAAGTATTAAAGGGCATTTCTTGATATTAGCCGCAAATATTAAACTGAGCCATGGTGACTACTCCTCCACTAGATTACTCTTGTATATTTGCTTGGGATTGCCCTGACCTTTCTTTTGGCCTCATTAAACTTCATGAGTTTCACATGGGTACCCCTCTCAAGCCTGTCACAGTCCTACTGGATGCCATCCCTGCCCTCCAGCACATTGACACCCCACAGTATAGTGTTATCAGCACAGCTGCTGAGGGTGCACTCCATCCCATGGTCCCTGTCACCAACAGAGCTGTTAAACAGCTCCGGTGCCAATATCAGCCCCTGAGGACACCACTCACCACCGCCCTCCACTTGGACATTGAGCCATTGACCACAACTCTTTGAGTGTGACCATCCAGCTAATTCCTTATACAAAAAGTGGCCCGCCTGCCAAATCCATTTCTCCAGTTTAGAGATAAAGAGGTTGTGTGGGAAATTGTAAAATGCTTTGCTGAATACCAAGTAAATGGTGTCAGTTGTTTTTTCTTATCCACCAACACTGTAGCCCCACCATTAGAGGGCCACCACCATTGTTAGGTACAATTTGCTCTTAGTGAAGCTGTGTTCACTGTCAACAAGGACCTCCTTACTTTTTATGTGCCTTAGCATAGTTTCTAGCATATGTTTCATTATCTTGCTGGGCATGGAAGTGAGACTGACCAGCTTGTGGATCCTGAGGGTCTTTTTCCCTTTTTTAAAAATGGGGGTTGCCTATTTCATTTTCAAGTCAGTGGGAACTTCTCCAGAAAGGTGATGTTAAATTAACTACAACCTTCTACATCCAATTTTTGCATTGTCGTGTTCTTTTTGCTTTTAAAACAGCTTTAATGACTTATTTTTACAATAGTTCTATTTGTTTAGAAAAGTCTGCTTCCCCAAATGGCCAGTTTAATATTGCAGAAAGCATAATTTTCTCTAAACTGTTTCAGGTGCACTTTTCAGAGAGGAGTAAATGCATTGCTGTCCTTCTTAGAGCAGGGGCAAGGTACAAATAAGTCAAAGTCAACCTTTACTTAAGCTTCATAGGATTTCATGTTTCTCAGAAATACCAAATGTCTTTTAGTCCTATTGAAAATGGCTGTGTGTTTCTGAAAATCAAGTTACTCCTTTAGATGTCCAGATATGGAGCTAAGGATTTGTCTTTGCATTTTGTAGCCAAAAGCTCTAGTCATCAGGGATTGTTAGGTATCTAAGTTGTATTGAAAAATTACAGCATTTGAGACCCAAATATTTTGCAAGATCTGATTTTGACTATGAGATGCTGAGGAGCAGACATCAGAAGAAAGAATTTAATTCCATCTCATTTTACTGCTTGCTAAAACAGGCAGAATAACAAATCTATGTTTAGGAAAAGTGGCATTTTTATATGGTTTAACTGATGTAAAATAACTATCAGAACACCTTAAGATAGGGGAGGTGGAGAAAAACAAGGAATTAAAAATGCATAATTAATAACTCCCAGGAAGAAAAGGCTGTAAATTATAGTAACACATTGTTTGTTGGTATAGTGGGAATTTGTGCTAAAATATGAGAATCTCAAAGGAGCTTTATGCTTCTCAGCAGAAGTTATTGAAAAATAAAACATATTCTAGGTAAGTCCTTTTTATTTATTGTTGGGGTTTAATTTCCTCTTTAAAGTTTTTTTCCCTGTGTGACAGACCACAACAATAATTCATATCTAAAATATAGCAGGTGACTTTATAAGAGCTCCTTCTAATATCTTCCCAAATAGTTGGATTATCAAGATAATAGATGAAATAGATGAAACCCTCCTTCTTCACCAATCACAATATGCTCTCCCTTTACCATAGTTTTAAGCAGACTACTTCCTCATCAAGTAAAACTTTGTAAAATAGATTCCTGAAGGAAATGGTCCATACACAGATCTTAACACATGTACTAGCAAACAGATCCAGAGAAGCTAATGTGAAAACACACATATCATTCACATTTATACATTTCTCCAACTATCATTTCAGGAATGACCTGCTGATGGTGCTTTGCAATTACATTCTGCCTGAAGATCACACACCAGCTGCAATGAAAATGTTAGTGCCAAAGCATTACAGCAGAAGCTTCCAGATTTGCTAGGTTAGCATACATGAGTCATAGAATCATAGAATTATAAAACCACAGAATGGTTTATATTGGAAAGGGCCTCTATGATGATCAAATCAAACCATTAACCCATCGCTGCCAAGCCCACCTCTAAACCCCAACTGCCACATGTATCTGTCTTCTAAATACCTCCAGGGATGGTCACTCCACCACTTACCTGGGCAGAGTGTCAGAGTGCTTGGTGAATATCTTTTTGGTGAATAACTTTTCCTTGATATCCAATCTAAATTTCTCCTGGCAAAACTTGAGACTGATCCCTCAAGTGCTATCGCCACTTACGTGGCAGACTGACCACCACCACACTACAACTTCTTTCAGGTGGTTCTAGGGAGTAGGAAGGTCTCCCCTAAGCCTCCTCTTCTCCGGGTTAAATACCCACATCTTCCTCAGCCACTCCTCATAGGACTTGTGCTCTAGAGCCTTCGCCATCTCCTTTGTCCTTTTCTGGACGTGTTCCAGCACCTCACTGTCTGTTCTGCAGTGAGTGACAGGCCCAAAATGGGCATGGATTTGAGGTGTGGCCGCACCAGTGCTGGGCACAGGGTAAAAATCCCTTTCCTGGTCTGCTGGCCACACTGTTTCTGATATTAGCCAGGATGTCATTCGCCTTCTAGGCCACCTGGGCACACTGCTGGCTCATGTTCATCTCTCTGGCAAACACCTCTGATCCTCATCAGCTGGGCAACTTTCCAGCCACTCTTCCCCAAGTCTAGCATTGCATGGAGTTGTTGCAAGCAATGGGGACCGAGTCAAAGCCTCTTCTAGAGTTCATATCTGAAAGATGAAAAGCGACTGATTCTCTATTCAGGCTCCATGCTGCTCAGTAAATCTGAAAAGTAGTTCAAATATTTCAAAGGCCAAGGTGTTAACTTCAAAACCATTGAGTAGTTGAATTTTAAGTGCAACTGTGGGGGGGGGGGGGGGTTAATGCCTGGTGTGCATTTTAATAAAAAACTCAAGCTGTCAGATCTTTGATTTGTACCTCAGTTTCTCCACTGCAAGTTAATGGTAAAATTGTTAACTCACTGGAATTGTGAGTCTCACAAACTCAAAGATAAGTTGACTTGGCACCCTTCAAGTCAATTAACCCCACAGCACATTCATCTCCCAACATAAACAATGGATCATTGAACTAACTCAGCCCTGAAAGTGGATGTATGAAACTACATGTATCTTTGTTTAGAAGCTACCCTCAATTAGAAGCTGTTGTTTAGTAACTGTGCCATTCCCCTGCAAGCCTCCAGGGAAACTAATTAAACTTAATAGATGCTGCACTCCATTTAAAGCTGTAGAGAAAAATAATTTAATATTGTAGGAACTCTGAACTTGAAATAAAGATATATATCGCCAATACAAATCAATCCACAACCCCCCAATTCATTCCAGAGTAATTTTAACCCTTCCATAGGGTGCTGCTCCAGGTACATTTAGTCTGTGTTAACACTGGAAGATATGCAAATGCAAATGCCAGAAATCCATTGGAAAATATCTGAAGTTTCTGTCATTCTTTAAATTGGAATATCATATAAAAGCAAAATTTTAAACTGACTCATAGAAAGGTAACATGATGATCCAGCAATAAAATATGGCCACCTTTATTTGCTTTTAATATTTTGTTGAGGATATAGTTGGTTCCACATTCTGAAAGGAATTTCACAGGAATTACAGTCTTCAAAATCTTGGATGCTCTGTGTCTGTCCATCAAAAGGAGATTGTTTATCTGCATTTAAGTATCTAGAGTCAGAGCCTTCCTTAAAAACTGAGGAGATACAGGATTTAGCCTCATACTGAATAAAGAGCATGTTTTCAAGGTTATTTTCTTAGAAATACCACAGAGTGACAATTAAGCAAGTTAGTAGAGAATTCTGATATAATTAGTGCTGTAAATTCTTGATTTTAATTCCAGGACAAGATGAGATGGGTTAGTGAGAAGAACATACAGGCTAATAGACTGATTTGCCAAAACATTATTTCCATGCATTAGATGAAAATAATAACATAGGAACTAGGATTATATCAAGATGCCTATTTTGTAATTTTCAAGCTACTGAACTGAACACAGTGCTGGAACTCTTTGGCCAGTTTCCTCAAAATAAGTTTAAGTAATTAATGTGTTTGCATCAATCTGCCTATATATTAGCTTGCCAAGGAGCAAGTAGTGCAGTAATATATTCTCCACATCTTTTTTCATGAAGCTGCTGCCAATCACTTGTTGTTTTCACAAAATTTTGCAGTCTGGGATGAACTGAACTAATTCAGGTCTTCCAAATTTAATAACATAGGATTAGACTGATTAGCCATGAGTGAAAGAATTCCCATTGACCATGCTCTAAGCAATTTCCCTTTCAGATAACTTTGAAAACAAACATTGTTCTTACCAAATGTACATTCTGATTACTGACTTGTATGATAAAAAGCAGATAAATTTCCCGTACTTCTAAAGAATGTCTTAATTTTTCTTTGGAATGAAATTAGGAATAAATTCCATGCAAGGTTTTAGGCTTACAGCTGAATACTTCGTTATTACACTTTAACCCATAGATGATATACTGGTATCCAAACTATTGAACATTCTACTAGTCCGATGCTGAGAAATAACTGGGTGAATATAAGTCTACCAGTAACCATCCTGGAATAAATTTTTCAGGAACAGCCTTAGCTGTTAAACAAGCTCCCATAACAACTAAAGGCCATCCCAGATTTCTGTGTTTTCAAGTCTAAGTGAAAACACATATTTAAACTGCCTTTCTCCACATAAGTGTAAAGCTGTATGCACATTAACAAAACAAATGAACAAACAAAGCTCCACTGCCCTAACAGTTCTTATCCTAGAGGAAGAGAGGCCAAAGAGAAAGAGCTGGTCACTAAGATTCTGCTGTTAAATCAAATTATAGATTATAGGCTGAAATATTTCCACAATGAAACAGGGTTTGGAGAATAAAATGTAATTATGTCCACAACATCTTTATTTGACATTTATCCATTAATATAAAGGTGGGATATACTCCAAGGACACTCTGAGACATGGAGCCTTTAATTCAATTCATACAAAGATGCCTTCACCCTTCTAAAACTGTAATAAGAAACCAGAAAAAGGTGAATCTGCCAGGTTTAAGGTCTCTTTATATTGTACTAATAGTAAGGGGACTGCTTTGGCAAATATGTGATACTCCTAACTCTTTTAACTAAGAGGAATTAACTAGGTCACAATGCATTAAACCATGAATAAGTCTGAACAAGTACCTTTCAAAAAAACCCTTGAGCATTGTCTTTATGAGCCATAGAAGAAGGGCATGATTTTTTTTATCACTGTTCTACAAGAGACAAAGTGAAAGACCCTAATGAAGAATTACTGTATTGTTGCAAAGTTTGTAATTTAGTCATTCAGGGATTTGCTATAAAAAATGCACTTTTTTTTAGCTGGTTTTTTGTCTGGAATTATATCTCTGAAAGTCACTAAATTTGAAATTATCTCAACCAGTGACAGTTTTTTGTCCTGACTTATTCATCCCAGCTATTACAGAAGGTGGAACCCATCATCTCTCCTGACTGAATGCACTGCTGGATTTGCTTAAGTAGCGCCAGGTATACCCTGACTCCAGAGCACCCTGCTGTGCACCTGTGTGGCAATATATCAACAAGAAGTGTTTATTTTCTTTGACAATAGATCTTGATGCTTTGGTCTCAATTCCTTGTATTATTCTGACACACACGTTTGTGTTCTTTTAGACTGTATTGGGGAAAATACTTCAATTTATCATAAGCTCAGTCCATATCCCACCCTTCTCCCAAAACACATTCTCTTTCTCTCTATCATTGGCTAAACTGTTGTTCTCAATCTCAGATAATACAATATTAATACAAAAATGCATTACTTCCTTGTTTGACAACCACAAGCAGCAGTCTTGGACAGCTCTACCAGATTGAAAACACTACAGCTTCATGCTGAGCAGAGTAAATGGACTTGGGTCACATGGAGATCTCAACTACAAGAATTAAAAACCTTTCTCTACATGAAGGCGCAGACTTGGAATTCTATTCGTCATTTCAAGTTTGCCATTCCATAAGCCCCAGAGCTGTTTTTTTCATCCTCAATCAAAATTTTTACACAGCCATAATGTACAAAGGACAACAAAAATGGAGTTATGAAGATAGGGGTGCAGTCTGCTCGGTAAGAATGACTCCAACACTGCTATCATCAGAAAACACAAAATCACCAAATTTTCCCACATTGAGGAACAGTCATAATGGGAACTTACTTGATATCACTGTAACCTCTTCTCCAGTTAATTTACTCTTGAAAGCTCACATATCCTATCTGTAACTTAGTCTTCATCACAAGAAACAGAATTAAACATCTCGTCTAACATTACCACTGACACCCAACTTCCTGGATAGTTAACCAGGAGTTCTCATTCAGGACTCTGATACATGACATACACACAAAGAATACCAAAAAATATTGTCTGGAGAAGGCTTCAGTCCAAGCTTATGACAAAAGATCAGATGAAGCACAAGTGAGAGTTACCCATAGTTTTTCAAAATTATTAATGATGTAAGGCAACAGAAAGCAAGCCCTTTCAAGGGTCAGTGTAGCAGCAGGGAGAACCAGGCAGTCAGAGCAACTCGATGGAATGGTCACTCACCATAAAAAAAAAGTGGAACAAATGCAGAGAGATTGTTTTGAGGTTTGTGTTATGCTTGCTGCACGTTTTCAAAAGTTTAACAAGTTAAGAGAGTTATGGAAAAACACATTCACAGAAAGGATTCTCCAGTACTGCAAAAGCTGTGTTAAGTATTCAAAGGGATGTTGAATCACAGATAGAAAAATTACGGCTTAATGGTTTTATCGATATCCCTGCTTCTGAACCCTTACTGTGGTTATGCAAAAGAAAGCAGGAGGCATATGGTCTGTAAGTGAAATGAATTGATTTCTCCTCAATAGATTTAGCTGGTGTTTACCATCAACTGCTTCTGCACCAAGACACTGCTGACTGAGTTGACCTCATTGGGAGGCTTTTCTGCATTTGAAGGACTTTTCCACTATCAACTTGCATATGCTTGCCAGCAATTCATGGTAAGACTGTGAAAGATGTGTTGCAGAAATTGAAAGCCATGTAAAGCTAGCTAAATGAGTTTTATTTAGAGTTAAATAACCTGCCATAGCACTGTATAATTGTACTTTTTCCTCTAGAGTAAATCTTTTCAAGAACAAATGAAAGGAAAAAAGACTAAATAACTGAAGTCCTTTCAAAAACCTTTCTCTTTCTGGACACTTTCAATTTCTTGAAGCATGGTCATACCATGCTATATCAGAAAAAACTGCTGGATAGGGTTTAGCACAATCAGCCCACTTCTTACTGTAAAACCCTTCAGTCATGTGCATTGCAGCAAATATCCTATTACATTGACTGACCATTACCAATTACACCTGAAATAACCTTCTTGTCAAGTTCCTGTACAGAATAATGCACACGTGACACTAATAGCACTTAGTTGGCTCTGGTGTCATTTGCTAAGGAAATTCCTTGTAAATCATATGATAATGGTTCTCAGCTTACCTGTGTTTGACTTTGCTGTTTTTCTCCAGGTGTACATAGGTTTGCTAGAATGTTATCGCCAATTTGATGAGGAATTTGAAAAACTTAGTCATGTCCTACACAGCCTAAGAAGATCTAAAACAAGCTATACTATCTGGCTGAAACTTACTTTCTTCATCATTTTCTAACCACACCAGGTGCTTTTTACTGTATCATTTAGGAAATCTCTTTCAGAAAAAGCTCCTTAGTGACCTCTAACAGACTGTCATCTTTTTTCTCTATAAGCAATCAAGCAACTATAACAATAGTCATTTTCAGAGTAGTGAGAATCTGGGCAAAATGCACTGTGTATGAAAGAGAGATGAAAACAGTGACAGCAATAAATTCACAACCTTGGCATTTTTTGCCTTTCCTGCACTTGAACATTTTCCAGCAGGAAAGACGTCACTGGGGCTATCCCTGTACAAGACAGTCTTTAACTCAAAAAAGTTTTCTGTTTTTTACAGTACTGTGTATGAAAACACAACTGTAGAGAAAAACAAGAAAGGCAAGGCAAGAGAGAAAGGGGCAGTGGAAGAAAAAGAGAAAGAGAGAAAGAGAAAGAAAGAAAGAGAAAGAAAGAAAGAAAGAAAGAAAGAAAGAAAGAAAGAAAGAAAGAAAGAAAGAAAGAAAGAAAGAAAGAAAGAAAGAAAGAAAGAAAGAGAGATGTATGAGCACACAAGCACATACGCACACCTTCTTCAGAATGGATAATTACCCTATTAAAATTTGAGCCTGGATCTGGCATAGCATATGTTCATCCACACACTTTCTGAATCAGAAAAGCATCTTCATTTTCAATTCTCCCTTAAACTGTGAAGTTCTTTGACTGCCAAGCTATTGAGTATTCTGGAACTGGTCTTCCCCCAACAATAATTAGACAAAAACTGAAACAAATTCTGTGAATAATTTTCAGTTGTCCTGGAGAGGTAAAGGAGAGGTGAAAGGGAGTGAGCAGTCTGGAAGAATAACTGAGGGTTGGTCAGCCAGCTACCATATAGCAGTGCATTATTAAACTTCTGGAAAGGAGGGAAAGGAGAGAACAAAAGCTAAAGAGCAACAGAGAGACCATATGAGATAAGAGATGCCTTTTCAAAACTCAGTCAGAGGTGTAGCACACATGCTAATGTTTTGTGCGATGCTGGACAGAAATGGAGGCTAGAACCAGCTCTAATGGCTAGGAGACCACCAGGTCTCTGTCTTTCAAAATCTGGTGGCATGCAAGTACCAACATTTCTCCTTCATAGCTTGCTTACAATTTGCAGCATGTCTAAAATTGTTACAAAAACATGCTTTATTTAACTGAAACCTTGTATACTCCACCTGAAAGCAGCTGTTCCTGATGTAACAGGAACCTTTCAAATATGCCAATGGGAACGAATTTCTCCAACAGTTCAGAATTTTGCCTTAGGGAATGGCTCCTTTCTATAGCAGCTGTAGTTTATATGTAGTTTGTTATCAGACTGTTCATACCAATGACAGTACTGCTATGCTTTTTGTTACTTCTGAGACAAAAGTGCCAGCCTCAAGTCATTAGCTTCTTAATGCAGATGATGTTTGAACATTCACCACAAGCTTCACCACAGCCTGGAAGTCCACCCTACAATCTCTCATGCTGGATTTCTATTCCCTCCCCTTATCCTCACCATTGCCCAAATTGCCCCAGGGTGGTGTTCTCAATTTTTCTGGAGATTCAGCTGCCTGGTTTCAGTTTCCAGACCAGAGGGAGCTGAGCAATTCCCTTCAGGCAACCTATATGGTCTAGCAGTTCACTGTGTGCAATGCCTTATTGATTTCTGCCACAGCCTCCACAGCTGACTCAAGGATCAGAGGCTTTGGCAATGGCTAACAAGTTTAAACAATTAGTCCCATTTGTAACTACTTGGTGAAAGGCTTGTCAGTCTCAATGTACCTTGTACTGTAGCTTTTAGTGCATTTCTAGTCTCATTCATTTTGCCTCAATGACCTCTACAGTTAATGGGGGTTATTGGAAAATTATTTTTTTCCTTCAAAAGCTTTTCTTTCTCCTCCCTGCTTTTTGTTTTCAAAAAATAAAAGCCATTTAGGTTGTGGTGTTAAAAAACAGCAGTGCAGGCAATAATCTGTTGCTCTCCAGAGAGAAAATATGTGTCCTTGTGTACTGTGTGTTGTGTCTGATACCAAAAAACATCTTTGTCAATCAGGTGCCGGCAAAGTAATTCATTCTGAATAGAAAGGTTTGCTGAGAGCAGTATTATTCTTTTAAATGGTCCTATTAAAAATTCTAACCCTCTTCAAGTTTGAGAACTTCCCATTAGTATAATTTCACCATATTAAAACCTTTCTTTCTTCTCTAACCTTCTCAGAGCAGTATTTTGTAGTTTTGTCATATACCCAGTAAAATAACTTCCATTCCTAGAAGTAGATTTCTACTACTGAATGGGCCCAATTATGCCAATTTTCATAATAATTAGCACTCTACACTAGAAGCAGGTCCAAATAATTTTGGCTGTACTGTTCCTTTAGGTGGCTGTCAAAGGCCACTCCAAAAGTGGTCTGATGTTCACCATCCTTTTCTTTACTGCAGGCCTAACAGACCTTGATATTTCCCTGCTCTTCACTGCACGGAGCAACCTTAGGTCAGAAATATATATAAAATAATATCTTAGTGAAAAGACACTGCTTACCACCATTTTGTTCTCTGCCAACATTGCAAAGAGATGGTGACTTAAAAGGTTTAAGGGAAGAACCAAGATGCTTCACAGTAAATTTACCAGCCTTAAGATACATCTGTATTTTGCTGCTAAGAACTAGCCACCTCACCTCAGTAATCACAGCTTACATTCTATAAAAAGAAACACCTCAGCCACCCCCAGATTTGCTAAGAGGACATCCACATGGCTGAAGCCTGCCACAGCTGAGGTCTGACTATGAAAGTGGCTGGTCTGGGCAAGTACTGTAAGCATTTACTAGTGAACTATGCTGCTGTCCAGACAGAATGCTGACCAGCAGAAGATGCCTAAATTCTAGATGCAAAACCTCCAGGTCCAGAGAGGCAGCATACCAGCTTCTAGATTCTGATATACTCCCATTTTAATCTCTTGGTCTGTTTCTAGCTTTTTTTTTTTTTCTTTTTTTCTTTTTTTTTTTTTTTTTTTTTTTTTTTTTTTTTTTGGCTTGTTGGATCATTTATACCATTTCTCTATTCCACCCTTTCAGACTGAACAGAAATTCAGTTCCCTATACCTGTCATTATCACACAAGTCTGTGATAATGTGCCTTTCCATTTATCATGTCCAGAGAACTTCTGTCTCTAAAAGCAATCAGATGTTTTCAAATGTGTTCCAGAAGGGACCCACACTTGCTGTGCTTATGTGTAGACACAAAAATCTCTCCTGTCTCAGAGGCCATCAGAAGTCACCAACAGTAGTTCCTTTGGTGCCTGCAGGAAGTCCTTTTGGTTTTGCACTCTGATGTACATTCCCTGGAGGCACGGATCTATGTACTTAGGTGTTGTCATTGTGCAAGCCACTGATAAATCAACAGAGATGTGCATTCTACTGCACCTTCTCATCCTGTCAAATATTCATCAAGTGCCATTTTTAACAGCTCAGAACTATTCACAGTGTTTATCCTTGGCACCAGCATGAAAAGCAATGCTTGAGCAAGCCTCACCAGCAGAGTAATGCACAGAGATCATCCCTTGCTGGGGGCTAGAGGGGTTCTACCAGGGGTGCCTGACAGCAACCACGAATGAACTATAAGCAGATTCCCAGTCTCTCTCGTTTGAAGCAAAGGGCATGTCCTTCTTTCCAGTCTCATTACAACCTGCATAAAGATTAAGAGGACTTACAGAGAAAGGGTACAAGGCTCCTTTCTCTTCTCACATGGAGAAGGCATTGTTCCCAGTGCCTCTATTCTGGAAGTCCAAAAAGACATTCTCACTATGTACTTGGTCTGTAGCTGTCCTCTGTGCCCTCACCACATTCAGGCACTGCCACCACTGTCTCCTGATCTTTGTTCTCTCCTCTAATACCTGTTCTGCAGATGTAAGTTGCCTTTTCCAAAACCATGCAAGTGTAGTGGGTCCAAATATAACCTAAGTCCAAGGTCAGAGACAGACAGTATTCCCCAGTTCGCTTCTCCATCCCTGGTGTGCCTTCTCTCCTGGCATTCTTCCTTGACTCTCTGCGTTGCAGGAAAGGCCAGTTAGCCTTTCAGTGTCACCTCCTCCAAGGATAGGGTAAGCAATGCTGTCAGTAGGGCACTGCAAGGCAGTGGGGGAAATAGAATGCTTAAAGTTACATTAAAAACAGTATTGGCTTAAAAAGTAATAAACAGCATTTAAAACACCACTGTTGATGCCACATGCTGAGGTAACTGACACGGCTGTGATAGTTACATGGCGAGACTGAGTATTTCAATACCATCCTTTCAGCCAAAAATGTCAGTAAAAACAAGCTGATGCTGTCTTCATCCGTCTGGCTATCTTCTTCCCTTTCCATGCCTAGTGACTAACATCCCACCAGCTGAAAATGTGACCATACATACCACAGGCAGAATACATAATCGTCTTCTTCAAGGACTAAGGAGCACCTCAAACCCTGGGTGACAACTTCTCTTCCCTTCTCTCCAGCTAACACAGGTGGAGTAGCTGTGCCCATCCAGGCTTCTTCAGTGCCTCTGCCCTGGCACAGCACTGTTCAGCTGGCAGCTGCTTGCAGCCACAGCCATCACCCTCAGCCAGTGAGGCACCTCTGAACGAGGCCATGGCCTGCTCAAGGATGCCCTCCCCTACACACAGACCCTGTCTCTGGCACATCGTGTGATTTTTGGGGTTGTGATGTGCAGAGACAAAAGTTGGATTTGATGATCCTTGTGGGTCCTCTCCAGCTCAGGATATTCTATGATTCTGTACAGCAGCATGCCTGGGGAGTTGGACGTAGCTGACTGACTGACTGCTAGGCAGAACAGTCTGTGCCCCAGCTGCACCACAGAGCTATTTTGTCTCAACACATGGCATTTAGGAAAATCTGGACAGTGAAATAACGGTGCATTGAAATAGGCCATATTGTACAGCTATGATAGCAATGTGCAGTCAGGCCAGGAGCAAGAATGAATTAGACTAAAGGATAGAGGGAGCCCTCACATGCCCGTCTGGGACACTGTGGCTATGGTGTCAGGAGCATGCCAACAAGAATATTTCAGAGGCTCCATGGGCAAGATTTTACCTCATGAAAGTCAAAAGAAAACAGTATAAAAGCAGTAAAACAAATAAAGGTGTAAGAGAGCGAAAGATTAGTCAGTCATGGTCCAAACAAAACTTGGACATATATGTAATATTACAGAATTAAAAGGAAGAAACTGAGCTTTATATCTTCCCTGATCTGATCAGGAAGACCTCAGTGCCAATCTCTGTGCTCTCTTTGCTGTAGAGATACTGCTGGTGTGTAGCATCAGAGAAAGGGCCTATCATAGAATTTTCCATTAGATATTTGAATTAAGCAAAAGACATGTATAACTGAATAGAGCAGTCTTTGCTCTCAGGGTCCTTGCTCTCTTATCTTTAGCTTGTAAATAAATGCTTTTGGCTGGCTTAAATTTTCATGCTGTGCACCTTAGTCAGCCTCAGGTCAGAAGAAAGAAACACATTTTGAATGCAGAGTCACTTAAAACATATTTTAGATGTGACTTTCTCATTCCACCACCAAGGTGAGGTAAGATGAAGTGTTCATTTGCACAAGGTTTTCCCAGAGAATATTTTCTGGCTGTGGTGTTTGCCTTATCTTGAAGTTACAGCACTTTACTTACTTAGGCAGCAGCCACAAAGAGGCATATGTGTAGACAGCATGTCCTTATCTAATCTCCCAGAAAAAAAAAAAAAAGTTAAAAAATCCAGACCAAATATGACAGAAGATCACAGTCCTACCAAGAAATGCATCAAAGAAAGAAAGACTTAAACACATATTTTTCTACTAAAACAGGAATACAGAAAATGAGATCTCCACTGTCAGTGATTTTCTTTTCAACTGATTCTTTCTGGGGCTGGCATCTATAGGATGCCATATTATGACTGCTTAATTGTAGCATGGAGTACAGGAAATTGCTGCTGTTTTTTAGAAATGGTGCAATTCTTTGACAGCTTAATACTCTTACAAGCTTTACTTTCACCTAGTTGGATGTGTATTTGTGATAGTAGGAGACAAAGCCACACTGCCTGGTGGAGACATGAGCAGGAAGAGTCAACAGCAGAATAATACCCTTAAAAATGGCACTTAAGAACAACTGCCATAAACATGCTCCTGGATTTCTTATGGACCATCAGCAGTTTCACAAGGACTGCAGGCAGGATTTTTACACTGCCTTTTAAATGAAGGAGATTGTTCTCAAAATTCTGGCAGTCCTATACCCTTTATTTAAAATGCATGATGAGTATTCAATACAGGCTATCCTACAAGATTTATTTTCTTCCTGAGAACACAGAGAAAGAAATAAACCTGTTTCTGAGTTTAGCTTTAAAAATCTTTTAGAAATTTTTAAAAGGCAGAAATCATCCTGGATTACATAGTGACATCTTGTGGTGCAACGAGAGCACAGCTGTGTGGGAGTTCAGAATCGTGATTATTATCAGCATAGCTCTAAAATGCATAATAGCACTTTGTGTCTGGCTTTTGATTTTCTCAACAGAGGACTGTTGCTGGATTATCATCACACCCTGTTCATTATGCCACCTAAAATGCTTTTTCTGAACAGGGTATTAACTCATAATTAATCATCTCTCATTAATGTAAATTTATCCATGCAGGCATATTTAATCAGAGTTCTTTCATTTTTCATAATATTTTAATAACAGAGCACCAAAAGAGACTTTCAAGATATAAAGTTATATGAATAGTGTTTATAATCTTAGTCGATTCAAGCAGTTGCATTCTTGACTTTCAAGGAAGTTGAAAATTACATAATTTGAACCTATGCAATCTCGTTATGATTAACCTGAAAACTAGATATATTTGTGGAATTTTACACACTCTGCAGAAGTCATTCATAAAAGTGATGTGTTTTCCAATAAGAGTAGTTACAAACGTAGCACTTAATTCATTTCAGAAACCTCAGCACAATAGTAAATAATCAGAAAAATCAGAAGCGGAAGGCTTTCAGTGAATGTTCAGAGTGTTTATGCAAGTAGATGCATTTACGTATGTGGCAGGTTTGGAGATTATTAAATTTATCTCACTTAATTTTTTTAATCTTTGCTCTAGAAGCAGTATAAAGGTCTGATGTTTTTAACGAGTATTGATGGCAGCTGTCTCTAAAAAGACTGACTTGTTGTGAATAATAAGCCTGAACTCATTTTAGGCAATTACTACTACCACATTTCTGACAACATCATTTACACATTATCTTCTAACCAAAATGCCAAAAAACAGCAATAGGGACTATCATTCTGTGACAAATTTCCTATTCAAAGGTAAGTCAGGCATGTTATGCACAACAGAAACACTTCAGAATCTTCATGAATTTGGAGCTCTGTGAATAAAGCAAACAGGGCTCAAACCTGTTCCACAAAAACCCCAGGTAAGTTTGGGGTAAAGCTGTCTCTTTTACTTGATCGGGACCATCCCGAAGTCTGTTACCCCTGCTCAGATTCAACATGCATTCAGTTAGCTTCCAAGAGTTCTCCTGCGCTCTCATCCAATGTGTTTTCCATTATGATGTTAGAGAAGTTAATAAATAGACTGCAAGCAGACAACATTTATAAACTATGAATGCTAACAATATCACCACTTGAAGTAGACCGCTAGGCGTTTTGAGCTATATATAGATTGTGATCAGTTTCTGCACTCTCGTTAGAAATATTCATTACTAAAGCAACCAATTGTTGAAAAAATTGAATGTTTCTCCAGGATTAGTGGCCACCTGGGAGCAGATTAAAGCTTGCTATAAATCCAAGGCCATTAAGACCATTTTGCCCAGTACAAAATTACTTATTCAAGATGTTTGATTTTTCCAATTGAGGAAATGTTTGATCCTTCCAATTAAGGATCTCCCCATGTTTTACAAACAGCAGTGATTTCATAACGAAGCATCCACAGTGGGTGGAGAAGAATGGTTATCCCACTTTCTGATGTAAGGTAATGGATACACAGAAAAATTAAACAAACTATCAAAAATTCCAGAGGACATCTGCCAAAACCCTTTTTTCCTCATGTATGGGTTGGTATCAGGGCAAACAGGGATGATTTTTCTTCCAAGAGCTTCATCAGTTACAGAGGACACAGTCTGAGCCATTTGTACCACTTTGATCCTCTTTCAGTCTCACATTTGGCTTATGGTTGTTTCTGGCTGCTTCCCACACACCACTTTCTCTGTCTGAGTAAAACAAACACCACAGCCATCACTGAAAGAGATAGCTAGCTGATGACAGCTAGCTGGTTACCAACTAACAAATAGGAATTTTAACAGATTTTAATTTTGGTAGATGATTGGTTAAAGATAGCTCATTTTCTCCTCCAACCACTTTTATATTATTTTCCTCCACACAAACAGAGGTGAGAGAGGATGAAACCTCAGTTATGTAAGTCAAACACATACCCAAAATGAAGAACATTCAGTAATTAATGAACAGCTGAGCCCCCTCAGTGGAAAAGAGATTTCAGAAGAAGAGACTCCGAACTTGTTTATTACAGCCATACTTTCTCCTTTTCAGGAAAGGGAGAGAGGGGGTGGGGGAACAAACAGCAATGCTTCCTGTAATACAATATTTAAATGAATGGGAGATAAAATGTGTATATACATAAAGCAGTTGCAAAACTTGACTCTTTTGACACTACTGTAGCTAGATGAGGGTGATTGTAACACTGAAATTTATCAATACTTTTGACACCATGCATGTCCTATGGAGCAGAGAAGTGATGAGGAACAAAGTGAAGGTTATTCCTTCAAATAAGAGGTAGCAAAGTGAAGTGGAATGAAACAAGTATTTGCTGTAAACTCAGGGGATTAAAGGTGTTTGAACTATCAAGGACTGGGTCTACACCTTTTCATTGGCTGTCTGCTGGACTGAAGAAATTCACAGGTGCAGCCACAAGTAATTGGTTGCGTAAGGAAGAGTATTCCCTGGTAACATTTTTCACAGTCCTCTATCAGCCCAGAAATGGAGAGGCATAGGAGCAATACATACATCTCACTGACATGGCTTCCTCTCATCTCTCCTATGCATTAAGTGCAGTACAAAAAGCTTCAGTGGCCTGAGGCACACTTTCTCAAGGCTCATCTACGTTTATAACATGAGCAGTAGCCTCTCCTGACCTGCAAGGTGGATTATAACACTTTAGACAAGGATCTCCCTCAACCAGGAGAAATGCAGAAAGCATAGACCTCCACAGAGGGATCAAGGGAAGATGGGTAGAGGACAGGCTCAGAGCACTTCTGAACTTCTAACACAACCCAAACATGACTCAGGTAATTAACTACTAACTCCAATACAAATTCCTGAATCTTTTTTTTTGCTACCTGTCCCAGCCACCACCCCCAGAAAAAAAAAAAAAAAAAAAAAAAAAAAAAAAAAAAACAGGAAAAAAAAAAAAAAAAAAGAATAAAATAAAAAAAAAAAAAAAAAAAGCTGGATGCATAAACAAGGCAGATGCTGCAATCAGCTCTAAGTCTGGTAGATCATCAGAATTTGTTTAGGCACAGATGAATGACTCAGACAATGCTCACATTAAATTTGCCCTTTGCCACAGGCTGTTTATAGAGTGGTAAGCTATTTTTACTCTGCTACTATTCTGTATTGCCAACACAATTGTTCAAAATCAAGTGTCCTAAAAATACAAAGATGTATATAAAAATAATAATTTCTCTGTGAATAACAACTGTGAGATGTATTTTCTTTCTAGGCTCCCAGTTTCACAGCAGGACCTTCATTTATTTCATATCTTAAAGCCTTTTTATTCAGTTATGTGAAGTAACAATTCCAATGCTTTTTAATAAATTTTTAATCTATTATAAATTCTTATAAACATTGTATTCAGAATCTACCCCCTGAAGTTTCTCCTATTAGCACCTATAACCTTACACTTGGTAATGTTTTAAGATTTTTATCTTAAAGTAATTCCATGCTACACCACTTTCATAATGTCATTTCGGAGTCTTGTTAGGACTGTCAAGGGAAGAAAGACCAACACTGAAAACCAGAGCAGAATATAAGTGGTTAAGTCATTAAGATACTAACTCAAAAGGGCAGACAGTGCCAGCTGATTTAAGGCAATCTCCACAGCAGAGAAATAGTCGTCAGAAATTAGGGATCTGACCTGATCACCTTCCTAAAGCCTTTCAAGGATGACTGCCAATAAACAGAAGAAAATAAAACAGTCCTAAAAGGTTACAATTTTTTCTGTTCTTGTATTCACTTTCATTTTCTGTATTCCTCATTATATTGCTACTACTAATCACCATAATTTTTGCTTCACAACTGTCTAGGATTCTTTTAGCTGCCCTTTTCTTTCTTAAAAAAAAAAAAAAAATCCTCTCACATATTCCTTATCACATTCACGGCAATATTCTCTCTCCTAGGACCTGCTTTTCTTTTCAGCCCCATTTCATTCCTCCCCAGTGATCCTGCATTTTCTTCCCTTGCTTCAGGTTATTGACAAGGGAATCACCAGGCTTGCCTGCAGGGAAAAGAAATGGGGTGAAGGAAGTGAAGTGACCACCGGATGAATGCATCTAAGCCATTCTGGCTGCTCATTCCTCACGCAGGCCAGCTGCCTTGTCACTTTCCTATGCAACTGTGTCACCCTTTTCATGCTTCTCTCTCACATAACAGCTATGTTTCCAGGTGGAATTTTATCCCTAAACACCATTACAGGGAAGGCACCAGCCACCTTTGATGTTGTAGGCGTAGCAGAAGCCTGTAAAAGGAGGCTTTTGCTAAGACACAAGAAGTCTCTCCTGCAGAAGCTGTGCTCAGTCCCATGAAGGTGACAGATGTTTATTAAGGATTTTCCTCCCTTACTGCACATAGCCAGGCTTCCCTGGATAGAAATTGCCAAGTGCTATGAGAAGGGAGAAAATGGATAAAATATCTGGGAAGGGAAAAAAAAATAAGGGGGGAAGGAAAAAAAAAAGAAGATATAAACCAACAATACGTGAAATAGAAATTGGAAAGAACTGAGTCCATTTGAAATGGACTTGAAATTTTCTTAGGAGAAAGCGTATCAAGAAGAGCCTGCCATTGCTACACTGCCTTTTTCCTTTTAGTACAGGTGATGGCTATTATGCAAAAGAAATGGCACTCGAATGGTTATTTTGGAGATGGAGCAAGAACAGAGAAAGACAGTCCTCCTAAATGGAGATAATGTCATCATGGAAAAATGACTACACAAGAACATATTCTCACTCTAAATATTTGCAACTCCGTGAAACTTTCACAGAGTACACAAAATCAACATTGTTAAGACATGCAATAGCTCTGCCTTCCTTCTTATTGCACTGAGATCAAAAGGCAGACTGCGTTAGTCATTGGAGATAGAATTTCTCATACCTTTCTAGTTAGTTAATTAACCAGAGTGCACTGAATTTATTTTCACTGTGATCTTAATTTGAAAATATGCCAATGCTCTGCTTTAGTGAGTATTTCCTCATTTTACAAATCTCATTCAGCACACAGGGACAATTCTCATTTCCACTGGAGTTCAACCTTGCATTAATCTTTATCCGGATTCGGAACCGAACTCCTGCCATGATGTGATCTGCTTAACTAAGAGAGGAAAGATTTTTAAGCAAACTCCTACGGTCATACTTGAGGTGGGCAGAACACCTCTGAACAGTTTTTCTTTACGAACAAGTTGTAGTTAGCCTTGGCCTAATAGCAATGAAAGAAGAAAACATGCAGCAGCTCTTCCCTGTATCCCAGTACATCTGAGGACACCTTTGTTGGTGCTAATTCAGCTGCACATGGTTATGGCAAAGTTTGCAATAGGGAATCTAGTTTGCACCCTTTCCTGAGTAGATAGCTAAGCCACAGTCTATCAATATCTACCAGGAACACTGGAAACTCCAGGGACTCCTCCTGCCAAGGTTTGCAGCTGAGATGATATTTACAGAGTATTTTTTGTACCAGCACAGGTCCACTAGCTAAAACACTGATGTGCACAGATTCAGGCTGACCAAGGAAAACTGAAGCCTCTAAGCAACTTTACTTGCTACTTAAATCAAATAAAATTATGGCACAGGACATATCAGAGGTCAATCACTGTTTGAGATACCTGGACCCCAACAAACACAGCAGGATCTCACTCTTTAGCTGGCTTATAAATGTGCCCTTGAAACCTCAGCAAAGTAAGAACAGACGTGTACAGCAGTTGTTGCACAGAAAAGATTGTGGTAAAAAAAATGGGGGGGGGGGGGGGGGGGGCGGGGAGGGAAGACAGACATAATAGAAATGCTTCAGCATCACACTTTATGAGTTCTGGGTCCACTTTCCAAAACAAGATATTAGAAGTTGGTGCAACATGTACAGGTCTGACGCTACTGACAATGAGAGGAATCCTTCCTCCACCCATTGGCTCCCGGCCCATCTTGACAAAAAAATTCAGAACTGGGAAGAAACATACGGTCAGAAAGCTGGCAAAGGAATAGTCTTTTTATTTCAACTGATGAACTGTAGGCACGTAAGTCTTCGTATCACTCATTTATAAGCCAGTAGCTAAGAGAGAGATCACATTTGTAATTTAGATGTTAAAGTGTATGGGTGTTTTTCACCCTCCTAAGTGGTGTTTTGAATGCCTTAAATATTTCAAGTTGTCTCTTCAAAATTACATCAGACATCTGGGATAGCTGACTGTTCTTGCTAATTAATTCTTATGTTTAGTGCTTTGCTGTTGTCACCATTTGTTCATGGACTTTTCATTATCATAATATTTGTTTATCTGACTAAAAGCAAACAATAACATTTTGAAGTACAGCACACTAAATGAAGCTTCCAGTGCAGGCAGAAAAGCATACATGAAAGTCTCTTCAGGAGAACCTGTGCCTGCCAAACCACATGCGGCGTTGCCTCTAAATGAGTAAATTTAGGTAATTAACACAAAGCTAAGCCAAAGAAATACAACAGGAATGAGCTGCCAGGCACCAACTACCTGCATAGCTAAAAAACAGGGACTAGAATTCACAAAGGATTCTATATTGAAGTCACGGGATATGTTCAGCAGTTTTTTTTTTTTCAATAAAAAGTCTCTCAGCTCTCTCTTATGGCCAGTTTTTCCTTCTGATAAAGCAAGACTGGTGACAAATGCAGAAACAGATAAAGTGGTTTCAGTGGAGCTAAACACCTGCAAACTCACAAACCATACTTTGAAGCCAAAAGTGACTCTTGCAATAGGGCTTAATAGTTAGAAAGTATAGTGCATTCTTAAGGATTATAGCAGAATGGAAGTTTAAAGAACATTCCTCACCATTCATGGAAATCTGAGACCCAGGAGAGCCTTCCTGCAATGTGCAGATATAAAATCTATCAGTAGGGTAGTAAAAAACATAGTCTTTGTGGTATCTGCTGTGGTGGCACATGCTGCAGTCCATTCCTGAAAAGCTGCATGGGAAGGACTGCAGATGTCTCCTCTGATACATGGTAGCCCACACTCAGCCATCACAGGCCAGGCTCATCGGGTATCATCAAGAAAAATAATAAAATATTCCCAGTTTGTTTTATACTGCATGCTGGACTATAGTGGTTCCTAAATTCAGGAATTGCCCTACCACCTTTCATTAAAGTGATTTCACCCCAGCACTGATATCCTGATCCTTCTAAGAAAGCCTGTTTCTGAAATTAGATTTAATTGGAGAGACCAAGTTCCGTTGATGTTTCCCGTGACATTCACAGACAGATCTCAAAATTTCTTTCTAAAACCAGCAACCTCCTCAAACATCAAGAAAAATGAATAAAACTTCTGGGTAGCTTCTCCACTAAGTTTAAATACCCATACTTAGGAAGCGACAGTTTAAATAATCCTGTTATCTTTAATAAGGGCTTTTCAAGTAACATAGGTCAAAGTCCTCTCCTTGTTTTATCAAATAAGGATTCTCCATCAGACTCCAAAATCCTTCATCTCTATTCTTCCTTCAGATTTACAAATATGAGTTGTATAATCACATAGGCAGAGGAATGCTCCTTATCTGATTCATTCATATTAGACTGGAGGAAATATGACTGGAAAAGTCAAAACAAATTTAGCTTATTTTTTAATTGCATTTATAAAATAAGGAAAACTATTCCTCAGCTTGCTGACTCGACTGTCAAATCCTAAGAGCTCTCCTAGGAGAAATACACATGAAAACCTGGTTCTTCTCTTATTTACCCTAATTCTATATTGATGTAATCCCACTGACCTTGAACAAGTTACTTTAGGCTTATGTCAGCAAAAATGAGTGGAGACAGGAAAAAAGACTGTTGGGCTGAAACCATTATTCACATACTCAAATACAACCATGGGCAAGTTTTACAGTCTCCTTCTCCTCTGTAAAACTCAGCAAAATCACTGATAGTCAATCAGTCCCCTAAGATTTATGAGGACATCTCTGATACCACATTAGAAGTCTAGACATATGCACAGACAGGTACGAATGAGCAATACCCCCTGGGAATTACAATACACCTTACATGTGAACCACCAGAATTACTACGTAAGCAGTTAGATAGGGAGGAGTAAGCAGAAAGACCTTATTGCAAGAGAGAACAGACAGGATCTTGGCAATGAAGAATTAAATGTAAAAATGAAATTGCTAACACTTTTATTTCCCTGTAATTATATTAATTTATTTGCAATTATTCACTGCAATAACACTGATCTCAAGTAATTAATTTGGTATTAATGCTGCTATGAGAAACACTTCCAAAAGAGTTCCCCTCTAATTCAGAATTAGTTAAATGTACCATTAAACCAAAATGTGATCAGTTCATTTCTGTTGTTATTTGCTAGATCTGTTGAAAAAATATTTCCTTCCATTCAGCTTTCTGAGACACTCATCAACCCTGTAGCTTCCATGTCAGAATACGCCTCTCATTTAACCTTATTCCTCGTTCAATTTTCATTCTGATGCATTAGTATTAAACCATAAATAAATGGCAAATGAACATTGCTTCGGCTACACAAAGGAATGAGCATTAAAGAAACCTCTCATAAGGTACGAATCAGAGACAGGAAACCTTTACTATTTTTTCACTCAAACTTCCCTGGCTGAAGCACTGCCTGCAGGAGCATGCTCCACTTGTATTTATGTCTGGCCTTATTTTTTTCATTCTCAAACCATTTTTGCCTATTTCTCAGTAGCTTTTGTAAAATATACCCAGGTGTACCCCAGCAATAGACCATCTTTTTACTGACTATTACAGTATGATTTTATATAAGTCTGTTCTCAGTCTGTAATGTAATCCAGCATGAGAAAGCATGAAAAGAAGGAAATTAAAGAAAAGAAACAGGCACCCTGACATGAAAAACATGTCCAATTAATAAAGTGAGGTATGCAGAGAATTTAAACCATTTATCCTAGTGACCTCTGCAGAAGATAGAGCAACAAGACTGGCAAGTTTATGTTTAGCATGCAGAGTTGCACATTAATTTTTGCTGCTTCTCTTGAACAGCTCAAAGCAATTTTCCATAACCTACATCCCTGCATAACCATCTAATCCTTCTGAAAATCAGTGAGAAGGTGTAAACCATAACAGGATCTGTTCTTTGTTCTCAATATTCCATACACATCTTCTGTTTCCTCTTATCTTTTTACTTTATTTCATTTGCTTCATTGTGTGTTCTGTTTCTTGAAGGACTCAGAGAAGTTCCTTAAACTGAGAATAATGACCTTTGAACTAACAGAAGTTGGCTGCCCTCAGCACTGTGGTAACCTGGTTGAATACATGCTACATTACACAGTTAAGATTAGATGTTGTGTGCGTTCCAAATCTCTGCAACACAGAATTTTTATGTCTCAGGTCTAGAGTACATTTAAGACTGTTGTAAATCACGATTTGTTCACTGATTCCACTTCATCTGCACAGGTCTATGCAACCAGACAGATGCAATGTTTGCTTGCTGAAAAAACGGGAAGGAAGGAAGGAAGGAAGGAAGGAAGGAAGGAAGGAAGGAAGATTGCATGTCCTGTTTTACTATTCAAGATATTAATGCTGCTGCTGAAGTCACTCGAGCTGTGTTGATGTGAAACTCAAATACAGAGAGAACAGGGTTCATATCAGAATTAAACCTTAATCAAATGCAGGAGTCCCACATTTCTAAAGAAAACCATCACATGGCAGAGCATAACCACATGTTCAAAACCCAAGGGATACATTTTTCAGAAGCCAATATCCAAAGAGATCACCATGTGCAAATTTCTGCCATCTCAAATCTGAGTCCAAAGAAAATAGCAAACAGCAGATGTTGCTACTGGCACAAGTAGATCACAGGCTATGGCTTGTCCTCCAGATTCAGGGTGTTCATGATGTCCTTGAAGACTGCTCTAGAAAAGGAGTACAAAAGAGAAGAGGGACCCAAACAGCAGTATAACTCTAAAATGAATAGCACATAAAATCATTTTTGCAGAAAAAATAATATGTTTTAAATCACATAATACCTTGGGCCCAGTCCATGGTGATCTAGGCAACTATTGATTTCTGCACAGTTTATGCTGACATATCATTAGCTAAAAGCCTGGTCAAGAATTCAGAAAGAATGCTAAAAGTGTTAAGATTTATCCTGACTGTGGCTTTATAAACACCAGCACCTTGTGATTTATACTGGTGTGAGAGGGAAAAACCCTGTAATACAAGCACAGAACAACTGAGCAGCTAAATATCATGAGAACAGTAGGCTCTCTTTACTATAAAGATAACACTCAGAAAAACAAAAACATATGTTATTTTATATGAATTTTCATCATTTTCATTTGAACAAGGGTATGAATAAATGAGAGAAAATAACAGCTTAAGGTGGCAAAGGAAAAAAGAGAACTGACTCAAGAAAAAGCAAAATTAATGCCAGGAATAATTTCCTGTCTCTGAGACCTGGTTAGTCTTGGCCTAGCACTCAAAAAAAAGACTACATAATGTTCATGCATGTGATGTTGAGAATAATCTTGAATCATCAGAAAGGTAGTATCTGCATTATCTACTACTTCTAGGATTAGAAAAATAAAACAATGGCTCAGTAGTGTTGAGCAAAAAACTGTTGGCACAGCATGCTTCTTGTTAAAGACAAATTAATAAGATGCCTTCAAAGAAACAAGCTCAAAAAATAAGAGAGAATTGTGCATAGTCTTAATCAAAAGCCTCTATAGTACCAAAATAAACACAAACAGACTCCCAAGGCAGTCCTGTTCCACCTAATCTCTACTGCATCCACAAAACACAAAATAGCCCCAAAACATATACCCATGTAAAGCCTCAAGAATGGGAAGGATTGAGGTCACATCTTTTATGTGTTCCTATTCCCTCCCCGACAAAATTTATCACACAGTTATCAATTAGTATAATCAAGGAAGGAAAAAGAAAGAAAACAAAAATAGCAGGTCACCTAAAACAAAAGAAGAAATTATGTTTAATGTACTAATATTTCATGGTTGACAGGCAGTACAAAGAAACAATGCAGCTAAAAAGTAAAAAGTAGCAAAAGCAAACACTTTTGCTTTTCTAGTATTCCTTCAAAAGAGGAAACAAGGTTTGTAAATTAAGATAGAACAAAAAAAGTGTTCTACAATCACAGAGGTATGTTGGGTAAATTAATCAATGTAGCTATTTCTTTAAAAGGTCTTTCTTTGAGATGCTTAAATCAAAAAGCAAACAAGGCATCTTGTCCCTTGAAGTTTATTGCAGCAGCTTATCAGCAAGGAGGAAAAAATATGTGGAAGAAGAAAGGAATATTTAGAGCAAAAGACCAGCACTCTCAATCAATAAATATTTTATTTATAAGTATAGAGAGATACATAGTTCTGCTTCAATTTGGAAATCTAATTTCAGTTTTGAGACAGGATGTGAAATCTTTTTTTTTTTTTAAACCTTGATACTACTTTCTGCTGAAGGTGGTGCCAGTATATTTGCTAAAAAAACCTGTTTGAACTCCATTTCTACCAAATACACAGTATTTTCTAGGTGTATATCAAGCATTTTGACACTGCCATCTCTCTTAATAGAAATTTGCAGGTATTCCAAGCAATGCAGTCAACAGAAGCCCCCTTTAATGATGTCAGTGTTGCAAAACAAATAGTAGCCCAAAAGATAATGATCGCAGTCTAATTTTCTGGTAAGAACATCTGAAAAGGTGGATTCTCCAAGCTATCCCTCTTCTGCACACCAAGCAACAGTGACAGCAGAGTTCCTACAAACAACACTAAACAACATTCATTACCTTTTGGGGGTTTAAATAAGTTGAAAATAAAAACTGAGATAAATGTAATATTCGGATTATAAATTTTTAGTTGAAGTGTCCCTAAAACAAACATTGATTTTTCCAGCCTTACAATTAAAAAAGAAAAAAATTATTATTATTATATTTAGTCACACAAATGTGGTTACTGAAAACGATAAGGGAAAAGATACAAAATAAATAGCTCTAACACATGCTAAGCAAATGTTTTTACTGCGGTATTGTTGTTGTTTCATATGTATACCTGGTAAATGTTTAAACCAAAAAGATAATAGTAATTGTTATAGGTAAAGGTCAACATCCATTTTTATGCAAAAATCCAGGAAACAAGGTTGAATTTTGGATCTGGGAGAGATTTCTAGGAAGGCTAACTGTAAGTGTCTGTCCAAAATTTCCCTCATTTTTTGCCTGCCGATCGTCATGAAAAGGACAGAAATCGGGACCACCAGGGAAAAAGAAAGATCATGTTCTGGAATCCGGGTCTGACTGGTCCACCAAGCCAAGCTATTGTCCACAGGTGTGTTTGCCCACCTCAGGGAACACTGCACTCAATGAAAAAGAAAGGGGCGCTGTGCCCTTCTTCGCCTGCACCGCTTTACAACACTGGTTCTGGAATTTCCCCACCTTTCGACTTGGCTGGACTTTTCCTGGAATGACCTTTTGGTGGTCCCCACGAAAAAGACCCTCCATTCACCATACATCAATCACCATGACAGATGGACTGAGGTGGGAGAAGCCTCTCCCTCAAGGACAGAGCCATGAGGTCCCCATATGGCAAAGCTCCCCCGTCCAAGGACTGAGACTGAAACCCCTATCACAGGGGGGAAGGTGTGTGTGTGGAGGCCAGCTGATGTTTGCTGACCACTGGACCAAGAAGATAATGGTTCTCGCCCATTGCTGACAACATGGACTATTGTATTTATTTCCCCCTCCTTTGCAATTTTCAATAATAAAACCCCTGAGTTAGCTAGGAATTTTTGAGATCTCCCCTAATGTGAATACAACAGGTTTCGTCAACTGGACTTTGAAGGACTATATCGTTTTCCATGTCTGGTAGCTATACACCTCATTTCTTTTCCCCCTTCTTTTTCCTTATTCTTTCCCTTTTTTCTCTCTTCCACTCTCTCTAGCGCATTTTGCTGTGGTCATTCAATAAAGGTACGTTTGGTTTTTTTTATTATCACTGCAAAGCCCCTTGTCGTGTCAGTTTTTTGCACCCTGAGATCAGTAAAATGAACTATCGTGAATCTCATTCACAAGGACAGATCGTGATACTAACACACCAGTTAGGTCAGTTTTAAAACAGAGATCATATTGTATCCAAATATTAATGGCTCTAACTGCCAGTCAGTTAAAAAGAATGCAGAAAGCAATGTATGTATCTATAACAAAAAAAAATGTATACGTTTTCTGCAAATTTTGACATGGATTGCGACATTAAAAGAATCATAGAATGTTAAGGAATTGGAATAGACCTTAAAGATCACTTAGTCCCAACTTCCCCTGCCAGGACACCTCCTACTAGACAATCTCCATTTTTCCCCCTTTTTCTTCTGAAAAACGCAGGAATATTTCTTCACCAGTTCCAAGGAACTTCCATAGATAATATGGATCAACTGCCAAACAAACAATCTCCCATATGGAAATAGTTGTTTCTTACTGAAGTTCTGCCATTGTGTGCACTTCAAAGGATGCTGGTTTTCTTCTGATTCTTTGTTTCATCTTTTCATTAATCATCTAGTGCAGGATCTCCTTTCCAACAAATGCTAACTAAGAGAAAGGTATTTTCAACAGTACTTAAGTTGTTGGGAGAAGTTCAGAAAACAATCTACATGCTCAGCTACTAGAGGAAGATGCCACTGGAAGGGTTGCCAAAATTTAAAGGCTGGGAGAGCCTTCCAATACAGTTTGGAGCAGAAACTTGTTGGTAGCTTTGCTATTTTCTATTTAATATGGAGACAGTATTGACAGACACAGTGTCTATTAAGTTTTCTCATTAAAGTGTACATGGTGCTCTGCAAAATCACAAGATGAGAAACATTCCCTGATTCCAATTATCTATCTTATTCGGCAGGCAGTAGCTCACGTAAGAGAAATGACTGGTGAGAATACAGGTGATAGGAAGACTTACTGCTAGTCTTTGCTGGAACAAAGTAATAAAGGGAAAGGTTGAAAGCAAGCACAGGGTAAGATAGCATTAGGTGCGGACAAGAACTAAGTCATAGAGCACTTTGAAACAATAGGTTTTACAGATGCAGTCCTAAGGCAAAAAAGCTGAAATAGAGGAGTGATCAGGCAAATCAAGAACTGAAGAGTCTGAAAAGTGTCTTTTTCTTCCTGAAGTAGAAAAGCAGGAAGGGAAATGAGAGGCATTGAAGGGAAGGTATAGTGATGAGGGAGATGGAAAGATCAAAAGGAGAGCTGATCAGCAAAAGACATGGAAGCAGAATTTTAGAGTGAAATAGGTGTCTGATTTTTCCGAAAATACGTCTAAATGCAAGCCAAGGTCATGCCGGAAACTCTAAGATGCAGATAAAACTACCTGCTTCTTAATTTAAAAAAAATGAGTTTGTACAATGAAAAGATAGTGAACTGAAAAAAGTAGGGAAGGTCTTTGGGCTAAAGCAGGAAACCAAGCCTACTGATTATCATGGGAAGTATTTATGATTTACCTATTTTTTCCCCAGATTTTTCAGACAGAAATACACACACATTTGCTATTTAAAGCTTCCATCATAAATGCAATCCATGGGAAACTGTACCTACATTAACAGTAAGCCCTTACTTTGGTTCACAGAGAATATATGCAAAGAGGACACGTCTAGACTTTTCAAATATATAGCTACCCAGATATTCCTTCTAAATATTAGGACTCAGAAAAACACAGACCTTCCTCACAGTTTCCCAAGATAGAATTATGAGACAGCAAAAGAAACACGTCTGGGGAATTCCAGACATCTTGTAGTCTTCTTAATGTCAGATTTATCATATGTATAGATATTGCTGTTATGTATCTTCAGTGTGCTTTCCAAAGCTTTCTTGCCTATAAACAGACTCGGTTTATCACTGGACAAATATTCCCTAATATTTTGGCAAATTTTAAGTACCTATAACAGGTACCCAGTGATCCTGGAAATTCAGAGGACAGCACAGATTTTGGATTGGCAAGATTGAAATAGGTCAGCCTTTTCTTTCTTTCTTTCTTTGTAACTGGAGTGTGGAAGAGTTACAGACAGTGCTGATTTTCTATGGAAGGACATTCCAGAATGAAAACAAAAAATGACTGGAAAGATTTTCATTGGCAATTATGCCAAAAAATGGTTTTACATAGACACAGAAAGAGCCTTTGCAACGGACTTCGATGCTGCCCACGAGAAATCTAAATCCAGCACGTGTTTTTAAAAAATAGATGTAAAGTTGTTTATAGATGCATGGCTCCCTCAACACGGGGAATAACGTGCTCTGACTCCATGATTCAGAAGGCCGAACAATTGCTTTTTAAGCAATACTATGTTACGCTACGTACTATCCTATTCTACTCTAATACTATCCTAAAACTGTATCAGACTAATAAAAACTCATGACCCTTTCAGACAGTCGCAACACAGCTTTGACTTAATTGGTCTATCAATCCAACAACCATCACCAGAGTCCAAGTAATAAATCCCTTTTGGTAAACAATCTCCATAACACATTCCACATGTGCCAAACAACAGGAGCAGCAAGTAGAGATAAGAATTGTTTTCTCTTCTCTCTCTGAGCTTTCTCACTGCCTTCCCCAGGAAAAATCCTGGGAGAGAGAATTATGTCTGACTCTGTTCAAAGAGTATATGAATACCAGAGTTGTTTACATGCAAACTTTAAAATACATTAACATACACAAAGAGCAGCAAAGCAGAACAAAGAGACACCAAGAATTGCAATCAAATATAAACCAAATTGTAAAGAAATGTACTTTAGAGCAACTAAGATAAAAGTCCAGAACTGCTGCCATGCCCGGATCCTGGGAGAAACAGCAAGCCATGTGACCGGCTAGCTGCTCGGCCCTTTTCCCCCAAGCGATGTCACCGCGCGGCCGCTCCCGGCCTTGAGCTCCTGAGCTGGGGCTGAGCGTAGCGGTTCAGCCTTTCGGCTGGAACCTCTCCTTCCACTTGGCCTGGCCGAAGGTGGGCACCCAGAGGGGTTCATCGTGGTAGCTGAGTGGCAAAAAGAGAGAGAGGGACTCTCTGGTGGCAAAGTTCCAAGATGTTTATTCTTTGCCCAAGAGAGAAGTGCCAAGATGTTACAATGAAACAAACCCAAAGGGAACACACCCAAAACAGCGCTGGCAAAGGCTTTACAACAGTTTATAAAGAAGGGCAGTCTCAGGGGAGGAGACTGCCTACAAACCAACCATGGGCCAGCAAGGAGGAGCAGGGGGTGGGTTCACATTAACACAAAGTCAATGGGGAAGAAGGAGGGAGGAGTGAACACATAATCTGCAAATGGGTGAAGGGAAACAACATAACTGACAGAGAACCTTCTGGCTAAAGGGGTGTAGCAAACAATAACTGGCAAGCTGCAGGGGCAGGGTTTAGAAGACTGACAGGGAAGAGTCTGGAAACATGGGAGGTGTGGAGGTGATTGACATGGAGATTGACATAAGGAAAAGTGGGAAAATATGGCGTAAACACCTTCTGGGAAGAACCATTAGGGAAACTGAACAGGGGGTATGGAATAAACCATTTCCAAACATAGGAAAAACTAATATATTACAAATTAAACAATTAAAGGTCAAGAGCAAGCCATAACACAGAACATGTGAAGTCTAGAAATTATCAGGAAATGTCCTTGCTCAATGCAGGGCCTTTGAATTACATGACCTTTAGAGATTCATTCCAACACAAAATATTCTATGACTCTGTGATCTTAAAAGCCTAGATCTAAGTCATAACATTGTAGAAAAAACTAACAATGTTATCTATGTACTTGTTTAATAGTGCAGAAATGCATCTTTAAAATATTATCTTCAGAGTAAATTTGAGAGAGAGAGATTTATTTTGACTCCCCCAACTATGTCTCCCATAGCATAAAAAATTCTATTAAGAGGAAAGAGGAAATTGGTATAAATAGTATAGAGATCATTGTTGGAGCACAGTTAAAGGGCAATCCCAGTGATCTCATAACTTTAACCAGACAGACCAGTTCTTTGATGAGCACACCCTCCTGACCACATTCTTTTTCCGTTGGCACAATGAACAGAGAAACCTAGAGAGCAGTTTTATACTGTGTAGCTCTTGACGCAGATCATCTTCAGTATCCTATTCATGAATGCCACCTCAGCTTCCGACTTCACTCTTGCACAAGTGCTATTTATTCCCGTAATGCAAATACACATTTTGCAAGCATACGACAATGACTGCTTCCACATTTATGTGAATTATACTAAAATTATCAGTGGACAACTATTCTGTAGCAATATGAATGTATGTGATGTTCCTTTGTCAAATGAAATCCGCTTTACTGATAACCTTAAAGAATCAACATTTTCTTGACATTGTTCACATGTAAGATAATGCTCTGCCTCCATCTGATTAAAGAACATAATTTAATACTTATTCTGCTTTTTCCTAACATTTTTTGATTATCTGTTCTTTATGGAATTAATTCATTCCATCTCGTTTTGATCTCATTTCAGTTTGAGCAGGTTAAAATTTCAAAATTCATGCAGGTTGAATAGATGTAATAATTTTTCAGATTGGATAATTAACTCAGAAAAAAGGCATTCTGTCCAACTTTGCAAGAAACTTTGATAAGATGATTAAAAACAACAAATATGGGGAGCATGAGTTTGAAGTAGGACATGACAACCCCACCAGAACTAAATTAGAGAGAAGGATCTGGCCATGGTCCTAACATGGGAGTCCAGAATACTACAGTAAGTTGGCAGTCACAAAGAGAGGTTCATATAACCATAGATATATTTGCAAGTAACTTTTTTCTTTAAGGGGAATGGAATGGAATGGAATGGAATGGAATGGAATGGAATGGAATGGAATGGAATGGAATGGAATGGAATGGAATGGAATGGAATGGAACATTACATGTGAGATGGATTTACAATGTTCTTCTGCACTAACTGCCAATGTTGCCATATTGTTTTAAATGCACAGAAGTTTAATTCGTAAATTGCCATCAGGCTCTCTCTTGTAAGTGTGCTTGCTGTTCTGCAGAAAATGTGTTCTATCCCAAACTGCCCTACATCTGTTGTCTTTGCAGGAAGAGACTAGGCAAATTACCACTGCCAGCAGGAGAGAATGCTTTTCTGTACATGCACCTTACCTGCCTGCGTTTTAGTGTGACGTGTAAACACAAACGTGTGTGTAGTCTGGCACACCAACATGACACTGCACCCATCCCTTCAATGAATGATCAAATGTCAGTGTCAACTTAATCAAAAAATGGAATTTATTAATAACCAAGAGACCAGCCTCTAACATGGTTTTTAATCTTTACGTGGCTATGCAACAGAAATAAATACAGCATCTTCATGATGTACTGAGTACCAGTTTGGCAGGTTAACAGGTGTGGAACAAGTGAATGAGGAGTAGAAATGCTACTTATCAGAGAACATATTGAAGAGAAAGCTCATTTTTCACAAATTATGGGCTTTTTATTGCTGGTAATGGAGAGAATATTAAAGTGAAGTCTATATTTCAGAAATGGGAAGACCAAATGATTTAAAACCCGTTTTATAATGACCTGCCTGGGAGTGAAGAATCAATTTCTTTTACAGCAAGAATCTGTTAATATCATGGGAGCGAGGAATATAAGACAATGAGGAAAAGAAAGGACAGATCCTTTCTCCTGTCTATATTTTCATATGTTTAATTACAGATACTGCTGTCATTATTTCTGTACTATTTTTTTTAAGAAAATAAATAATTCTTTTAAAAAAAAAAAACATGCATATATTTATAAAGTACTATAAAAAGAAGTGTGGTTACAATGTTTTGCAAGCTGTCTTTTTATTAACAAACTATAGGTGGTACATTTCTTCCAGAAATTTAGCCCACTTAATTGGACTGATACTCTTCTGTAATTTTGAAAATTATCCCCAGTACAATATCTTAAAGCTCACTTTCCCTATGGCAATATAGGCCAAAAGCCTTTGGGTGAGTACCAAAAGTTATTTAATGTGATTTCTGTCTCAGCACTGGAGGTGCTGGATTCTCCTTCCTAAAGTCACAGTACTGATCTTCACACTAAAAGCACACTGAGTTTTGACAACTTTTTTGCTCTTTTGCAGGCATTACAGCAAACAGAGGCCAGAGCTCACCATCACTGCTGCTTGCAGTGTGTTCTGCAAGTCAAAGGTCTGCCATCCAACACCAAGATTCACCTCTTCAACATCCCCTGCCATTTCTGCACTGTTGCATGTGGACACTGTCTTCATCCTTTGACACTAGTGGGTTCAGTGGGTATCTTGCACCGGGGATAACCAGGCTGCCTTCATCCTGATGACTCAGCAGACACCACAAGCAGAAGGTGACAGACCTCTTCCTCCAATACCAAAAGGTACATCTAGGAAAACAGACTACTAGACATTATTCATTATCTATTTCCCTAAACTCTGTTTCCTTCTGATTTTTCATAATTTTCATACTTATCTAATATCATTTTCTCCAATAATCAGTATTCTGTAACTCTTTCCTACTCTGAATCATCAATTTTTAAATGAATTTAGACAAGATTGAAGGAAAAATCTAGTCTTATTAATGGTAGGGGATGTAAAAAGTCCTAGGCCCACACATCCACCTATACCAACACTTCACAAAGGACATCTGAGGCACATAAAATTGGCCTTCCAAGCAACATTGAAACAGAACAAAATGTAATTTTCACAACATTATGGGTCTAAGCAGAGAGACAATGAAATGCTACTAACAGCACCTGAGTCAGATCTGATGACCTTTGTGCAAAACTCTGCAGAATTTTTAAGACATGATTTTATGTTAAATAATAGATTTTACAGATATTGTATATTACCTTATTAAATTCCCTATTTTTGCTTGGTATAAGGAAGCATAAGGCAAAACAAAAATTGTAATACAATGAAAATCTTCCTTATGGTCGTCAAACAACAAGTCTGTCAAAAGGATATGTATCTCTCCTTGTGCTGAACAAACAAAGAAGGATTGCAGTGCCTCTTTTGACTCATAGCAGAGCTGCAGAAAAGGCTTCACAGAGGTACAATACTCTGCAAAGTTCTTTTTATTTTTACCACACACACCCATATCTTTGCAAAAATTCAAAACTAGCTGTAAAACTACAGCCACACTGAACATTAGATATGTAATTCTTGCTAGGCATACGTTTCTAATTCTTTTGTTTACACTTTGCATTTTAAAAAGTTCTGTAAACTTAAAATTATTAATATAAATCCATAAATTGCAAATGGCAATCATCAGGATATCAAAAGCAACATGTAAATATCTTGCTGACTTAAAAGAAAGCAAAGACAGTATTTATATGAGCCAAGTTAATTTTTTCAGGAATACTGCTCACAATAATATCATGGTAGCACATAAAACAACTTCACATTTTATAAAAGATATTTATTTCCTAATGAGACATAAGGACTGTATCCTGCAGGAAGTTTTCAGTGAGTAGACATAAGGAGAAGACTGAAGGCTTAATACTACAAAGAGATTATTTGGAGTTCAGCCACATGCAACAGCGCAAAATTCACAGCCTCCCAACAAAAATAGATCACAGCAATACAGGTTAGTGTAAGTCAGATCCTAATAATACGGCAGTACCAAAACTTGACGCCATTTAATACGTGCATTGTTTTTCCATGGCTTGGGTTTTGGTGGGGAGCGAAGAAGCCAGCCATGGAAGTGATTTTCTGTGAGAAGCTTCCTCCATGCCTAGCAAAGCCAATCTCTCGCTGGCTCTGAGAACAGACATGCTGCCAAGCCAGTTAGAGAAGTCAGCAACACCTCTGTGGTGACATATTTAAGACGGAAATCAAAAACACACACAGTTCTTCTTTTCCGAGGGGTGAGGGAGCGCCATGGCCAGGGCCACATGGCCTTTGCCACCTCAGCATTGCCAGTAATGACCTGTGCCTGCCTGGCCATTTATAGCCTGCCATGCCACCGACAGAAAGGCAGGGGCGGCATCAGCGGCTTCTCTTTCCCGGCACCACCACACAGCCATGTGGCTGCCATGGCTGCAGACATCTCGACACGATCTGCAGTGTACTGTGCCTGCTTGGCCACTTTTAGCCAGCCGTGCTACGGGCCCAAGGGCAGGGACAGCGGTAGTGGTGTCTCCTTGCAGGCGCCCTGCATCGAGAGAGGGGCTGAATGGTGCCAGCGCTGTGCTGGCCAGAGCTGCCCACGCGGTGCCAGCCAGCCACGTGGCCAGTAGCAGAAACATAGAGAGCGACTCTTTGGCACAGAGCCCAGATGAGATCAGCCTTTCAGCACTGCAAAACCCCATAAATACTTTTCAGCTGATAGAACTTGAGAACAAAGAAACCCACAGACAAAAATTTTCTTCCAAGTCAGAGAAATGGAAAAGGTGAGGACACCTGAGGAGAACCAAAATGGCAGCACTGAGGTAAATAAAGAAAGAGGAAGAAGTGCTCCGAGTGCCAGAGGCAAAATTTTCTTCTGCAAACTGTGGTAAAAGACTATAGTTAAGCAAGTTGTCCCCCTGCATCTCACTGGGTCCACGAGAGATGCAGAGGTCCACTCGCTGGACAGAGCGAGTGGATGCCAAAAGGAGACATTTGTGACTCATGCAGACAAGCGACTCACAGGCAACAGTTTTGGGAAGCCTGTTTTGCCTGTGAGAAGCACTCACGTTTGCACCAGATTGAGTGGGGTTGCTGCTCATGAGAAGAGAACCAAATTGGAGAATTTCACAGAGAAGTGTCTCCCATGATGGGGGGACCCCACATTACAACAAAAGAAACAAACAGAACGAATGAACAGAAGAAAATTAGAAGTGACAAACTGACAAAAACCCCATGTTTTGTCTCCCTGCATTATCGATGAGAAAGAGGGAGGGGCTGGGAAGAAAAAAGTGTTCTAAAAGTTTATTTTTATATAATTCTCTTTTAATTCTGTTAATAATAAATTTTTTGTTATATCTTCTAAGTTTAAGCCTATTTTGCCCTTAGTGTTTTCTCCTAATCTTTATCTCAACATATGAACCCTTCAGGGTTTTTTTCCCTCCTCTGTTCAACTGTAGCAGGGGAAAAGGAATGGATAGTTTTTTGTGAGTACTTGATGCTTAGCCAGCATCCAACCACAACATTAGGCTAATATGAAGTTACAACCAGTACTTCCAAATTCCCCTCAGTCACACTTCTTCACGGCCAATAGTACTCCAGCAGAAGTAGGAGGAGAAAAGTTAAGACACAAACAGGAAGCTGTTGGTTGCTTAGAATATGGATTATTTGTGAAAACAATGTATTTTGAGTAAAACTACCAAAATGTCACTAACCTAATGTTTCCTCTAGGCAGTAAGACATGCAGCAGCTGAAGATCTGCAACAAAGCTGCAGGTTAAATGCACAGAAAATAATATTTTTTAAAATACAATATAATTTTTCCTCACAAATTTTCCTGCTCCTCAGTAATCTGTCACAAACAGATACTATGCCCAAATCTATAACATGCCATTGAGGGTTGGTTGTGAAACCCTCAGTTTCATCTGCTAGAAATACAAGACCCTCAACACCAAAAATCAGCAGACTTACACCAACTTCAAGAAAGATTATACTATCTCCCCCTCCTGTGGATGTAGAGGTAAGCATTCTGCAGCAATGTTCAAGAGAAGAAGTTCTACCAGAAAGGAAAAGAACAGGTGATTAAACTCAGCAGTTTACAGTGAGGGCCCGCCTTCTGTTCACATTTTGTTCTTAGTGCACCTGAAACCACCAAGCAGCTACACACTACTGGGTGATGTCTGATGCCAGAAATGTTTCCTGGTTACAACATAATATCACATATATAATTTGTGCCAATTTACATAGAGTCTATTTTACTCTATCTAGCTGAGACACAAATAAATGAATAATTAATATATGTACAATTTGTCATCTGCCATTTGAAGACAAGCCAGAGCTACTCTGACAGCAAAGAACTGGGATAATGAAGGAAAAGAAAGAAATTTGTTGTACATAATCTGCTACTGATTTGTTTTTTTCTGTGAAGTCATCAAGGATATCTGTTGCAGCTGTCACATCACTTCACAAGCACTACTTTTATTCCAAAGTTCAAGAGAAAACAAAAAAAAAAAAAAAAAGATAAATGAGAAACAAAAAATAAAGAAGAAGTATGTAAAGAAATTTTTGAAAAGTAAAGAAAGGACAAAAAAAAAAAAAAAAAAAAAAAAAAAAGAATGAAAAAAAATTTTTTAAAAAAAAAAAAAAGAAAAAAAAAAAAAAAAAAAAAGCCCCAAACTACTGTGAAGAGAAAAAGGGGAAATAAAGACCAGTCGAAATAAATTAAACTTAGGAAGTTCAGAGGATGGGAAGAAAAGCAAGTAAGATTCAGCACAGCAAGGCTTATGTATTAAATGTTATAGTTTCATCAAGTCCTCAAATCTCTTGAAAGCTGTCTTTGTATATATAGCATTTTAAAAGTCACAAAAGGAAATAGGAAAATAATTAAATGCACTAGCTTTCCTGGACTTTTTTTTTTTTTTAAAGAAGGTAAATGCTGCTAACAGAGCTCTTTGCAATGGTCCAAAATAAATAAATAACACACTGCCTTTTATTTTTTTATTGTTATGTTTTTCTCCTGCTTTTTAAATTCTTTCCTCAAAAATGTTGTAATGTTTTGGGTTGTTTTTTTTTTTTTTACAGAATGTCTTACAATTTTGTCTTCTTAAATTTCACCAGAGACTTGCAAATCAAACCAGATCTCACTGATTTGATAGCTGCATTTACATGGTCCAATGGAATACAATGTGTTAGTGTCATTCTCTCCAGAAGGTGAGTTTATTAGCAAGCTCTCCCTCCCCTGTTTCTCCAGTAAGGTGATGTGATTAGCAGAGGTATCAAGGAGGTTGTCAGCAGGTGGACAGAGAGGTGTAAGGTGCCACTTGGTTTTCTTAGCTTGTGACCTTTGCTCACATGACAGTGAAAAACAAAACCACATCTTTGACACAATATAATTAGGACCCTTGCATTTCACCAGGTCAGGAAAAGAGACAAAAGAACAATACTTGTTTTGCAGCCCCAGTAATTAGTCCTGGAGGATTTCTCCAACAGCTACTGTTGGCAAAGAGAGCCTATGGAAAGAGCCACCACTCTTCCTGTATATGCTGGCTGAGGAGCCTGCTTCCTGCTTGAAATTCAAATGAGCACAGCTCTGACCTTTACTGTCACATTTTTCATTTCATCGACAGTTTACAAGGCCTCTCCACCATGCAGGTCATGTTTTAGTTTAAACAGAAATACTCTCATAGGTGTTAGATGCTAGTTAATGATTATACTGAAATCATTCTAATTAGGCTCTGTTGTTACATGCTGCCCTTTGGGGGCTGCTGCTGTTGTCACATAAAGTATTTTGTAGAAAAATAATTGGCCTGAAATCTTCTTTATTCTATTTTTTTTTTTTACTTTTTACATGATTCTGTATTTGATCATGAGAACCACTGCACAAAACTCTTAGCAATGGCTCCTACCCATCATCCCACACTTCAAAAAATGAAGGCAGGCAGGAGGACTTAAGAGATGCATGACATTTCTGAAATTTATTAACATGATCTGAGGAGGAAAATGTGTATTTTTTTTTAATTTTCTAACCCACTATCTTGCCATTTCTCTAAGAACCTGGTTCATACTGCAGCCAGGGGAGGTTTGTGGGCCAGGGAGGCACTGCTATGCTTCATGCACTGTTGGGATGACTGGGATTAGGGAAAGCAGGAGGGAATATAAGTCTGCTGAAGAACGGAGAAATATGACAGAGAAGAGTACAGCAAGTAGCAAGTGAAGAAATGCAAATGGGGTAGAGAAGGTTTCATTTCAACCTTTTATATTTGGCAAGGGACATTAATATATGTTAGAGTGCTAGAAGGGAATCTCAGCCACTGCTTCTCTCTCAAACATGTCCTCTTTCAAAAGATGTCATGCAAGTGCCACTCTTTTCTGTGTAGCTTACATTTTTAAAATGTAAAGTGGTTTTGGATGGGGAGGGGAAAAAGAAAAAAAAAAAAAGGAAAAAGAAAAAAAGATAAATCCTAGAATCTGAATTGCAGAAACTCAAATCATCCTGTTACTAGAGTGATAGTCAAGAATTTAGAAGCTTAAAATTAGTCAATCTGTAAAGTTCAGATAAACTCTCTGAAAATATTCAAGGCCCTTTCAATACAAGACAGAGACTTCTTCTTCATTAACTGTCGTTTTCTCTCTTCTTATTTATGAAACAATCTTTTTTGTGATGAGCAACTGAGTTTCTAATCAAAATGTTGCTAGTTCAGGCTGTTGAACTGTAGTCTTTTTTCTACTAGCAGCAATGTCAACTGCAGAGTTATCAGGACAAATTCTGCAGTATTTGTAAAGCAGTAAATCCATAATCAATGTATTCGTGGGAACAGATTTCCAGTTTGTACTCCAGGTACACAGTATAGTTGGCCCATTACCTGCAAGTATTTTCTTGGCTACTACTACTACCAGTCTACAGCCATGGCAATACATTACTAATACCTTTATCACTGCCTAAATGAGGCATCAATAATTCAATTCCCATTTAAAAAAACAGGAAATTATTCATACCATCAGCCCTCACCATCAATAACAGAAGTAAACCTAACTATCTCATTATCCAATTGCAATGTGTGCAAACAGAACTGCCCGTTGTTGACAATAAATATTTGATAAGTGAGGAAACAGGAAGGATAAACCAAGGATGTATGGAGTGGCTGCTTTATAGTTACCACAAGAATTGACCCAGATGGCAATGGTTTACCCTGCTTGTACCTCAACTTATTTTCTTTTCATCTCGACAAGAAAGTGATCCCAGCTGGGCTGGATATCAACCATGGATACAAACCATCTGTTCTTTTCCTGTCTTTGTTTATGGTATTAAGTCAAGCTAAATACCCAGGTTCCTATCAATTTCTGTAATTCCCATATTGTTTTCTTTTAAATTAGCAATGAAGTGATAACTGCAGAGATCAATTAACAATATACAAATAACAAAATATTTACTTACTAAGGGTGCTTGAGCATGCTGTGATTTTGCCTATGTTCAGGAAAGGCTGTTGCTAATTTTAGTGTAGCTTTAGCTTTATATTTACCAGTGAAATCTAATCTATTCCTACAGAGTTTGGCAGAATGTAGTATATTTTATGTATCAATTATAAAACTTGCAAAGAAAAAAGGAATCAGCTTTTGGAAACATCAACCAACAGCAAAGTCAGATGTCCAGGATCTAAATGTCAGCTTCTTTCCCACTTGGAAGATGTTTTAAGCTCAACCACTTTCACCTGAATTTTCACCACCGCTGCACTCAGAGGACAGTGATTCCTAGAAACATGTCACAATTTATTACTGAAGTAAAATCACCCGTATGTTACTTCAGGAAGGATATGCTGTTAAGATACATGAGCATAATTCTCCAGGAGATCAGTCAACTTTTTCACACTGGGCTTTAGCACATCTCCAGTGAGATCAAAGAGCATCTTTCACATGGCTGACTGCAAAGCCTAAGCTAAGCCAGACCTGCTGCTGGGGTATGACACCATCCTTTGCCTCCAAGAGCCTCAGAAATGGTCCAAGTATCATGTGACAAAAGCATCCAAATCTGTAAAACCATCTGCAGTCCAAAAGATGAGCCAGTATTGTTTCTCTTCACACATGTCAAGGGTGCTTTGCAAAAGTGAGAGGACAAGAAAATGGTATCACTGATAAAAAGGTTAAAAAACAAAAAAGGAATTTCTAGTAGTCATTTTGCAGGCAGTAAAGGGAAGCTGTTTCCAAAGGAACAGTGCAAGGTCAGTGTCTGACTGTGCCTCATGAAGCCTAGATAACTCTTACAGAAGAGGTCAGCTTGACACAGGAAACTGTAGTGTGCCCTGTGAAAATAGCTAGGATCCTTTATAACAACAGAGCTTAGGTGTGTGTATGTACTGTCCACCAGACATGCATGGTGTTATTGTGCTGATAAAATTGTTTACTGAAAGAACAAACCAAACATTTTTAAACATTTAAACATAATTCATTTATGAAATATTCATCTGTCAAAAAAAATTCCATTATAAAATTGTAAATAAAATAAAAACAAATAATTGAATGCAAATAAAAGAGAAAATTATAAAGGGGGGGGAAAAAAAGCCCCAACAAAACAAAAAACCCACAAGTTCCAGGCTGTCTCTGCAAAATTACACATCAGTGAGAGGAAATTATATACATATTGCCACACCTACAGCATTACACCCACCAGCACAAAAAGCACAGCTACTTACAAGCACTAACAATTCTTGGCCACCGCCCCACCACACATTAAGCAAGAAGAACATGTAGGTCTTACAGAAGTCAGTGTTAGGTACAAGAACTTCTGGAAGAAATCAGCAGGTCCTGAGGCTCTTTTGCTCAGTACTGGTTGACATAAACATTTTGGTTGCACTGTGCTTCTATCAGCATGTCTCAGTGTGCTGCAATATGGCTCTTCACTTTCATGGGCATATTTTGATACAGAAGAGCTAGCTGCATTGTAATTTCCCTTCTTCTAACCCACTTCCCTTCCTCTAACCACCTCTAATCCCTTCCTGGAAGTCTTTCTTCAGAAGCTTCTTTAAAATTTAGTGAAGAGAATAAGAGTGTGTATGGGGCCTGCTCTGAGAATTCCTGAGAAATAGTGAGTGAGGCACAGGCAAACAGGGCAAGAGATGCAGGGGAAACATTAGATGGAGACCAGAAGGTAAAATGCTTTATTTCAAGAATAAATGGACTTTTCATATTTCTATAATACTTCTATTAACTCTGTTGTCTGCAAATATTTTTACAAGCAATAGGAACATACGCTAGCCTCCTCAATGGAAATTAGGAGAGAATTGCTTGGGCTGACATTAAAGGATGAGCAAGTCACTCATACAATATCTAGTATTGAATATTTAATACAGATACTGCCAGTTCTATTGTAAATAAAGAGACTGAATAAGTCAGATGACAGAAACTGAAGTGTGATGTAGGTTGCACTCCTTTAAAAAATGCTAAAACCAAAAAAATGAGCCAAGAAAATAAAAGATATTGTCAAAACATTAGAAAGAAAAGAAAATTTGTCAAGGTCATGGTGTGAGTCACCTGTCTCAATTCTGTTGACAGATTAATGTGTGTAGCTAAAAACTGTGGTGTCCTTTGCAAAAAACACAGTGTTCCACATATATCCAGTGTAGATGCAGCATTGCTGGAAAGGGCCAGACCTTTCTGCAGTAACAGCAGAAGGTGTTGGGTATATTGGATACATATCAAATGACAACCCTGTTGTTATTGCAGCTCTTGGGGGTGGAGGGTTATCTGTTCAAAATTGACATTTTGAGATATCAGCTTTATTTTGGGAAATACTTGTATGTCCCTAGTAAGTTTTTTTACTAGCATGTCTTTTCTGTGTGCATTTGTTTTCTCACAATAAACAACGTTAATTTTTTTTAAAATGTGTAGTGAAATCTCCAATATTTTCGGCATCTATCACTCCTAGAAGTACATAATTGTGCAACTATTTGCTTTGTTTAAGTTTAAAATCTTGAAAGGAAGTTAAATTCTCAAATTGGAAAAAAAAAAATCAATATTTTTAATTTTTTTTCTTTTTTTCTTATTCCTTCTGTTCCATAATTTATTTTTGGTCTTTGCAAAATGTAGTTTATAGATAACCTCTTTGGTTAGCACCGATTTTATTTGATCAAACCTGTCCTACCCACCACCTCCATGTATATCTCTCCCTGTTCCCACTCCTGACAACGACAAGCACTGACTTAGACAGCCTTGGCAAGCTGCTAATGCTGTGGATTAGTGTGTTCTGCCTTGAGTGAAATCAAGTTCTCTGCCCTTTGGGGACAGCACAGCCATCAGGTTTAATTTCATTTTCTGATATTTTAGCAGTCATGTCAGGACTGCTGCAGACAAGTGAGAATGAAACGCCTTTTTGACAACAGTCTTCAGCACACCCTGGGAAAGGACATGTATATGATTTTATATGAGAAGAGGAAGTCAGAGGCTATCAAACACATACACAATAGGACTAAATCAAACATCAAAGTGATAGATCTCAAATATAACTGGATATGCACTTGGTACTTTTCACAGTGTTTCCTTTTATTATTTTCCAGTTTTGCTACACTCCATGGGACAATTTAATTCAGTGTGTTTGTCCAGAAGTGATATTCATATTCTTTTATGTTTCTAAAATGCAACTATACAGAGAAGCTAAAGGAAAATAATTATATAATTATATCACCTCAAGAAAACCCCACCAAAAAAAAAAAAAAAAAAAAAAAAAAAAAAAAAAAGATCTGATCCATCAAACAAAAAATGTTTGTTACAGGATACATACCTTTATATCTTTTTTCCAAGTGGGTGAACATTTTCTATATTATCCTTTGTCTGATAAAAATTCAGAGTTTTCTGAATATATAATAATATGCTAAAACAAGGTGAAAATATTTGGAGTAACCAGTGAGAGCTCTTCCTTTGCAAGTGGATTAAGATTCTGAGATCAAATTTTTTTGTCTCAGAAAAACCCTCTGCACCTTTACACTGAAATACACATTAACACAGTGAATTTCTTCCCACAAGTGCCTGAATTTCCTCCCCAGTCACAACACATTATTAAAATTAACTAATAAAAAGCAGATGTAAGATCATTATCTGTAATGAGTGCTTTCAACACTCCCTACCCACTAGCATCTGACGAAAACATGCAAAGCAGACTGTGAAACAAAATTATGCAGAAGTGGCAGTAGTAAGCAGTTTTTGGACTTCCACATTTTCTGACAAGTGAACCATTGACTATAACTGATTGTTTTAATAGGTTTGAAAACCAAATGCACTGAATTCAGGGGCAAAGTAGTTGATGATCTCTGTAAACTTTTAATAAGACTCTATATGGATAAAGTTAGAGGTCTAAAGTCTGTAAAATAGAATTCTTTTGGAGATATGAATGAAGGACTGAGAGTAAAGATTGCATAACTGTCATTCTTGGATTTGCAGGAGGGGATGGGAGGGATGGAGGGGGGAATTAAAAAGGACATCAAGGTGCCAGACATAAAATTCAGACATACTTATGCAATCAGTCACAATACGTGAATGATCCTAGCAGAAAACTTCTCTAGGCAGCTATCTATCTATCTGGAAGAAATCCTCTGGAGGCTTAATGGCTGTGTCCAAGTTAAATGATAGGAGTAAAAGGCAGAGGTTCTGCTGTAAAACAGATTTCTATACTATAAATCATAACTTCTCCTAGGAATACAAATAATAGGAAATAATTATATAAAAGTACATGTAAATGGAAAAAAAATTAAATACACATTGCTAAGCCAAGTTCTGTTCTTCATGCATTTCAAAACTTCCATTGACTACTGTAGAGGCCTTGTAGTGTGACAACTGAAACCAGGATACAGATGAACTGGGCAATCACTGTCAGCTACTGATGCCCCTCACCTGTGAAGTGTAGAGGTCTGGTTCCCTGTAAAAATTTCCATTTCTTGGACTGACAGGCTGTACAGGTTAGACAGTCAGAGGTCCTGGGTTTGGAAGGTCAGATTTGCTATGATATGTATTTCCCTACTGGTAATGATGGAGGGAGGGCTGCAGTGAGGTGTTGGAGCATCCCTGGCACAAAAATTTGATGCCCAATTAGGTTTAGAAATAGTGACAAAGAGTTGATGCCCAATTAGGTTTAGATAAAGCTCTTCTCTGTAAACCTCAATTACCTGTGATGCCTTATGACATTCAGCGTTTACAAAGTATAATTACACAATAGTGTCTGACATTTAATGTCTATGGATAATTTAAAAGACTTCTACTTCAAAAGGGCTGCTCATGAGCAACAGTAATCACTTCAATTAGCTTGGCACCATTACAATGTAACAAGACCATTTGACTGCCTATTAGGACCAGCCAAGCTCTTCGAGTGTGTTAATTTAGCAGTCATTGCTAATTTCTGGGCTTTGCTGCATTTGCATAGGAAAACATAGCCCTGTTAGCCAGAAAGGGAGTTTTATTCCTGCAGCAACTTCCTATTCTTAGTGAGGTTTTTGTGCTGTTGTTTTCAGCCAGAAATATATTTCAAATCATGAACTATTGAGAGAAAGAGGAGTTTGATTCACCAAGGGTCTTTTTCTGGATCTAGGTCTTAATTATTAATATAGTTTTCAAGTTGTTTTTTTTTTTAGCTGCTCAAGACAAGAGATCCCTGGATTAAAGAGAAGGGGGGAAAAATTTCTCAATCTCTTCCATGACCACTTTATATAGTATTAAGGATTTATCCTGAGGGAACTATCAGTATCTTCAGGTTTTTCCCGAAGCTCGTTGAGGCCTTGTTTAAATTTACTGGCCAGTCAAGGTATTATGGGGACTGTGGCCCGCCAGGGTGTTACATCACCACAGATGCTTCTCTGTTTTCAAGCACTTGATATATAGTATGAAATTCTGCAGAAGCAGGAAAGCTCTGTAAAGTAGAAGAGTTGTCCAGGGAGAAATCTTATCATCAGTTTAGTAATTCCCTTTAAACTATTGGGACTAATTAAAGGACTGAAGTGGAAATATAAGACTTATTTGTGCCTCTGCATGAGAATAGGTAGGACCTACGATGGCTATGAGCAACCAGCAAAAGCTGAAACATCAGATCCTATTAAAGAATAGTTCCCGAATTATTTTTTTTAAAAAAACTTTCACAAAATCCAAAACCAAAACCAGACAATATGAGGGCTAGTCCTCCTCATGAAAAATCTCAGCACAGATGCTGAAATGTACATGAATATAAATTGAACAATCCATTTATTAATTGGAAGACTTAAGCAGTGAGTGGTCAGCATGTGTAGCCCTGCCATAAGCTCAAAAGTGTCTTGTCTGTCACTTAAGGGAAATTTCATAATGTCATCGCTGCCTTCCATTAAAGTGATGTTCATTTTTTAAAACACTACAGGCAATCATTTCTGTAAGGGATTATAAATATAGATTTTACTTTTAATGCTTAATATTTCTACAGTACAGATGGTGAATTAACTCAATTACAATAAAGCAAATACCTACAACAATAAAATTTCTGGCAAAGGGATAGCCAAAAAAAAAAAGCATCTTCCCTCATCTAAGTCTAGTGGTTTTACTATCTTTACTAACAACAAGTAGTCCAAAATATACTTATAATACCTAAATATCATTGAAATTTGATCTCTTGGATAGTACCAAGGAATTGTAGTGGAGACTAGGCTGAATATGAGCCAAAAATATGCTCTCACTACAAAATAAGACAAACCTCATAGAGAATACATTTGGACTTTGTCCAGAAGATGGAGGAAAATTACTGTACATTTTCTTTGGCACTGCTAACTTGGCACCAGCAATATTGTGTTCAGCTTTGGCACCATTTTCTGCATAATTTAAATCAGTGACTATATTTTTAAGAAAATAATCTTGAAGATAAATGCTAAAGAGACCTAAACCTTTCATCTGTGTATGCCTGGTCGGGAATGCTTACAAACCACTCCACACCGGCCCCCCCCCCNACCCCCCGCCATAATTTTCTCATATGCCTTCTTGAACTTCCAGCTCCAAGCTAATGTATATCAAATGTACATGACAAAGATTTTTTTTTTGTCTTTCTAATAGGAGCAACAAAGCTTACAAAAAATGTGAGTGAAAGTCATTTGGTGTCCACAGGCTTCTGTGATGGAAAGTTAACCCCTACCACTTTAATGCATCAGTAACCATTCCTTATAGTCAGATGGGAATCACACCACTAATGAGCTGAATACTTGATGACTTGAAGGTTGAAGGACTGAAAGGCACATCATTATATTGCTTCTTTTAGAAAATGAGGTGAGTTCAACATCCTGACCATGTGTTAATAGGAGCAAGCAATTACCTCCATATGATAATACAGAAATAATGGGAAGTGTCAGTTAAAGTTGCCTTGAAGTGGCCAGGTGGAGAATTCAAGCAGAATTCAATGAAAGAAAAGGTTTCATGCAACATTTTCCCTTCGTATCAATTTACTTCCTTGACCAGAGCAAAATTGAGCTCTGTGTGTTTGTACATTTCAAGAAACTTACATTATTTTTATCTCATTTTCAAAGATGTAAGAAAAGTTTAACAAAAGTTCCAAATGCATTACAGATCTAGAGTACATGAAAATTACATAGTATCATAATGTAGGTCAAGGAAGATTTGATTTATGGATACCACAACATCTTGACACATGTAATTTTGCACCAGTATAACATTTTTATCATTTCCCAGAAATGCTAGGCATGAGCAATTCTCAGGCTTAGCTTTAAAGTACAGTATTAACATAAGTTTAGTGCAGTATCAGATGGTATGATTCTGGAAATTCCTTCCATGTAAAGGAAGTTCTCTGGCTTTCCAGAGCTGGAGAAACACTTCCTCTTTCTTCCTCAGCATCACAGGTAAGATATGCAAGCAGAGAGAAGGGAACATTATCAGATCTCTGCTCATGCTACAGTGATCTGTTTGCTGACTGCCCAGTAAATCCATAAATACACACAGAGAGACAGACCTTTGTAAATTGTTAAAAGTGCCACCCCGATCTTGTCTAGGATTAAACAGGAAAAGAATAAAAGCAGACATTTTCTTCCAGTTCTCTAGTGTAACAAATACAGCATGCACAAATTGCAAGGACTACTTCTGACAAATACCAAAACCACCAAGAGGATTTCAGACCAAATTTTCAACCTCCATTTTCTTCATTTATTCTTTTGCAAAGTAATACAATTCAAAGACAGAAAATATAGACAAATGAAAAAACACATAAACGGCTTTATTGTACTTTTCATAGAAACAATCAGACCAATATATTTTCTTTCTTTAATCCAGAAAGAAGAAAAAAAAAAGAGAGTGATAGAGACAAATTGATTATGTACATAGGCAGGAAATCAGACTGATGCATTTATAAGGGGAAAAGAAAATACCAGCATAAACCTGATTCATCAGCCAAACTTCTATGAGAAAAGGGCACATGACATATTTCTTCAATATTGGAAAATCTTCTTTAATTTACCCAGTGTAACAACTCCCTCAAACTTGCATCTTTTATAAGAGACAAGGCTCATCAGAACATAATTTTACAAATTCTTCTATGGCCCTTCTGGTGTTATTTCTTACAATAAACTGGCCAGTATATGATTACTCTTTACAGCACAATTTTCATGGAGTCATATGCTCATTTCAAGGTCATGCTCACTGCGCTTTCATGAGGCAATTTTTTTGGTGTGGAAGGGGCCTCTGTTTTTCTTGTGGTCCTTGCGTTCACACTACCAGAACCTCATCTCGTCTATGTAGCAGCTTTCTCATTCTGCAGCAATTTCCAGCCTGACTTCCCAAAGCTCTCTGTGGACTTCATGAACTTCTGCCATCTCACCCCTTCCTGGCCTTCAGAAGTGGGTGAACCAGAACAGCCAGAACGAGTATTCTGACCGGGGCTGCACTATAACACCTGAAAGAGAACTGAGAAATTAATCTGGACCACAAAAATCTTATACTTTGTTGAACAGAATGGAAGTGATTTTAATGAATCTCTGTACTCAATGAACATTTTTCTTCCAGCTCATGCCATGAGTGAAGGTGGTTCACTGGATATTATGTTCAAAGGTTTTGTGTGTCTGTATAAAAAAGACCAGAGGAACAGAGCAAACAGAGCAAGAAAGCCAAAAATCTAGACTCAGCCACAGTAGGAATAGCAATGTGACCTGTGAAAAACTGTCAGAGATCAGGCTTTGGGACTGAACTGGCTAAGAAGGTGAGAAAGCTGTAAAGAAAAGAGCCATAAGCTCTTGCTGTGCAGCTCCTACTCTACTGAGGAAACAGAACTTTTATGTTCTTTTCAAATAAGCGTAACAATATGCGTAACAAAAGTACTTGACTCTACCTGGAGTTTCTCTCATTAGTGCTTTTTCCGAAGACTAACCTTTAGCTATCCAGAAAGTAACAATGCTCCAATGTAAATCATTGTATCACTAAAGATTATAGGATAAGAAAAATTCTTCTCTCCCATTTTTGTGGGAATGAATGGGAATGACATTGGAGGGGAAGACTAAAATCTTGGCTCAAATTAAGCACCTTTCTTCTGTTACTCTCTCCAGACAGCCATTACTTTCTCTTTCTCTTGTTTTTCCTTACTCCCATCACTCTAGTATATGTAGTTGCTGAGGGGGCTCACACTTTGGCACTTGAGAGTTGCAGGCCTCCTCTTCAGGACTTTACATAACTTTGCCTCCTATGGAAATTTTTATTTTCTCCTCATTGTACCTAATTCCTCACTAAGCCACCAGAACAATCCACACATCCCATACAATATGGTGATCTTACACCAGGTAAGTGGGAGACAGTGGTATATTACATCTAAGGGAAGGAAATAGCAATCTCAATTTTCATTTATTTTCTTCTATTCTCTCCCTGATAGAGCCATTTCCTTCTGCACCCAGGGTGTGAAGAGGGATGGTAACCTAAATCAACATGCATCCCCTGACAGTCCCCATACATTGCTCTAACCTGATGTAACATTTATTCCTCTTGCACAGGTGACAGACACCAAAATATTCAAAGGGCCCTGAATCACAGTGGAAACATTTCTGTGAAGGACGCTGCCATGTTACTTATCCTAGGCAGCCTTAACTGTCCCCAGCATAGGGCTAAAGAGGAGAGTATTAGGCAATTGGTACCAGCTGATCGATTGCTCTAGGGTCATGTCCAACACCTGACTGTTCTGATAAAATGTGAACTTTGGCATCCATAAAATCAGCACCAAGAACGACGGCGGTGAGTAGTGCAGCTAAACCAAATTTTCTATCTCTCTGGAGATTCATCCTGCATATGGTTATGGGTAGCCCAGTAACAAGTCATGGAAGATTTTACCACCATCCTCCTATCCAAAGACCAAAGCACATGACTACAAAATTAAGTAAGTGTGAAACAGAACCTCTCAACCTGGTAATAGCCAGTGTTAATTTACTGGCTTCCATTCTGTTAAAGCCTTTTCAGCAGCAGACTGGAGAGAAAAGCTGTCTTGTTCTTGCCTGCAGGGGTGTTTTGATGAGCTGAAATTTTATCTACACTGACAAGACAGTACTGAGCAAGTGTCAGAGCATTTTTATTCAGATCTCGACCACACCTTTGCAATGCTTCCTGCATCTCTGGGGACTACAACAGGGAGAAGGCAACCCAGATAATAAAACACACTACTCTGGCTTTTCACCCAACTTTAAACCTCTAACAGCCAGAATATACAATCAGATTAGTCAAAATTATATGACCTCCCCCATCTCAGAAAGAAAGACCTGAAGCTAAAGTTCTACACACATCTCAGGAGTTGGTGAAGGGGATGGTGCTTGTGTGCCAGAGAGAAAGAGGGAGAGAATACAGCCTATGCTGCCACTCTTCTCCAAAACAAGAAACAGACAAGCAAGGAATAAAATACATGTGAAGGGAATTTATTTAATCACCAGAAGTAAGTTGTAAAATCACTTCTTCCCTTCATGTCAGATTAAATAGCCAATGATTCTGAAGCCCTCTCCTGTTCTTTCAGCTGAGGAGACACAGGGCATCTTTGTCAGCAGAGGCAGCTGCTCAGGAGGCTGAGGCAGACCTGCCATCTGTCCACAGCTGATCAGCTCATCCCTGATGCAGGTGAATATGCCCTCAAAGAGTGGGAGAGGTGAGAAATAAATGTACTGACTTTACACCAAGCAAACCTGAACCACATTTTAAGAGACAAGACACAGTACAAAGACAGGTACAAAACTGAGAAGTACTTTACAGTCAGTGAGAGAAAACCTGTAAGAAAGAAGTTCCTACCATAAATGCAAGCAATCTCTGATCCAATCCTTGCTGAAAGGATTGGCAATTCAAGGAAAACTGACTTAATACAATTGTAATAATTTACCCAAAAAAAGAAAGCACTACCAGAGCAAATCAGTACTTTATTATATTCCTATTCTTCCAAGCTCACCTTACGCAAGAGAAAAGCAGCACACAATGAGCTCATTTTTTCTTTCTAGCCTTCACTCAAGAGACCAACCACATATCAAAGGATCTTATAATGTGCATCATTTAAGCATCAGCATAAGATGCCCCAGTACGTACAGTCGTCCAGTACATCTTACATGTGTGTGGCAGATAACATGATTTTTTTATGTCTCAGTACATAAGCTGCTGCACACAATCTAGGATATTTCAAGGGATTTCAAATTCCTTAATAAATAGGCATTGTCAAAGTGTTATTTTTAATAGTGTATATATATTCTGTATTTCAGTATTCTGTTTCCTAAAGACACACAAAATAAGAGCACACAGTGCTGCATAACCCACCACAATACTACGATGAACTCTCAAAAAGTCTCACACAAAAAGAAGTTGAACTCCTATTAACTGTTCCTTATTGTAAATATTAATAAATAATCAGAGCTAGGGTCCATTCCAGCTGTCATGCTATGAAATTGATGCTTCGTGTGTTAATCCACTTTTTCTTTTTTGTTTCATGACAATGGTAAGAAATCACAAAACTCTAATTTAACCTAACAACCAAGAAATATTTTTAGTAGCATAGAGTCATATCTAAAATAATGCTGATTGTAAAGTTGCTCTTATACTAGCTATTCCAGAGGCAAGTGCCTATCTGAGGTTTCTCTTTGACTCACTTCTGGCACCAAGACCAGTTTTCTTGCCCCATGTTCTCCTCCTGTAAAAATCTGGAATTATACTTTGTCCCTAGCTACTGGGAAAAAAAAAGAGTTTTAGTGCTGTAATCCTCAGTGATGTTTGTCTGTATTGGACAGCTGGTGGTCCTGTTTAAGAAATACACTGTCTCATGCTTGACTAATTAGTTGACAACTGAAATTCAGTGTTGGAGACCTCTAAGGATAGACCCTCCCTATTTACATATACAAACATATGGGGTGATGAAAACTCCAAGATCACTTGGAAAAGAAAGGCCTTGGATTCATTCTGGACAGTTTCCTTAAAATGTGAGTTGAAGGCCAAGAATCAAAACATCTGGAAATCAGGTCAGTGGTAAGCTCCTGGTGTCCAACTGAAAGACAAGACTTTAAGAGTTTGCTTTCAGGAAATAAGCCAGACCTCACAGCCCATTTGCAGCACACCCAACCAGAGGCAGAGCCCTGACCCATCTGAGGCATGTGTCAGAACAGCTGGGTCAGAACACAGAGTCCAAATAATGTGTTATCCTGCTCCTGACTCTTAGCAGCACTAGAAGCACTGCATGTCCTATTCTTTAGTTGTCTAATATTAGAATGGGAAATTTTCAGGTTAATAATTCTTCTGAAGTATGCACTATCGTTAGTTGTTGCAATTCTGAATATTCTTGTTAGCTATCAGTGTCCTACCTTTTTTTTTTTCTCATTCATACTAACTTTAGTTTCCACGTCATCTTTACAGCAAGGAGTTCACACAGTTTTAATTAGCATGGTATGAAAAGACATTTCATTCCCTTTGTTCTAAGCCCACAGTAGAATTCAGCTGTAATGAGTCAACTCTTAACCTGCATTTCCTAAAACACTAAATTTTGTCTTCTTTTCTAAATATATAATTGCAGAATCAACTTCAGACAGGTGGATCTCAAATCAAATTAATCCATATTCAATTACTATAGTCACGAGACTAAAAGGAAATTCTTTGTCCTCTCTCTGATTTTACCACTCAGAAAGAAAGACCAATAGACTTTAGAGTGATTCCCCCTTGGATTTTGTTACTGCTTTTCCCTTCCCACAGCCTTACCCAGGCCAAAAATAGTGAAGTGAAAGTGATGTTTTTCCTGAGTTCAGTCAATCAACTACAGAGCAGCTTATGACAAAAGATACACTATTTGGCTGTGTAGACAAGACACTATTTATCTCATTAGAGAGCTGTTCTGGTTTAGGTTATGCCAGGCAGAAGCAGCAAAGCCAGTACAGCTGCAGGCAAGGATCATAATTTTCCCCAACTCACATCCCAGATAACAGCCATAGGTCTGCCCACTTCTCTGCGTCTGAATGTACAGTATCTCCTGCAGACCTCCCACTCCTACCAGGCAAAAGCCTGTTAGGCTGGTAGCATTTTTACTACTTTCTTTTTAGCAGTCCTACTTTCCTTGCTGAATTCCTGGATTAAGTGTATTTTAGTCAAGAGCGTAGGAGTAAACAAAAACATGGGGATTTTTCTTCCTTCTTTATGTTTATCCCACCATTTTCACATGCTGATTCTGGTTGCTAAATTAAGTGCTACCAAGTCTTGCTGTTTCATCACACCTGGATGTGTTTATAGACACAGAGTCCTTGACCAGCCAGATCTAAAGTCTCTCATGTCTGCCAATGAAGAGAAATTTCATTTGACTGACAGATTATTAGTAGTACTGGTATCATTTTAATTACAGTATTACATACATTTTATAGGGAGAGATTCTGCCTTACTTTGCCTCATCCAGAACTGTAAATCCTTCAAGAAACTCCATGTGTGTACATGCACAGAGTGTGCATATATATATATGCAGAATACACACAAACACAAGTGAACTGAATCAATAGCCCTGTAACTTCAAAAGGCACCACAAGCTAGTCACCACAAGCAACAACCTCCTGTCAAAGGGGAAAAGAAATACACAGATGCAGAGTAATCCATGCAAGTCAATAAGAGCACAGTAAGAAAGCTCAGAGGAGGAGCAGCCCAAGAGCTGCAGCAGAAGGGAGCCCCGACCTGCTACAGTCTTCTGGACACCCCAGCAAGTGCATCTTGTTGCCTCCAACGATAGTCCAAGGTGAGAGGCACGAAGTGGTTTCTCAAGCAGCACAGCAAGCAATATTACTAGCTCTGTTGCACAGACAGAAAATTAACATGCGTGCTCCCCAGCCTGCCCCAGGCGGATAAACCTGCTGCCTGTCAGCTTGCATCCTCGTAGGCAGGAGATAGCAGCTGGGGCAGCCGCCAGTGCACGCTGCCTGACAGCACCCTCTCCAGAGGCCTGATATTATTACAGAGCGCACCTCTCTCTCCACAGGCTGAATTAACTTGTTCTGACTGTGTGACAGCCCTGACGACTGCCCGCACGGATGCAAAAAGCCAGGGTCACATGCTGTTGCGTGCATGGCCTGTCACCAGCCGTGCCACTAAAACCAGACAAAACCTTGTCAAGGGAGATAAACTCCTCCAGAGGCAGAGGTAAGCGACTCAACTCATGGCACAGCTTGTGAGGGTTCTGATCAAGTTCAAGGACAGTATCCTCTGACAGGGGAGCTGGGTGTAGGAGGGAAGGAACACATGCTGGAACACGCATGCATGCACATACATAAAGCAAAAAGCAAAGGCAGACAGGTTCAGCTGATGGAGCACAGGGAGGAATGCTGGTGGGGGCACAGCTTGCTGTCAGCAGTCTCATGATAAAAGGGGCAAAGGAAAAAGTTTCCAATTCTTACTGCAAAAGGACATCAAAAGAGAAGAAAAATAAAAGCATGTCCTCCCACTTTGAGGTTCTGGATGTGCCCAAAAATTAAGTTAGGGAGCAGAGAAAGTGAGGTTGTAAAGAAAAATACTCTGTTCGATTTAGCAGTAAGCTTCTGCTGCAGATGATACCTCTGCTTATGGCACATCTGGCATAGCCTGGTAAACCTAGCTGAAAAATTGCTTAATATTAAACTTTTTTTCTTCACCTTTCTTCATGAGCCTTTATCCTAAACATGAAGCCCACAGGCAATTGTGATGACAGTATTTTCAAAGAGCTCCTACAGAGTACTCCCTCCTCTGCATCTCAGTGAGCTGTACTCCAAGACAAGGAAAGAGTGGTAGGGCTAAAAAACCCACTGATTGTTATCTTCTTTTTACTTGAATTACAGAAAATTTCCGTTCTACTTGCTCTTCAACCTCAAATACCAAGGTAATATGTTCACTCCCTGTATTATTTGCTACAAAAATACTAGGTGTCTGAGAGATACAAGGGTTTTTATTATTCAAATGAAAACACTCAGCTTACCAAGCATATTTGATCAGTTTATCTGGAAAGCAGTTACTGGAAATAATGTACACTTTGGAAGTCATATTTAGTCCAGATATGGTCTCTATGCTTCATATTTCTGCCATCACACAAAGAAGCCTCCCTACAGTCTAAATACCTAAGTAAACAGAAGCTTTTACAGCTTTACATTACCACATAGCACAAAACAACTGGACTATGCTGCTTTAGGCCCACTGACTTTGCTAGCAAAGGGAAAACAGAGGCTTACAACAGGTAGCATGTTGTTTTACAAAAAACTTTTCATGAGCTCTGCAAACAGAGCCTACCCATGGGCAGAGTGTCACCATCATCCAGAGTAAATTAAACATTATGTGTTCATCCCATCAGTAATAAAAAAGAAGTTTAAATGGACACTAATGTGTTAAAAAAGCAACCTTTTTTAATGCAATTACCCTGTAAGTATCAGGGAAGTGCGTCACTTGGAGAGAATTGTTTGTAAGAGAGGATTTCTACACCTTTTGTCCCAGGTCAAATGTTATCTTTTTTTTTTTTTTTCTTTTTTCTCTTTTTTTTTTTTTTTTTTTTTTTTTTTTTAGCAGCTCCTGTATGAAAACAGTTGCTGGTCATATTCCCAAAAAATCATAGGGAAATCAGCTCAGTTGGGATACATTCTAGTATTAATATGATCCTGACTACAGCTCCCACCTAGAAGCAATGACAGTGGGATGACACAGGTTTATGTTGCTTTTGTCTGTGCCATAGTCTTTTCTGCAAACCTCCAAAATAAGAAAACTTTCAAAGTTTTATTTTCCATAAAATACAAAAATATCATTAAACAATCAATGAGCCACTTTCTGCTTATTTCAAAAAATATATTTGGCTACAGAAACCTTGTACTTTTGTGAAATGAATGGAATTTTTCTTTGCCAGTTAGTGTTTTTTTAAAAGCTTAGTATGTAAGGAAGCAAATTAACATAAGTGTCTATTTTCACAGAAACACCTGGAATAAAATATTTTCAGGGTAATATTGAAGATAGTATCGTACAAAAACTTCTAAAAACAATAAGTATAAATCAAAATCCAGACACAAATATCCCAAAGACCTGAAGGGTTTTTTTCTGTTGGAGCTCTATATGTGTGATCTCACAGAAAGAACTTAAGAGAGCAATCCCCTGTTCCCTAGCAAGCGGCAACCTCAGGCTAATGACTAGCCTTAACTTAAAATGAAAGAAAAGAAAAGAAAATGAGAATTAAACTACTTTTTTATGTCTATTCATTCTATTCACTCACAGGAAGCCTGTGATTTTCAGAGGAAATTCTGATGAGTGGTGAGTCAAAAGTTCCAGAAGTAGAAGATCCTGTTAGCACAATTTTTTTTCACTTCTTCTTCTAGGTATTTTCTTCTATAAGCTTAATGAATTGTCATTCATATTTTTGAGTCACTTCTCATTCATCATGCCTATCAGAAAAAGCACAATTTTCCATTGACCTCTTTGATTTTGACAATCTTCAGACTTCTTCTAGGCTATAATATTCCTTTTTATTTTGAGAGAAAAAAATAACCAAGGCTATGTTCCTCAGGATCATGTAATGAAAATCATTTAAAGGAGAACACCAGCATATCTGCCTGAGAACAGAGTAACCAAAACCAGCTCACCAACTTTTCCTGTCAGTTTATCAATTTGAAATAATCATGATATTCCTTATCTTTATTTAGTATGGAAGTAGTACAGAGTGTCTGGTCTGTAGGAGAGGCTTAGCACATCATGTTTCACACAGGGAGAGTTGTTCTCAGAGACATACATCTTTTTCATCTCTCCTAGTGATTAGTTGCGGATTGCTCTCTCCTACACTTCAGGTTCAAAAATAAGTAGAGATTTTTACCCACAAGGCAAATGGTCTCCCTGCCACCAGTGACTAATTATCAAGTTATCATTATCTTTAATTGTCAACTGTCAATAAAGAAGGTCCAATTAAGAATAATAAATAAATATGTGCAATAAAATGCACTACTGCCTAATGCTGAAACTACAACAGAACACCAATCAGCAAGTTCCTCCCACCTACCACAGTTTACAGATAGAACACATCTTGTTTTTTGTGTTTGCAACTTTGGAGGCTGTTCACTGAAGCAACTGAGAATTGCTGTAGCAATAGTGCCATGCAACTCAGTGTCTGTGAACTGAAGTATTAGATATGTTAGCCTTCTAACAGGACATTGTTAGCACATGACAACGCGAATTCAGTGCATTTCTAAACATCAGCTTCTTATTCCTAACTCCAAAGTAGCTGGTACACAAATACACAGCAAAAGAAGTCAATCGCTAAAAAAAAAAAAGAAATAACTGAAAGGATATGCCACTTTCTGGATGTGGGAGGAGTAATACAGATTCTCCACTTTTATCTGGGGGCCAGTGCAGCTCTCCTAGAGTATGACTGCTCCTTGCAGCTTGAGGAATGAAAAATCCCAATTCCATTTTCATTTTCATTTCTCATCACACTGCTTCTGGCTGAGATGGAGTTCATTTTCTTCAGAGCAGCCCAGAAAGTGCTGCTTTTCTGATTTGTGCTGAAAACAACCCTGATAACACAATCCTGAGAGCTTCAGCTACTGGCGAACAGTGCTTGTGCCGTGCCAAGGCTTTCTCTGTTTCTCATCCTGCCTGTGCCTTCCAAGTGAGCAGGATCCGGGTGGGCAAGTGCCTGAGAGGGGACACAGATGGCACAGCTGACCCCAATGGACAAGGAGATGCCCCGTGGTGCTCAGCAAGCCCAGTTCCAGGAGGGAGGCAGGAGGACCAGCTGGGCTCATGGTGTCTGTGTTCCCAAGCCAGTGTTAGGTGTGCCGAGGCCCCAGCTTCTTGGGGAGTCCGCTGGGACGTCCGCTTGCCCAGGGGTATGCCTTGTTCTGCTGTGCCTGCATGTGCAGCTTTTGCTTTGCAGGTTGGACTGTCTGTGCCTTCATTCACGAGTCTTCTCCCTTTCCTTGCATTTCACTCCTTCCTGGCAGAAGAGGGGAGTGAGGGAGTGGCTGGAGTGAATTTGGCTGATGGCTGGAGCCAACTCACCACATATGTTCATATGTACTGTTTCTTTTCAGCAGAAGTTCCTAATAACTATAGAAATCACTTAGAAAAAAAAAATAAAGATAATCGTTGTTGTTCTAATATATTATTTTGCATTTCTTTTAAAACCCATATTTATGTAGTGGAACTCTGAACACGTGTCTGTTGCTCACAGTCAAAAACATTTCTCACAGACTGTGTAACTGAGCACCTGACTTAATGCTTATATAAGTATTATATAAGTAATAATACTTATTTTTAATTAAAATATCTTCATATTAATTATTGTTCAAAAAAGTCACCAATAAGGCAAATTATTTTCTCAGCACTGGACACAGAAAATGGAAAGTTTATTGCATCGTATCTTTCTATCTGTGTCCTGGAAGCGTTGTTAATTATTTTGTTTATCCCAGTTTCCAGCATGAGGGAAGGCATCCCTGACATGGAATTACCCAAAGTGCTGCTGTTCTGCTTCTATGTCCACAGAACTCTCAGGCTCTGCTTTGATTCTGTGAACGTACTTTGTAACATGGCTTCCATATCCAACGATGTTCATTTTGCAAATAAATTTGACATTAAATTGCCATTTTTAATACTGTGATATTTACCTCATGCAGGTAATGATACACAATTACACAACCACAATTACACTGTTAGGACCATATCTAGAATGTAGATGCTTTAATTGGGATTTGAGGTGTTACCTTGAACCTGTGCAAGTGGGGGTATCTCTCCATGAGCTGTTACTGCAGAGCAAGAGTGGGCTGCTGTGCCTCAGCTGCTCACCATGGCGATCCCTCGGTGACAAAGAGGTTAGAGCAGTACCTGATACAGACTAAACTTCCTCTTCTTGCTATTCGGGACTGTTGCCTCATGATTTAGCCAGAAAAAGTCCTAGAGCTGCTAAAAGGGCAAATAAGATTAACAACTGGTGTACCTACTTGGTTGTTTGCATCTTCCCACATAGCAAAACCCCTGGATTATGCTACACTGTTAACATGCTTCAAATCTTCTGACCCAAAAGGGTGCTTCCCAGGTGCTCTATTGAAAGAACTTCACAAGATTTTTTTCTTTTGTGGAAGGGCAATCTCACCAAGGGCTAATTCTCTTTATTATCTCAGTGAGGCATAACCTGAAAACTACGGGCAAGGTGTCCACAGCATCAATATCTTGGCAATAATTGTTTTTCAGCATATTTACAGTAAGAATACTTTGTATGGTAGTATATGACCACTGTGTTGTAATCTGAACTAACCTAATCAATATGAATGTACTTCATATTCAAGTTAATTTTGTAACTGTACTTGCCAACAGAGGGTTTTATGAATATAGACATAAAACAATTAAGAAACATATAAAAATAATACTTTTGATACTTGTTACTCATACTAAAAACTCCTAAACACCTGTGTTTCACTGGATTACGTTACAAGCTTATATATATATATATATATATATATACACTTCAGGGTTCCCAGCATGAATCTAAACAGGGTTCCCAACATGAATCTAAAAGGAAGCCATAATTTATTAACCCTATTAATGAAATTCTCTAGACTTCAGTCACTGTGGAGCTTTGTGGTGAACTTCTGAATATCAAAATTTCTTTTGCACAGCTAAGCCTTATTCAGAATCTGGCCTTGATGAGTCTCATTTCAGTATATTAGGCATTAGGACTTCAGATCATGTAAAAAGGAAGCGTATTGAAAAAGAAAGTAATTGTTACATTTTTTGTAATTGCTGTTAACTATTTAACAGTTGTTACCACAATTGTTAAATGCCAGCATAAAGAATTCCTTGCATGAAATATGTCAGTCTGCTGTTATTCTAAACTGTGACAGAAAAATGCCACAATTTCCATATGAATTTAATATTTGGTGGCATCCAAGCTATTTGAGGCTCAATAAGTATGAGTGCAAACTTAGTATAATAAAATAAATGGCTGTCATGGTTTAAGCCCAGCTAGAGATTAAGCACCACACAGCCACTGGCTCAGACCTCTTGTCTTCTCCAGTAGAATGGGGAGAAGAATCAAAGTCTAAGTTGAATGTTGAGACAGGAACAGTTTATTAACTGAAAATAAAGTAAAATACAATAGTAATAGTAAATTGTAATGATGGTTATAATAAAAAAGAAACTAAAAGTGATGTACAATGCAATTGTTCACCACCTACTGACTGATGCCAGACCCTACTTCCCAAACCCAGATCAGCCTGCCTGTCCAGCTAACTCCCCCAGTTTACACACTGGGCCTGACATCCTATGGTGTGGAATATCCCTTTGGGGACTTTGGGACACCTGTCCCAGCTGTGCTCCCTCCCAGTTTCTTTTGTGTATATCCTCAGTGGCAGAGCATGAGACAAGGAAAAATAATTGAACCAGGATAAACACAGCTTAGCAAAACCCAAAACATCAGTGTGTTATCAACACCATCCTCATTCTGAAATCAAAACGCAGCATTTTAGCAGCTGCTGAAAGGAAATTAACTCTACTCTAGCTGAGACCAGCACAATGGTTAAACAATTCCAGTTGTCTTTTATGTGTGTGAAATGAGACCTTTTCTGTCTTCTAAAAAGAAGAGAGAAGAAAAGCTAATAATAATGCACACACATACACAAACACCTCCTACTTCAAAACAGAGATATATGCCAGTATTATATTCATATCTGTACAGAGTATTCAATTTACTACCAATTTTGAGACCCAAGATAGGGAAAAGGTCTCTAATAAATACCTTTTACAAAAAGAAGACAGGAGAGTTCTGCTCTTTTTCATAGTAATCATATTTCCAAAACCTTACATTGCTTAAGTTGTTTTGAAGCTGTATATCACAGTCAGCAGCAAAGTCCCCATTCCTCCTGCACTTACACCATTATGCATGTGCAATTCATAAAATATTTACATCTGTTGCCTCTTTTTTATTTTGGAAAGCAAAATAAACCATAAATTTTGTCAACAGCATATGTATGCAGAGACACATATGTGAGGTAGGGTAATTAGTTTATCTTTTATCACCTTGTTGGTAAATTAGGGGCCCTCTTACTACATCTTGCTTATGTTTGCAATTATCTGATACCAAATGTTCCTTCTACCATCTTTCCACTACTTTTATTCTCTTTTTTTTTTTTTTCCCTGTCTGCTCTCCTTGTTTCCTTAGCTTTTTAATAGCTTATAACCATACCTTGTTGCATACTGGCTGAGAGCTCTTTCAAGTCCCAGGTGCAAATCAATAAGTTATAGTAATTCATAAAAATAAGACTGTCATCATTATTGTTCAATTATTGCTGTGTCTGAGGAAAGATTCTTCAAGTGCTGAAGGTGTCTTCACTAATATTTATAATCTGCACTGAAGAGTATTAATGAATGAATGAGAATGTGGGTGTACATTCTGCTGAAATGCAGTGGTATTTGATTTATACTAAGTCCAGGTCTGATTGTTAAAGCTAAATCCATTAAATTGTCTTTAGATCTGCCTTAATGTACTTCCCTGCACACAATAGAGTTTAAACATTACTTAGCTTTTCATTATTGGTTGAATATTTGTCTTTAGCAGATCTTCCTAAGATAAATGGGACTTGGGATATTTTGAAAAATAGCAGTTTATTAAAGCTTCACTTGTCAGAAAAAAAAAAAAAAAATTATCAGCATGTTTGCTAAAAAATAATCAGTTGATGCTAAAAGTGTAAGAAGAAATTCAAAATATTCAATATTAGTTCATAAAACCAAGATGCTCAAGGAAGAAATTCACACTTCATCTTGGGGAAAAGAAATTCACAAACAGTTTTCATTTGGAAAGAAAAAATATACTTTGTTTATTTAAGCTGTCATATTCTAAGTGTCTCCAAGGGGGGAGGGTTTTTTTCCTCTAGCTAAAAATTGCTCTCTCCTTAAAAAAAAAAAAAAAAAAAAAAAAAAAAATCCATTAAATAGAAGTGTAAATGGCAAAGACAGGGTAGAGAGAACATGGAGAATATGTAGGAAATCATCAGGTTCTAGCTCAGGTTAGGCATATCTGCAAAGGCCATTGAGTATTAAATACTGACTACAGTATTTCTTGTCAGGTACAAGAGTTTTCCATTCACGGTACATACAAAGCCAGCCCAGGACTGACAAGTCGGTCTAAGTTGTATTTCTGATACTGTCTCCATGCAACACTTCTGTTTTTCTTACCTGTTGTTGACTACAATCAGAGAGAATTTCTCCATCACTATTAATATATCCTTTTCAACTCATTTTGCTCAGGAAGTAAAGCCTTGTAGGCTTTATTCTATCTTAAGAGGAGTGGTCAGCCATTTTATAGAATGCAGCCCATTTACAAGTAGATAATCCTAATTTTTTGGTGCAGGAAACATTAAGCAACATGGCTTCTCTCCTTATATTCCCACTGTTCTTCTATACAAATCTTTAACTCCCAAAGTTTCTCTCAAGCCAGCAGTGCCATCCTCTTCTCAAATATCCTTGGACTCTGATATTCTAGCCCTCTCCTCTCCCCCCTGCATTTTTTTTTGTCTAAGTCATATTACAGAGCTTCTTCACCAACTACCAAATACCAAATAGTTTTGTACAGAGTACGAATGTGCATAGTAATACATTACCTGCCGCCACATGCATTAAATAAACTAATTTCACAATCTAGGGCTGTCACTGCTGTGCATGACATGTTAGAGTCAGAGTTGTGCCTTTCCAACAATGCAAGATCACTAGAAGCACAAGTTTATCAGTTCCCTGAGGGTTTTGTCTTTCTAAGGGTTCACAAAACCCACATGGTATATGGAACAGTAAAGCTAAAAATTGTCAGTCTCTGAGGATGGAGTTAGACCTGGAAGTCCCATGTACATGACAAACCCTGAACACATGTCCAAAGGCAGCGCCTGTGCCTGAAAGGATAAGACACTTGTGCAATTTTTACACTGTCTCTCACTTGGAACTCTGTCCAGAAATGCAGTATAGATCCAAGTGTATAACCAGCTGTAAATTATAGAATCACTAGGTTGGAAGAGACCTTGAAGATCATCAAGTCCAACCCATGCCCTAGCACCTCAACTAAACCATGGCACCAAGTGCCAAATCCAACCTTTTTTAAACTCATACAGGGATGGTGATTCCACCACCTCCCTGGGCAGATTATTCCAGTATTTTATCATTCTTTATGTAAAAAACTTTTTCCTAATATCCAATTTATATTTCCCTTGGCGCAGCTTGAGACTGTGTCCTCTTGTTCTGTCAGTGGTTGCCTGGAGAAGTGGCCAACCCCTGATACCCTGGCCATCCTGTAAGAGCTACATGATGCAAGCAAGGAGCAGCAATATAAACTGCTCCATTACCTCACTGGGTACTGAGGTCAGGCTGACTGGCCTGTAATTGTCAGGATCCTCCTTCCCACCCTTTTTGTGAATGGGTGTGACATTGGCCAGTTCCCAGTCATCTGGAACCTCCCCAGTGAGCCAGGACTGTTGGTAACAGAGCAACTCCACAAGCTCATCTGCCAGCTCACTCATCACCCTGGGACTGATCCTATCTGGTACCATGGATTTATGAACATCCAAGAGACTCAGCAGTTCTCTGACTGAGATAACATTCATTCTGCTCCCTGACACCATCTACCAATCCAGGAGGACAGTTGTCCTGAGGACAACCTGTTGTCTCACTGAAGAATGAGGCAAAGAAGGTGTTAAGCTCCTCTGCCTTTTCCTCATCTTTAGGTACTAAGCTCCCTCCCACATCCAATAGAGAACAAAGTTTGGTTTTAGCTTCCTTTTTCCATTAATATATTTGTAAAAAATTTTTTTATTATCTTTTACGAAAGTTGCCAAATTAAGTTCGAGCTTTGGCCTCCCTAATTTTTTTCCTACCTAGCAATGCTCTTAAATACTTCCTGAGAGACCTGGCCCTCCTTCCAAAGATGCTACATCCTCTTTTTATTACTTAATTTCTTCAAAACCTCGTTGCCCATCCAGGCTGGACATTTGCTTCATCATTCAGCACACAGGGACTGTCTGCTCCTGTGCCCTCTAGATCTCTCTTTTGAAGCACACCCACCTTTCCTGAACTCCTTTGTTTTTAAGGGCTGCTTCCCAAGAAACTCTCTGAGTAAGTCTTCTAAATAGGCCAAAGTCTGCCATCTAAAAGTCCAATGTTAAGGTCTTATTGATGTTCCTCCTGATTTCACCAAATATCGAGAACTCTATAATTTCATTATCACTATGCCCCAAGCAGCCTTCAACCACCACATTTCTCACCAGCCCATCTCTATTTGCAAATAACAGGTCTAACATAGTCCTTCCCTGATGGGCTCACCCACCAGCTGTGACAAAATGTTGTCCTCCACACTCTAAGAATTTCCTGGACTGCCTCTTTTCTGCTGTGTTAAGTTCCCAGCAAGTGTCTGCTAGGTTAGTCACCTACAAAAACAAGGGCTGGTGATCCTGAAACATTCTCATAAGCTATCCACCTCTTCTTCCTGGTTGGGTAGATGACAACAGACTCCCAGTAGGATGTCAGCCTTGTTGGCCTTCCCCTTAATTCTTACCCATAGGCATTCAACCTCATCGTCATTAGTTTCAATACCTATGGCATCAAAAGCCTCCCTAATACAAAGGGCCATCCCTCTACCTCTTCTCCCTTTCCTGTCTCTCCTGAAGAGCTTGTAGCCATCCAGTGCAGTGCTCCAGCTATGTGAGTCATCCCACCACATTTCTGTGATGGCGACTACATCAGAGCTTTGCTGTTTCACCATGGCTTCCAGCTCTTCTTGTTTGTTACCCATGCTGCGTGCATTAGTGCACATGCACCTCAGCTGGGCTGCTGATTTCATCCCTAACTCTGGCTTACTTGGGCCTCCTTCCAGAGAGCCCAGCTGCACCCCCTTCCCCCTTCAAACCTAGTTTAAAGCCCTCTCAATGAGTTCTGCCAGTTCATGAGCTAAAATCCTTCTGCCCTTAAAAGAGAGATGGAGCCCATCCCATTCCACCAGATCAGGTGCTGTGAAAGTTGCCTGATGATCAAATAACCCAAAATTCTGCTGATGACACCAACACCTGAGCCACTTGTCAATAATGTGGGCCTTTCATCATTTTTCTCTGCCTCCAAAGGGACTGAGCAGAACACGACCTGCACTCCTGGTCTATCAATCACTTGACCCAATGTCCTAAAGTCCCTTTTAATTTCCCTGGTGCTCTTCTTTTCAATCTCATCACTGCCAGCCTGGAGTACGAGCAGTGGGTAATAATCAGAGAGTTGATTCAGCCCAGGAAGTCTCTCAGTAATATCCCATACCCAGGCCCCAGGGAAGACCTCCCTGTGGGATGGGTCCGGTCAACTTATGGGGCCCTCTGTTCCCCTCAGAAGCAAGTCAGTCACCCACTACAGCTACCCTTCTTTTCTTTTTAATGTTAGAGGTGGTGATCCTTCTTACAGATGAAGTGTAATTGGGAGGCTCACTGGCCAGATAATTTTCTTCTACATCCTCTGGTTGACCCTCTGGATCCAGGGCCTCATAGCTATTCTGAAGTGGCACCTGGGTAGGTGATGTGGGTCAGGAAGAACTTTTATTACCTCCCCGAGCAGGGACCCATTTCTACTCCCCTTCATCCACCAGGTGTCCTCCTATCACCTGACAGTGGGAGGCATGGGAGTCCTCCTACTCCTGGTGGGCCTCCCTCAAGGATGGAAGGGCAGAACTCCACCAACATATTTCCCTTTCATTTTCCCTAATATTCCTTAGTCTTTCAACCCCCTCCCTGAACTCAGCCACCAGGGAAAGGAGATCATTCACCTGTTCACACCACAGACAGGCTTCTTCTGCAATGCCCCCTGGTACCACTGATAAGCTCAAAAACTCTGCACAGGAAGGGGTCTGGACAGACACATCCTTTTTGGAGGGTTCTACTTGGCTACATACACTTTTACTAACTGCAGTTTTTGACTGTGTAAAAACCATTACTAACAAAACAAAAAAAAAAAAAAAAAAAAACAACCAACCAACAAAAAACACAACAAATAACAAACTAAAAACCCCATCAGCAGGAGGAAACCTGCAACCCTGTCTGCTTACCCTGCTGTGCTAACTCCCGCCATGCCATGTCCATCTGCCCACTCCGGTTCACCGCGCTCCCTAGAGCCCTCTCTTAATCACCCTGCTGCTCACTGGAGGAAAACAATTATTATAACATATTTGGAGAAGATTTATGTAAGCTCCACAGATTATTTCTGTATTAAGTCTTCAGAATTTCATTCTTCTGTATTCTTATATTCTGATCTCTTTGGAGCTGAAAAACAGAACTCAGTTTTCCACACATGGTCCTGTCAGCACAGGCAGCCTGGGTTTTTGTGCTGTGTAACTCTGGACTTGGCCAACATGGAAATATGTCACTTTGGACTGGCAAAAAACAGTTGTATCTATTTGAAAGTGATATATTTATCAGTTTTTTCCTAAGGTTAGGAGGGAATTTCCTTTAAATCTGTACCTTAAAGCTGGTTGGGATATAAAGGGCTATGAAATTACTTGTGTTTCTTGTTATAAAGAGATTTTTCCATTCTTTTAGTGTGTATCCTTCCTTAGGTCTGACAAAATCTGAAGATAGGTTGTTTTCCTAGCTGGAACAGGCTTTGCTGGCTCCCAGAACTAGCAGGTAAAATAAATTTCCAAGTGATACAGGTTGTTTATTGCAAGCACAAGAGGCTACTTGCAGATGAATATTGGTTCTCAATAGTACCATGAACCCTGCTGTAATCTGTCTCCCAGAAAAGACTCCAAATTCTGCAAAACATTGTGGTGTCTGCTTAATGGCAACTTAGTGGACAGAACTGATAATTGAATGTAGATTACTGAAGACCAGTTCAGGTCACAAAAATGGCATGTGTTAGAATCTGAAAATGTCATAAACTCCCATTAAAACATCATGCTTTCATAATTCATAATCCTGAGACCTGCTGGTATACTTTTCTTTTGATTCACTTCTTTGACAGAGGTTACAGAAATACTTATCAAAAAAACCTAAATAATACACGTGGCTAGAAGAATATGTACAGAAATCTACAAACATGTTGTGGTACTTTTTTTCATTATTTGATTTTATCTCAGCATTTTCAGAGTTTTAGACAAAACAACTAAAATAAAATTGAAAAAAAAAGTAAAAAAAACCACTTCCATCTCCTACTGGGTTCCAAGACAGGTAATTACTGATTTTTTTGTTTGTCTGTTGTTATAAAGAATGATATTTTCTGAGCTCATTCCAATCAGGAGTGGAGGAGAAGGGATATATAATGTCCATATCATAAAAAAAAAAACCCACAGCAGATGCTGACCATGGACTTTTGGGAACACCACCATTTTTTCTGTGTTTGCCTGGCAAGATTTTAGTAGTGGGAGGGGCTACAGGGTTCTTCTGTGAGAAGCTGCTAGAAGCTTCTCCCTCGTTGGTCAGAGCCAAAGCCAGATGGCTCCAGGATGGACCTGCTGCTGGCCAAGGCTGAGGCCGAGCCCATCAGTGACAGAGGTAATACCTCTGGAAGAACATATTTGAGAGAGGGGAAAAAACTTTCTTTGCAGCAGTAGTCAAAAGAGTGAGAATATGTTAAAGGAACTGCGTAGACACTCAGACCAGTGCAGAAGGAGAGGCTGGAGGTACTCCAGGTGTTGGAGCTGAGATTCCCCTGCAACTATGAAGCAGTCTGTGGAGATCCACAGGGTGCACAAATCCACCTGCAACCCCTGGAGAACCCCACACAGGAGCAGGTGAGGGAGCAGCAGAGACAATGTGTGATGAACTGACCACAACCACGGTTCTCTGTACCCCTGTGCTGCTAGAAGGAAGGAGGTGAAGAATTCAGGAGTAATGTTGAGCCCAAGAAAAAGGGAGGCGTGGGGAAAAGGTGTTTTATTTCTCATTACCCTACTCTCACTTGATTTATAATAAATTCAGCTTTTTTCCCCCCATTTGATTTGTAACCCCTGGAGAACCCCACACAGGAGCAGGTGAGGGAGCAGCAGAGACAATGTGTGATGAACTGACCACAACCACGGTTCTCTGTACCCCTGTGCTGCTAGAAGGAAGGAGGTGAAGAATTCAGGAGTAATGTTGAGCCCAAGAAAAAGGGAGGCGTGGGGAAAAGGTGTTTTATTTCTCATTACCCTACTCTCACTTGATTTATAATAAATTCAGCTTTTTTCCCCCCATTTGATTTGTCCATGACAGTAATTGCTGAGTGATCTCTCCCTATTCTTACCCCAATCCATGACCCTTTTGTTGTATTTTCTCTCTCCTGCCCAGTGGAGGAAGGGACACATAGAGCCATTTTGGTGTGCACCTGCTGTTCAGATGGGGTTAAACCACCACACTTTGCTAGCTCTGATGTCTGACTTCCTGATCTTGTTTTCAGTAGTTAGCACAAAAATGTCACACCAAATGTGCCAGGGGATTTGAATGTTCCCATGGCGTATTTTTGCCCTGCTGAATGTGCCTCACGTGCCAGATCAGAGTTGCCTAGGTAGTCATTAGGTTGCATGGCCGTTCCAGCCTACCTAAATTTACGAGATTATTTGCTAATGGACCTAGGAAATCCTCCTCTGAGCAGAGCCCAGATTTTAGAGTTCTACAACTCCATTCTAATTCCCAGTTTTAGGATTATTACTGTGCCTGTTAAAAAGCAGAGGTATCGGTATGTATCCTCTTTCAGACAAACTGATAGCCAGTGCCTAGTGTGAGGAAAATCATGTATGTCTTATTATAAGATTTGTGATAGCACTTCTTAAGCAAATTGTACCTTTATGAAATTAACTTATAACTAACAATAATTTAGATCTGTTTGCAGTACTCTGAATAGAGAAGAGTGAAAGCACAGATGTCAAGAATTGAAAGCCAAGCCAAAAAATTATATAAAACCTGTACTATTCTCTCACCCTTGTTCAAAATTCCTCTAAGGGAATGTCAAGGTTCATTAAGGAGACAGTGGAAGAAACTTGTCATGACAAGTTATTTTGCCCACAATTAACTTGCGCAGGGAGCCGTGTTTGACTTTGGCTGTGCTAATTCCCAGAGAGGTCATGGGTTCCCCATCCCTGGAGGTGTTCAAGGCCAGGCTGAATGGGGTTCTGAGCAGCCTGGTCCAGTGGAAGATGTCCCTGCCTGTGGAGCTTGATGATCTTTCAGGTCTCTTCCAACCCTAATCATGATTCTGTGATCCCATGAATTTGCAGTTATCAATCTGCTGCTCCCACCTAGTGTGGTTCTGTAAGGTCCTTTAATGTCGTGAGCATAAACACACTTGTGCTTCCACATCTGGAAGGTGTTTAAAAAAGGAAACATCTTTCTATTAGGTATGCACTTCCTAGCTGAACACATATTTGCCATCTTATGGTTTGATCCAGTTTCCAGCGAAGGTAACAATCTTTCCATTTCAGTGGTAGGCAGAACAGAATTTTAATTATCTTTCTATGGAAAAGAAAACACTTGGGGCTAGTGAGTAAGAGGAATGCCTCATACTTCTGTGTGCCCTAGAAATCCTGCTACAGTAAATCGCCACAATTTGTGTTTCCCCATGGTAAAGCTCTGCAGAGCAAAGTTTTCTGTGCTTGGTGTCACTGTGTGCCTTTAGGGTCTGGACACAACTCAGAGATAAGCATGTAATTAAAAAAGTACTACAGATAAGAAACAATAGGCCAGCAAACGATCCCATTAAAAGACTGATAATACATTCTGGAAGCCAAGCTTTTAGTCATAAATGTGCTTACTTTAGCTGAATAACTATTTATAATTCATCATTTTGGTAAAAAGAGGGAATGGTTAATTTGCAGTAGAGTTGCACTTAGTCTGGGCAAGAAAAAATTAGTGATTAACGTTTTAAGGAGCACAAACACACGCAGAGGACATACCAGACTTGAGAAATAAATGGACTGTGCAGTATGTAGTATTTATCACCTTTAAAAAGAAACATATATTCTAGGAAAAAAAAAAAAAAAATCAGTAATATCTTTTTCCTATATATTTCTCCTGTGCAGAGTTGAAGACAAAAAAGGAGCCCTCAAGAATATATCCGTTCTCACCAGATACCATATTGTGATAAAAATTTAGAAATCAGGTCCTGATGGAGGGAACAGCTGGCAAAGACTGTCTAATCAGGAATTATGTTCTGCAGAGACTCCTTGAAAAAGAAAAGCAGGACTTGATCCAACATTTCCCATCATGAACTTGCCAGTAAATCAGCAAGTTACTGAATGACTGGCTTTCTTTTTGCTGAATTCAGCCCCACAGCTCCAAGAGCTTTCAAGGAGAATTCAATCCTAAAAATGCATAGCATAGGGACAAGCTTCCTCATGTAGGCTGTGAATAACCCCATTAAGTCACTGGGACCAACACACAAGTGCCTTAGATAGTATTATTTACTTTTCCTCATATGACTGGAGTTTTATGTAACTTTATAAGGAAAACAGGCAGTCTGTCACCAAAAGTCCTTTCTGGTTATGTACACAGTCACTTTGCTTGCAGCCATGTTTTATCAGTGTTGTACAACTGTCCTTATACACTGCTTTAATAATTAAGTATGTTGTGCATTAGATTGGGAAAATACTCATTAAAAATGTCTACAAGTATTATATCCAAGTCTGAAAAACACATCTGAATTTATATTCCCTGTGTGTTAGTTTCTTGCACAGCATCTAACAAATAGACTTAGTTGTATTCTCCCTTATATTTTATCTTGATGTAACTCAGCTAATTTAATTAGTTAATGGAATGTATCTTAGTATGTGTGTAGTGTTAAACATCATTAATTTTTCCTCAGAGGTACGGAATGAGTTTGAACAAGAGACCAGACTCACTGAAACAGTAAGCCCCAGGGACATAATGGACAACACCTGCAGAAACATACCAATTTCTAGTTCCTGCTGGGTCACTGAATCTCAGTGTCTTCAGTTAAAGTTGGCCATTTAAACACTTTTAGGTTTTGGTGCCACATCAGATGCAAGAACACACAAAACTTTCACTATGGTCAACTAAGCTGTCCCAGCCCAGCGCCTGTAAAACCTGTTCCAGTAGCAGTATATATGCATGCTTGCCTTCACCCAAACACTTCTGTGTGTGTGTATATCTATCTATCTAGCTAGCTAGCTATCTGTGTGTGTGCACAAATATATACATATGCAGAAGTGTTGAAATATGGCTTGATGTGCCTACCTGTTACTTTTTATAATCTTCACCTAGGATACTCCACGTGCATGAGACATGGAACTGACATGGATAGAAGACAGTAAAGTTTAATTTCTAAAAAGTTACATCTGTGATTAATATTACATCCAAAATGATAAAAGTTTGCATGGTTCCTCTATCTAGTGAAGTTATTAGCAGAACTATTAATGGAGTACCGTATTTTAAGAAAATAGTGTGCTGAATTTGCAGTGAACTGATTCAAAACTTGTAGAGATAAGCCCTGCTCCCAGAAGGCTTCCATCCTTCCAGCCAGTTCACGCCTTTTCATAGTATGCCATAAGATACTGCAAGTGCTTTGAATACATTCTGCATTATCATCACCCCCCTGACCCCCCTAAAAAAGGAAAGTAAAAGGAAAAAATAAAACAGCTGTCATTAACTTATGGTTGACCATGAATTTGAAGCAAAATGTCGAAACCATAAGGTGCTTCTGGATGTCTGTGGTATGTGACAGAAGTTTGACAGGCAACCCCTACAAGTGTCAGGCCCCCAAAGCAATGAAGCAGAAAATAAAAGTGCTCCCAAACATGTTTAAAATTATTCATCTCACTGTTTCGCTTTGAAGCAAGGAACAAAAATGGAAGCATTCTTATTCCCTATTGAAAGTAATCACAGTTTTATATCCTGCAGTATTTACATAGGGAGAGCTGTTTATTTAGAATCCTTGGTGATAAGGACACGGCAAGCTCATAACTTATTATATATTCTCTTTTCATTTTGTCTTTTTTGGGGCTAGAATTATGTATATTTTATGATAACCCAAAATGACTTATACATAAAAAATACAGACTTTAAAGATAAAAAGGATTAGTAGCAGGTAATGCATTTTCCATGAGTGGCTATAGGGCTCTCAGTTCCAGAATGTACAGGCTGCATACAAATGAATTGATAAAAGTCTGAGGCTGCGGATGGGTAGAAAGGCTCATGCTTTGCTGGAGATGATTCTTAAAGTTACAATAAATCAGACAGACAGTGTCGGCCTTTGAGGATAAACCTGTGATGGCTTGTTGTGCCTCTTTGAATCGCCTCAGAGGCCCAGGGACTAAAAAGTGCCTAGATGTCACATTAAATCTACCAGGAGGATGGAGCACTTCAAAGAGGAATGCAATCAGATCTGATGGAAAATACATTTTCTGAAAGCTACTGACAAAAAAGTAATCTTTGATGTGGATGTTGAATAACAATTGATATTGTCTTTCCTGACATTTTTCATTATTGCTGTCTTATACAGCCTACTTCATGTATTAAAGCAATATTAACTGTTTGACAGGGACAAATCCTCAAACTATCACATAAGCAATTGTTTCTGAATTGTCTTAGCCCACTGCCTGTAAAAGCTGTCCCAATAACTGCTTTTAAATATGATGGCATGCTCCTTTCCTTGACTACCTAGACAGTGTCTGAGCCTTGGTATAATACAATAGATTCTAGGGGATATTAAAAATGGCTAGGTGGTTATGAGGTGTCATTTGATTATAAGTAAGGTGCAGCAGTGTTTTCTGAAGGTGACTTTTAATGAGAGAGGTCTATAAAAATTTAGTGCTTATTATTCCCACTCTACAATACACATTTATAGCAAGTACATCTACCCAGAAATTTTGAATCTGCTACAATACTTGCAGCTTAAAAGAAGAAAAAAAAATAAATGTACATTTATGCAAAGGAATAAAGAACTCTGTAGTTATACAAAATATGCAGATAAATCACCCAGTTTTTACTGGAGAGAAATTCATGCAGATCTAAAGGGTACATGTCATTTGAAAGGGCTGAATCCCTCTTGAGGTTTGATGTCTTAATTCCCTACTGTAGCAATATGCTGCTTTGCCAAAGATCTCTGTAAATCTAGAGCCCCTAACTCCTAGATGACCTTGAGCTACTGACAAGGTAGATGGAAAGGCAGCTGTAGCTCTAATCAGGCTGGTATACAGGGGTTAATTGCACTAGCACCAGGGAAAGGTACATGCACTGGAACCCCAAACTTGAGAGTAAATTGCAACAGTGAGGTAATCTACTGCGCTCAGGCTCTCACGTTACTGGCATTTCTGTTGCACCGTAAAATAGTGAAGCTGTGGATGTCCCTGTTTACTTCCAATTTTCTTGACAGTCTTCAGTTTTTCACATACCTGGAGGGTGGTTTCACCAGCTTTTTCTCCCTTATCATGACTACCAGTATCAGAGCCCCACCAGGAGCCTTCTGTAACCACTCATTTGTTTCAGGCGATTGGTTTTTTTTTTTTATTAAGGGGTCCCATGGTAATGTTTTCTGTGGAGTCCCTCCCCAGGGAAAATGTTTAATGGTTTACAGTTAACCTGCTGTATAGCATAAACAGAAAATAGAATTGTTTTTTAGAAGGATCCATACAGAAACTGAAAGAACATCTCTAGCATGATAGAGTAGGCAGCAACACTGACCGACTGCATAGTGCACAGCTGTAATGCATTAAATATTTTAATTGAGAAGAGAGTTTGAAAGAGAGTTCAGCTACACCTCTCTCTGCTACACAGAAATACACTTCTGTTGCATTCTGACAGGGAGCACAGCTTTCATTTGCCACTCTTCTGCATCACTCTGCCTTGCCAGTATGTGTGCTGTGGAAGGCAGTCATCCCCAGGAGGACAAGGATAAGTCATGCTGCCACTAACATTTCTGCCAAAACATAGGTGATGCATGGCTGGTGCCGAGTTGTCAGATTCCCTGGGGCCAAACATTCAGACATACTTTGTTTCTGCCTAGGAAGCAGTTGCTGTCTTCTCATGAATCAGACACAATGAAACCTTCTTCTCTTGGATGACTTGCAATTGATGAATGACTCTACTTCCACCCTCAAAATAAATAAATAAATAAATACATAGGGCGAAAAGACGTCAGTGACATTCTCAAGAGCTTCCAAGGTTATTTTCTTATCTCCCAAGCCTGACTCTTGTTTTATTATTTCAGAGTTAGCCAAGGCCAAAAACACCCTGTATATATGCTTCAATCTGAGGCCCTCATTGGCCCCTTCAGGACTCCAGCTCCTTGACACTTCAACTCCAGTTCCACCAGGGCAGATTTCTTTTCTTTCATGCTCTCTATTGCTCTATCCCTGGTGGGATCATCCACTCTCAGATTTCCTAACACCTCTCTTCTGAGTTATTGAAATGAGGCTGCTTGGCCAGCTGAAACTTCTTTGAAGTCAGGGGATACTTCAGATGTCAACTCATGAAATTTCCTCTGTCTTTCCTCTGTCTTTCCACAGACTGCTGCCTGTGTTTGTAAAAATTTATGAACTGCTAACCATTAAAGCTCCATACACAGTGAACTCCTGGCACTAATTTTGTAATCCTACAGTAAATGGGGAAAAGAAAACCACAGAAATTACTCTGTGGAAATATTAGAAGGATAATTGTTGTTGGGGGGCGGGAAAATAAAGACCCATTAGCTGGCAAAAGATGTGTAAAAAGCTTTTAATTTTGCTTTTGTGTTACTGAGGTCAAGCTAACAATACTCCCTCTGCACAGGTCAAGGTTTGACAATAGAGAAGGTCTGGCTAGCACCACATCAGAAATACTGCAGCCACATGATATAAGGTATCCAACCAGTAAGAACTCATGCCACTGCTTCACATTTATCCGCAGCTTTCTGATGGGTTTTTACTGGGCATACAGGCTTTACAACAGACACACCATTGTCTATATGCTTACAGCCAGCTTCATCCCACATGCTCTGACACTGACAGAAGCACTGCCCTCACATCACTTGCGCTGCTGCTCAGTCTGGCAGGGTCTGGCAGCACACAGTTCTCACACTAAACATGGGGCAGGTGCTACTTCCATTGCTTTGGCGCTTAATTATATAAAGCACAAAAATAGAGAGCGCTACTGCTAAGTTCAATAAATGACAGTAAGGAGCTATCAGCAGGTCAGTGTGTGAAAGAAATCCAGTTTTGCACTAATGAGGACAAAGCAGCTGTGAGACAGCTGATTTCCAAGGCAAGCAGCCAGAGCAGTTGTCTGGGGCTCCAGGCTCATGGCGACCCTCTGAAAGATGAATTTTTTCTACACTGAAGGGTCAGGAAAAGGAGGAAGAGGGGAAAGGCCCAGGGACTTCTTCCCATGGTTTCCTTAAGCAACCAAGTTGCTCCTGCTGGGTAGCCAACATCCAACATCAGTACAGCAACTACTACGATTCAACCCAGTTCCATGCAGAAACCACAGTCCTCTACTTCATCTGATCATTTTCATATGCACAAAGAATGGGAGTGCCATGACATCTTGGAGGCTTTGAATGACTGCTGCCACAGAGGAGGAGCCCAAATATAGCACTTCATTTTTCTTATGCACTTGTTCAACTTCTGCACACACACCTTTGCATATTGAGCTGGGCTTAGAGATTCACAGCTTTCCTGAGCAGATCTGTGAAAGGATGCAAATTGCTCCATAATTACTTAGATGCCTTGTGGAGGCCTGTGCACTCAATGTCCAATTTATAACCAATCAGCCCTGTACAACAAGTACCTCCACGTACAATAACAGCTGATTCTGTCTGGCTCTCAATTCTTGGAAGTTACATCCCGGCAGGATGTAACAAGACAGTTTTATAAAGCTGTGCAAGTAAAAAGAATCATCAAGGTCACCATTTTCAAAAGTACCCAGAGCTGCAATGAAAGGCTAAGCAGATGGTGTGTGGCACAGAGTCAAACCTCTCCTAGCTATGGTCTTTTTTTTTCCTAGCTCCCCTGAAAAAAAGTGTGTGCAAAAGTTGTCTACATAAAATCAGCACTGATTTTCAATGTTTTGCTTTAAGATCATTAAACCAATATCTATTATACTGTCATGTTATCAGAAACAATCTGATGAGCATGCAATTCTTTGTTGTACCTTTGAACTAGTAAGAGCTAATGTACAAGCAAATATTTGTATGGCAGAGAGTTCTAGAATTCAAGAGTATAGATTTCTTACTTCTTTCTGAAAGACACTGATTTAAAGGGCAGAACTATTACAGGAGCACAAAGTAACACCTTCACCCTGGGTATACCAGGATCGGCATTCTTGAGTTCTGTTTCCTGTTTTGTCACTAAGTTACTCTTTGTTCACTCTGTGGTTTTGGTTGTGGGTTTCATGCATACTGTAAATTAAAGGAATTACGTAACTAGCAGTTAATTAAATAGAAGGTAATAAACCAACTATGTGAACAATGTGGGTTGGCTCCAGCCATCAGCCAAATTCACTCCAGCCACTCCCTCACTCCCCTCTTCTGCCAGGAAGGAGTGAAATGCAAGGAAAGGGAGAAGACTCGTGAATGAAGGCACAGACAGTCCAACCTGCAAAGCAAAAGCTGCACATGCAGGCACAGCAGAACAAGGCATACCCCTGGGCAAGCGGACGTCCCAGCGGACTCCCCAAGAAGCTGGGGCCTCGGCACACCTAACACTGGCTTGGGAACACAGACACCATGAGCCCAGCTGGTCCTCCTGCCTCCCTCCTGGAACTGGGCTTGCTGAGCACCACGGGGCATCTCCTTGTCCATTGGGGTCAGCTGTGCCATCTGTGTCCCCTCTCAGGCACTTGCCCACCCGGATCCTGCTCACTTGGAAGGCACAGGCAGGATGAGAAACAGAGAAAGCCTTGGCACGGCACAAGCACTGTTCGCCAGTAGCTGAAGCTCTCAGGATTGTGTTATCAGGGTTGTTTTCAGCACAAATCAGAAAAGCAGCACTTTCTGGGCTGCTCTGAAGAAAATGAACTCCATCTCAGCCAGAAGCAGTGTGATGAGAAATGAAAATGAAAATGGAATTGGGATTTTTCATTCCTCAAGCTGCAAGGAGCAGTCATACTCTAGGAGAGCTGCACTGGCCCCCAGATAAAAGTGGAGAATCTGGATAGTATTCTGGCTTCCAGAAGTGGCATATTTTTTAGTACCCTCCCAGGAGACTAAGGCAAGCATTTCTCCATTGCTAATATATTTCAAAGATTGTTCTGCCCAGCAGATTTTCTTGATGATATGTTCTTTCCCATATGCCTTTCTTCCTAATTGATTCCTCCTGCCTGACAAGATCTTCATGGAACTCCCCACTGAGGCTTCCATTGCCAATCCAAGTGAAGTACAGAAGATGCTACCTAGAGGTACAAAGAGCTGTATCTTTTCTCCTCCTGAGGCAAACAGGCTGAGACTTGTGCCCCAATAACATCCTGACATCTGTCAGCTGATGGAATATAAGACCCAGCTTTGATTTTTTATTTCAGATTCATGTAAATGGTTCTTCTGCTCTGTAATTACTTTGCTGATAATTACACAATTACTCTAATTTATAGTAATCATTTTAAAATGAATTGATGTTAGCCTAGTCTAATTTTCAAAATAAATTAAGCAAATTATTACTTGATTTTAAATCAAGTAAATCTACCCCTCCATTTAGTTTGCCTGCGTGGTGCCACAGCCCACTGGGATGCTGCTGGACATTGATGGTGTTCATGACAGATGCAATTGTTGCAGCCTTACTATAATGCAGTAGGAGGAAGACTTAGGGGTGTCACTGCCTCTAGTTGTGTAGAATTTTGCTTTTCCTGAACTCCTGTTTAAACTGACCACTTTGATCTTTCTCATTATGAAGATTTATACCATCATCTAGTGGAACTCCCCTTACACTACAACACTTTGACTCTTCTACTCTGCACTTCGCATGCAGCCTGAGATGGGAAGAGCAGGTAATGAGGTTCTTGCATTCAGGTTACTAAATATAGGAGGATTTTTGACATCTCCAACAGCACGAAAATTTGCCATAACCGCTGTAATTAAAATCTTCCTCAGTATTTGCCTAATGTCACACTAAATCCATATAATGCTGCTGCTCCCCTACCCCACCCATCTCTCAGTGTAATGCTTCAGAATCTAGAGACATAAGTACAGCACTAACCACAGATAAGTTTGTTGTACAGAGAGGAAAAAATCCTAGTCTAAAAAGCATATTATACACCAAGAGAATAAACGTGCAGCCTATGCTCTCTCCACATCAGATGATAAACCGTGCCTGAATGAAAAAGGTATTTCATCCTAATTTCTCATCACATTTGAATAGACAGCATTTCCTCTTCTCATGTTGCAATCACTCTTGTGTAGCAATACACGTATGCTTTTATCAGGCATAGAAATGAGTTGCCATTCTCACAGTTAATTCTCTCAGCTCTGAAAAAACAGCATCAAAGATATTTCCTTATTTAATTCAGGAGTTCCCACAGACATCTTCCAAATGAATTTGTCCTTCCTAATCCAGGAAAAAATGGGGACTCATCTACAGTCCCATACTGCTTCAGGGCATTTAGAGGAGCTTCCCTCTGGCAGAAGCAGCACACTAATTCTATGGCATGGAGTTGATTAAGAGATTAAATCAGAGATTAAATCAGTCAGGAGGTGCATTTCCTGTTCAGGGCTCATGCCTCACACTGGTTCCTGGCTGCGTATCTCCCTCTATAGCTGTTGACGGAATGCAGTGTATACCTCTCCCCAAACCTGGGTAAGCTGAGGTGGAAGCCGTGTGCCCTCCAAGCTCATGAAATGCACGTGGTGAGGTGCACACAACCTGCTCCATACAGTATTGCTCATTTCTGACTTAGCTGTGGCTGTTGGACCACAAGGATGTAAGGAGTAATTCCAGTGACAATCCCCATGCCAGTGGCCCACGAGGTCAGACCCAAGATCACGCCAGGATCTGTACTAGACATCCTCTTCCTGTTTCCATTTTGTGATGGTATCCAGGGAGCAGCCCCACTACCCCAGAGCAGGAGCAGCACCTTCTATTTCTTTTTGATACATACAGTTATTTTCCCATAAAATGTTTTGTCTCCTTTCTACTGTTGCAGCAGTAGCCAGTTGATACTGCGTGAGAGCCTTTCTGGGAAAAAGCGCTGACCATGCATCCATGCTGTGGATTAGTTTGCTTTCACTCTGATTTAACACTAACATAATTTTCTGTGACCAAATGCTTGATGCATCCCTCTCCCCAAAGGCATGATTATACCCCTTCAATCCCAGGCATACGAATTTCACAACAGTCAAAAGACAACGTAGAGAATAGTAATCCAGTGTAACAGCACTTCTCTTATAATAGAGTGTACTAGAGAGCTACAGTACAGCTGTTTCATCTAATCTGAAGCATGTGCAGTTCATATTAATAGTTAATTTAATCTGCTTTTAAATCACAGTAAGGTGAACAACAACAAAAAGGCGTGACCTGTCTTTCCTGGAGGAGCCGAGTCACGTTTCTCTCCAACTTCTCCATGTGACAGAGCGGTGCTACAATTAAAGCACAATAATGTGCTTGTTATTCAAGTCAGGCATTAGTTCTAGTAATGGGGTGCTTGGTGGCGAGATGGATTTCCTTGTTAGGAGCTAAGCAGAGGATTAGCTGAATTCTCCATGGAGAAATCTTGATTTGTTCAAGGTCTTTCATGTTTTCTACAGAGAAAGGATTATGTCTACTTAAAGAGGGGGCTTGCTTAAAAAGCTACAAAGTATAAGAAAAGGATTTAGGGCAGTCAGGCCTGTGGTTAAGTAGCTGAAGGATAGAGGGAGTTTTAAAGCAGTGGATTATTTAAAGCCATAAAGTTCAAAAAATAATTGGTTTAGCACTACTGGGTCAATGCAGAGTAACATGCTGGAAAGGCAGTTAAGCATAAGCTAATATTCATTTTACTTCAGCTAATTATTACAAGGACTCAGAGTAGAGGGTGAAAGAAGAAATGTTCTAGGTCTCTTCTTTGGGGTCCAACCATACAGCATGCATTCCTTTGCTTTGCTATAGATATATGTTGTGACATGCATTACTCACCCAGCACAGGAATTGCAGAGGGCTCTTTTTCAAGCTCTAACACTGTGTTCTCTTAATGAGGACATGAAGCAAACCATTAAAAGCCTTTTAAAAGAGTAGTAAAATTCACAGTCTTCCTGCAGCCTCCAGTCTCAAAGGCAGCTCTGCTCCCTCTTCCTCTCCTTCTTCAATATCCTCTGGCAATATCATTAGTTCACTCTGACTACAATCAGGCTTTCATGATTGTCAGTGTCTCTGAGACAGCAGAAGCAGAAGCATCCTGCCTTCCAGCCTGTTCAGGGGAGTGGCCTGGCCCTTGGGGGCCATGCCAAAAGCCTGGCAATGCAGGGAGCTACCACACTTCAGTAGAGAGCATGCTTGGCACTGAGGGAAGAGGTGCAGGCTGCAGTTCGCACTTTAACTTAGACATGCTGTGGGTTCACAGCAGAGATCTGATGACAGCAGAAGCAAATCTCACCACGGCTGGAGAGAGAGCCCTGAGTTCTCCTAGACAGACAGGCCAATCCTAATGGATTAAGGCATCTAGAGATGTTACTTCCATAGGTAGAACAGCAAAATGAGTCATCGCAACCTGAGGACAACACATGCACACAGAAAAAATGGATGGATGGTTGGAAGCAGCTGTTTAAAGCTGTCCAGGATGGACAGCAGCTCAAGAACGACAGTGGTGAGAAAGAAGGTGTCTTTAGTAATTCCCTGTGAACGGTTCAGTGAGTTTCATGAAAGCTAATGAAGAGATGTTCACTAGGGTGGTGGTAGATATACTCTCCAGGCAGAAATACTCTGGGTTGGTTGTGCAGGATGGAGAAGAGATAGGAGGTGGCAATGTAGAGTTCATTATGATACAAAGCGGTGAAAAGGAGAAAGTGGTTAGATTTGGGTGTCATATGAGGAAACTGAAATGGGCTTGTCCTTGCCCTGTACAATTCTCATATATTCACATGTGGCACATTGCATACAGTCCACAGACCAATATATGTTGACAAATAGGTGGTGAGTTTACACCAGAGCTTCCCAAAAACTAAGGTTCCACATGTGAATAATGAGGCAGAATTATAGGAGCCAATTCTGCATGACAGCCTGGCTAAGTGACACCTCAGTGCATAGCGGGGAGCCATAATAAGAGATATCAAATATTCTAAAGCTAGAAAAACATAAGTAATGAATGGAGCTATTTAGAGAATGCATAAAGTATAATGGATACAGAGTCAAGAAGATGTTCAGAATACATGTCTAAGAATTTACTGAAGTAGCAAATATTCTCCCAAAGGGAAATTGCAAACCTGATTATTCTGGAAAAGTAAAATATGTATAAATTTAAGATTAAGAAATATATATTAGAGAAATGCCACAGGTGGGAAAAAGGAGTAAATTTTTGTATCTGATATGCACAAGATGAGTCAAGAATCTGGACAAAGCAAGATATTTGGCAAAACATACGCAATGTTTATTTTGGCTGATTCAGCCAAGCACCTGAAATCCATTAATATCCATACAGTCATCCTTGCAAGGGTTTTGCAAGGTGAGAGGACACATTTATTAGCATTCTATGGGCCTCAAATTGATACAGTCTAAGAACTAAATCCCCAATGAGATCAGGCATTGCCACACTTACAGTTACAGACCTGACCTATCTCAAGCCATGAGCTTGAGTGTGTTTGCCAATAGAGTTAACATATGGTTACTTTTATTCTACTATCAATGCAGAAACATCTGCAGTCAGCTGGTGAGTTTGCATCCTCTGCCATGGCCAGTAGACTAGATTCTTTAGAGATTTGTCCTCTGCATTATTTCATTTCCAAAAACCAGTAAATTACTTTTATCGTATGATAATGCAGGTCCTATTCTTGGCTCTTAGTACAGGTTGCCTATGTCAGACTTTCAAGAAAACATTGTTCTTCATTTTGTCTTGACCTAGTCCCTCTTCAAAGTGAAATATCAACATTTGCAAACACTGTATCATGAGGGGAACTAATTTATTCCTTTTTTTTTTTTTTTTTTTTTTTTGGAAAGTGCTTTGGATGAAAGGCAGGATAAAATTCAAAATACTGTTTTTTTCTTGCAAATGTCATCTTCCATGCCATTGAAGAGGTGAAAGGGTTCCTTTGAACAAAAGCTGTTGATTTATCTGCATTTTAGTGGCTTCCTTTGTTCCCTGAAGCTGCATATTTAAACTTTGCTATGCAGGAATTTATTACAGATACAGGAGGCCAGAGCAGCCTTTTTAAAACTCAACTGCTTTGCTCCAGCTGAAGTTTAGGGATGAAGTAGAATTTAATCCATTGGCATTACAGATAATTGCTTTTTGTGTTTCCACATTTTTATGGATTTAAAAAATAAAAAAATACAAAAAAATAAACAAACAAAAAAAAAACCCACCCAAATGGAAGTACCAACTACAGTCAAGAGGTAAGAGTATCTAACCCCCATTTATTACCTTTTTCCTGGTACGAATAATTCATGAGTATCTGAAAACACTCTGTAAATTCCCACTTTGCTAGCTCAACACAATAATTTACCACGATTGCCTTCTAGCATCACACATGACATCTCTTCTGCATGAATACCCAGCAGCTATACTAGAGATGCCAGTGAGTCGTCATTACCTGCGTGGCAAAGAAGCATTTGACTGTCATAACTCCCAGTTCTCAAACCGGGCACACATTTTTCACATCCTGATTCATCTTCAGAAGTAAAAGTGACTGTGTGAGGGACTGCAAATAAGCAAAAGCATTCATACTGGTAATGACTTATAACTACTCTGACAGATGGGTAGTTTTCTGATAAATTGAAAATCGCATGGTGGTGGTGTTTATTATTAATTTTGATGCTTCATTTTTTTAACTTCAAGTCAAAGCAAGACTGGAAGGAACAATTTGGGTCATATAGTCACTATTTAATCTGGTGTACAGAACACCCACTCTGCACAATGCTACTCACTAAGTGCTTTTGAAATCCTTTAGCAAACTAACACACGCTGATACAGAATACAAGCAGTCCCAAAGAGAGTGGCACAGGATGCCAAGCAAACAGAACCAGCCTCACTTTTAAGCACAGCCTTTCCTGTACCTGGTGAGGTGTCTGAATGAAGAAATGCCTGTAGCCTTCTCATCAGGTGTCTGGAGGTACTGCTGCCAGCCTGTCTCAGAAGCAATGTGGTGCCTGCCCCACAGAAACCTCACAGCCCGGTAATCCTTCTCACTGGAAAAACAGCTTGAAGGGACAGCCAGAACAAATCTTGTGTAGCCATGGTGACTAAATCCAGCTGGTATCTATCGAAGGGTTCATCCCCTTTCCCTTACATATATAAGCACATAGCCCATGTAATACATTTGACATTATTAGGTATTCCGGTCTTCATGATTTTATCCTTCCTGTTTTAAGTTGCCTTGGTTCCTGTGTAGCCTTTTGTAACTTAATTAACATTTAGAGTTTCCAGAGCACTATCTCCAACATCTCTGGTCCATGGAGAGGGACAGCAAAGGAACAAGGCATTAGAAGGCTGTTTGAAGAAGACTAAAGTTTAAATCTGAACACAGTTCAGCTGATTTAAAGATACAAAAGCAATCAAAAATCACCTCTGATTCACTTCTATACCTCTGAAGAACAGGTGCCACCTAAATTAAAAAAGGAAAAGGAAATCCCTTATTAGTAAGAATCAGTTGAATTTTACTGTACTGTGTACATAATGTCTGCATTTCATAGAAAATCCAGTGAGAGACTGATCTCAAATCTCTGTCCCGTCATTTCAAATATTTCCAAGTTCAAACTACCTTCTTTTGTGCCTGATGCATATATTTTTAACTGGACTGATATGGCACAGTAGAGACATCCAGTGGTTTGTTAGATTATTAAACTCATGACTATCACTGAAGATATTGTACCATTAGATAACTATAATTTCACTTCAAACATAAATTTAAGAATTTATATTAATCAGCACTAATTTGGGAACTTGCAGCAATCTGACATCAGATATTTAATTTATCGTACATCTAACTAGTTTCTAGTGATTTATGTGGAACACAAGCTCCATTTATACTAAGGTGTAAATTTCAGTCATAGTCAAAGTAAAGCTGTTGAAGTCAATGGAGTATTGTCAAGTTACTGTTAGAGGATATGGGCCTATCTAGTTTGGAGAATTTGAAAGTCATGCCTATTAAGAGTTTAAGATTCTTTAGAAGAAAGTACTGGTTTGGCCTGACTTACACTCTCCATCTGGGAATGCTGGGAGACAGAAAAAGAGTGTGGGCTTACCCATCTTTCTTAACTCACTAAATAGCAGCAAATACATTATAACACTTGAAGATGGAGAGAAGATTGCTGGGAACCAGCAAAGACCTGGCAGTTGAGAGGAAGAAGGGAGCCCAATAGACAGAGACAGAGATTTAGCAGCTGAGTGACAGGGCAAGAGCTCTGGAAATACAGAAATAAAAGAGAAATGAAATTTTGAAAGCAGATGAGGGGAAGAGACAAGTTAGCATGACTGTGAACTTCGGATCAGAAAAAGACAACATCTGAGAATAAGAGTCAGTTCTGACTTACAATCTGTAAAACACTATTTAGGTTCAGTGAGGCTGTAGAGAACATAAGTCAGGGTTGCTTGGGTAGAATAAAATCCTTAAAAAACAAAGAAAATCCTAAAGCTAGAAGGCCATAGAGAAGCACAAAGGTATGCAACCTGTCAAAGAGGCTGCAAGACTGTGATTTATTAAAGTGCTGACATTACTAAGAGCTTGATCTTAAACCCAGTAGGAGTCTTTCCTTGGATTCTGGATCAGGCTCTGAATCAGCATTGCTTGACTAGCTGATAAAGTGAATAAGAGCACATATCTTTTCTATTGACAAAAGTGAGGAGGAGTTTTTAAATTGCTTTAGTTTAAACAAGTTATTTACAAACAAAAACCAAAGCTTTTGTTTTATAACAGTGCCCTGTTAGAAGGGGACAGAGGGAAGCTATAATACTTATAAGTGTTAATTAATAGTCAGCATATATACACTATACTACATTTACTATTCCCACTTTATTCATCCTTGTAATAGATACACAGGCAGGTAGCAGAGAAGTGAACACTGATTTAAAACAGTGTCCTCTTCCTTGTGGTGACTGCAAGCATGCAGCCAGGGAGAAGAAAGAAAAGGACCAGTATATCCCTACATCCCATTCTACCACATATTTGTTGGTCACTACACACCTCCACATGAAACATTTTTTTAATACAATTGGGAATAAGCAACACAGCTTCAGAGACCAAAAAGCAGTATTGTGCCAGGAGCATTCTCAGTCTGATCCTTTTCTTGCAGTTAGATCTACATGTAAATCTCTCAAGACCCTCTTACTCTGCAGATAAAGCAAAATTGCAATGTTTTTTATTGATTTTGGAAAGCTACATATCAGGACAAACTGTAAAGCATCTCTGCAATGTAAGAATTTGGCTTCATTCTTAGACTTGTCTTGATATTATACAATTGCTTGCAAGACCTTAATTTCTGCACTTGATTCCGTAAACACATAACTTTTCACTCAGACTTCTAGCATAAGCCAAGATTTTTTCTACACCTGTCAGAAGTGCATTCACAGACCTAAATTTGAGGGCAAAGTAAATGGAGGGATATTTTCTTCAACTGAACAAAATAACTCTGCCTGCACTAATGCTTTTTAACATCTGCAAAGTGAGGCCAAACTTCAGTAGTTGACAGAGCATTGTGTTGAAAGAGGTGACAGGGCAACAATTTAATTTTTTATTGAACCATGTTTCAGAAATTCAGTATGGGCACAAATTATAAGCTAACACTCACAGTGAAAACAGATCACCAGGTTTCCAGCACAATTAGCACCTACCACATTCTTCTCAAAATACAACTGAAATATTACAGGTGACATTCAGCAGCAGTTTTTCTTCAGTGTCTAGTATGTGATAGAAAGAATGTATCATGGGTTTTTTAACCTCTGCTCAGGCTAGAAACAAAACAAAACCACAGCCTTCCTCAAGCTGCCTACCAACTTCTCCATATCAGCTTGGTAAAGTAAGAGCAGCTTTAGGGACACTTTAATATTCAGTCTCCATGCTTATTCACATATTGTGTGGTCTTGTGATTCCCTGATCATGTGGCAAATTATTCTCTTTTCTGTCACCCCTATTATTGTGGGGAACAAAACTGCCTCATGTTTCCTGGCTCATTTCACATAGATATCAAATGAAATATTGTTCAAGTAGGCACTGCTGAAAAAATCATTTGCACCTTTATTAAAAGTTAACAGAAGCTGCTAGCACAGGAATACACATATGTAACTAACTTTGTACGTGGTCAGTAAAAACAAGTACTTGAACCCCTCACAGCTCACAGAGTTTCATTACAATATGTATTTGTGTAAAGATGAAAGCTAAGAATTTTTTTTCTTTTAAGGCATCTTCTCATAGGCTGTTGACCAGAACAGAGAAATGGAGTCACTTCACAGGCTGGATCTTTAAATGGATTTTCTTGATTTCCATTTCCATTCTCTTAGATTTCCACATATGCTACTCAAAAGAAACTCTGAATTCAGTAATAAAATTAGGTATTAAATGTTGAGTTAAATTTGAATACATTTAATTATTCTGATCCCTTGGGAACTGAAAATCTATTACTCATGACACAGACCAGAAGATTTAAGGCAGAATTGTATTCCTGATGGGCTTTAATCCATAAAACTAAAGACAGAGAAACAGTGATTTGACCAGTGATACTTCCACCTCAGACTGAGCTGGCCAGCCCTTATTTTTGCCCAGTCTTCACAGCATCAGTTTTGTGTAACATTTTTAAGAGATTTCTGCTAGAGCTCCTTAGAAAAATTATTTTGGACATATTTTCTTTATTTTGATGGCTGTGCAATAAATCACTATTGTTACACTGCCAGAGTTTATGAAGATTTTATTAATATTAGAGTCCATTTAAAAGTAAAATTTCATATTGGTGAGAGAATAAAATTTTGCTGTAATCTGTGCATTTATCATGAAAACCTCAGAAGGGATACAACCTTTTTTAAATATGTGTCCTTTCATTCTGTGCCAGCTACAGAAGGTGCTAACAAAAGAAAAACAACAGTTGAATACCTACAAAATACCAGACTGCAGGGCAGCCCAGGATACAATTGAGGCAGCAGGAGATTGCAACTAGCTTCTCTTCTGAGCTCATGGGTAGTTTTCAAATATCAAGGGCTTTGAACTGGATTGTTCTACCTGTTGAAAGACTATCTTTTATCACCTTTGTTCTTCATAACTGTCAGTCCCATCACAAAATATAATTCTCTGGATACTTACTTAGATCCTGTAAATTATATGTAGTACAGTGGGTGGTAGAGGAAAGTTGTATTCTTTGCACATTGCACCCCAAAAGGCACAAGGCAGGCTAAAGTCTACCAGCATATATCTGATTGACTTTCATCAGCTCAGAAGCTGAGCACTCACTGCCATTAGTGGTACAGGATCCTTAACGAGAAATTCTTCTTTTGCAATTGAGGAGCCTTGAACAGAGGGAGTGTAAGTGATTTCCCCAGGTCACCAGGAATCATGACACTCTGCCAAGAGCTCTCTCTGAGTCTCCTCAGATTTCAGACCAGGGCACTGAGGTTGTTCCAGCTACACTCTTAATGGCTACCTCTCTGGGACACCTGCAGTCTTTCTCACTTTTAATTCACATGTGGCTAGTTAAGAAAAAGGCTAAGGGATTTTTGAGATAACTAAGTCTGCAACATATCCAGAGCCCTTTTTAAAAGCCTGCTTTGAATGGAATGGGACAGCTACATCAGAAGAGATATGCTATGATGATTTGAAGAATGCAGAGCTGTCCTGGATTTGTATTCTATTTGCCATCTGTATAGCAGTTGTCTCCTGTTAAGTGGGCAGCTTTCCTTATCTCTCCCACACCCACTCCTCCCTCCAGGAAGACACATGCTGATAACAGGCTATGGAATGTCACTGCATGACTGGTAACAACTACAGCATCCCATTGTGGGATGCTCCACGCAGAGGGAGGAGCCAAGCATTCCTACCCAGATATAGTCTGGAGTTTCGGGAACACCAGCACGGCTTCTCCACTGGATTTCCCAGGAAGAGAAACAGCAGCTGGATCTTCAGAGGAAGACTACACCCTTTTACAGGATCCCTGCACCAACAGAACCACACCTGGCACTTCAGGAGGACTGCAGCCACAATTCCAATTGGACTGCTACCAGCACCCAGACCAACAGGGTGTCAGGTTGTGTTCTGGCTCTGTCAGTGTTGTTTTAGTTTACTGCATTATTTATTTTATCTTTTTATTTTCTTCCCTATTAAAGAACTGTTATTCCTGCTCCCATACTTTTGCCTGAAAGCCCCCCTTAATTTCAAATTTATAACAATTCAGAGGGAGAGGGGTTACATTTTTCCATTTCCGGGGAGGCTCCTGCCTTCCTTAGCAGACACCTGTCTTTCCAAACCAAGACAAGGGCTCAGATTATTAACTTGTCATCTTAATTGCCTCTGGAAACAGAGGGGAAAGGGTATTTTATTTTTAAATTTTCATCTAGGTAATATCTAGTGCAGCTGAAGAATGTTTGCATTGTCTTCCACTACGTATGTGAGTAGAAAAAAAAATTAATGTGAGGTTTCTCATGCTTTCTGTGTGACAGAAAAAGACAGAATCAAAAAGTGGTTTTGAATCTATATGCAGGAGATCATTTATCACAGGACTTAGGTTTTGAATTTTAGAAGAGCAAATGCGACTAAAGCTTTTCCCTAAAACCAAATCTAATTTTGAGATTTGAAGGAAAGCCTTCTGGTTCCGAAGAAGAGAAACAAGCAGATTCCCTGTTCCTTTCTGCTCCTGCACAGGTCTATATCAGCAATTACTATTCATTTTGCCAGCTTTCACAGAACTCTCAGCCCCATGTTTCAAAATCAAGAACTACACATATCTATGAAAATTATTTGAATTAGTCCAAAACTTAAAAAAAGACAGGAGTAGAGGACCTTGATAGATGTGGCAGAGCACTGAAGAAAGAAGTCCTAAAAGGAGTTTGAATTTTTTTTTAAATTAAGAATTAAAAAATTTTAAAAGTGAAATCGGGGAAATACCTGGAGCAATTATTTACCAAAAATACTCATTTCTACCTTTTCTCTACCTAAATATAACCAAGAGCTTAGGGCTATGCTGACTACTAAACTTGTGTGGGGAGCCAATTTATTTGTCTCAACCCTGGCTGTCTGTGGGGGACAGGTTGCACAATCCCTCTCTCTCTGCACCCCCGTTCCTTTCCCATTTTTCTTCCTTTTGCTCTGTCTTCTCTAGCCCTCTTAAGTAGGGTAACTGCTTTTTATTTTGTTTTGTTTGTTTGGGTTTTTGTTGTTGGGTTTTGGGTTTTTTTTCGGGGGAGTGTTTGTTTTTGTTTGTTTGTTTGTTTGTTTGTTACCAGTAAACAGTTCTCAGATGCAGTGTTTGCCTCGTTTGGCTTAATTTTGTTCCTGACCATCTATTTTTAAAATAACTTCTTGTGTTCCCCACAGTGGAATGCTACAACTTGCTACTTATTATACTGTAAAGTAATGTCAAGTGATACAATTCAATTTGAACTCACGCAGCATGACCATCAAAGCAATAGCACTTACAGAAGAAGCAGTTACAAAATAAACGGTTACCTGATGCCGGAATTATGATAATTTTATCTAATCTAACTTTGCAAGATTGCTAACTTGTGTTCTTGCTCAGCAATGTTTCTTATAGAAAACTGACAGAAATATGCTTATATTATTAGCAATTTATATCAGACTTTTCTTCCTCAGTCCACCCACGCTCCCTTCTACCCTGGTTTGAGCCCTTTCACAATTAATTTCAGCCCCTTTTGCTTCCATTTACATCCACTGCCATTTGAACCCCGTGCTTCTCAAAACCCCTGTCTACAAAATCAATTTAAACCCATCCTGAATGCAGAACAACTATTACTTGAAGGGACTTTTGTGCCCTATTTCCCTGCTCACCAATGTGAAGACATCTGCCCTCCTCTGACTGTTCTCATTTCTACCAGCTAGCCCCAGCTGCTAGAGAAAACCTGTCCACTTTGGGAAGAGAAGGGGAAACCATTCTCCAGCCAACCACTCTTTATCATTGTGTTAATAACCATGTCCCCATCTGTCCTCCATGTCCATCTGCTGTCCTCTGTCTTACACTGGGCTTGGACGGTCCTTGGTGAATGCATAGCCCTTGGTGACTATATTTTTGTCATACTTCCAAAAATCTGATTAGATTAAGCCTTGATCCACGCATAACAGATAATTTAAGAGAAAGAAAAGGAGGAATATTGTTATACAAAGACACTTGTCACCTGCACACCATAGTATGGTCCTGGAAAGGCCATCGTCTGCTCCTGTTCTGAGGAGGCAGCTGAAAACAGGATCTCACCTATCCCACTCCACCTGAGGACTGAACTAAAGACCCATAGCCAGCTGATGGGATGTAAGTCAATTGGATTTCAGGGACCCTGAAGTCAGCCAAGGGGGGCAGTAAAATGACTAGCCAAATCACATGACTGAAAAGAAAGAGAATATTGTGAATGAAAACAGTGTGGGATCCGTAGAAAATTTGCATGATTTCCAAGGTGAGGTGGAGGGGGGAGGGAGGGGCTGTGATTGATTATTTTTAGGGATCAGTGAATGTGGCAAAAGCAAGGACCTATGTTCTACCTATTGTCAACATACTTAGTAACGAGTATCAGTGTGCTGGAAGTGTTTAGATTCATGGGTATTTTCATGCCTATTTCAGTAATGGTGTGTAAGTCTTTAGATAAATAAATTTATAAGACCCTGATACCACAGTTTTAACAACATTTTCTGTTTCAGCTCTTTCAGCATGTCACTCATGACATTTGCAGGACAGTGACCATGAAACATTGGAAATTTTCAGGATGAGACCCCAATTTCCATGATTCCAAAAAAATTTCTGTCATTCAAAAGAGATGCAGCAGAAAAAAATAAAATACTTTTTCTCTTCATTAATTTATTCTGATGAAGTCATCCAGATGTAATATTCTCTTACTGTTTCTGAAATCTGTAAATATCACAAAATGTGCAAAGGCAATCACATGAAATGCAGAAACCACAGGCACAGCATTGTCTTGCTCAACCCATTGGAATCTGTCATGGAACAAAGGAACCAGAAAAAAAAAAAAAAGAAAAATAAAAAAACCCCACTGTGTTGGAAGAAAAAATGTTCATGCAGACACACAAACCAATAAAAGCAAGGAAGTTCTGAATCCAGGTCACTGTGGAGTCCTAAACACAGGCCTATTGTGTTTTGATGCATCAGAAGCCCATATGGTCTTCCATTAGAGGGTCTCAAAGCAATGGGCAATGTTACCATACCATATGTGCTGATTTGAACTACTGTGATGATTTATGTTAGCGAGCATAAGGATTTTTTTGCCTTCCCATTTTTTTCTTATTCTTGTTCTGTTAGCAGAAGCCTACAAATGGACAACCTTGTCTTTGGGGGTTTCCAGCAATAATACTAAATTTGTCTCTGAAAAATTATGAGCAAAATAACTATAAGGCCAACAGAGCAGGACTTCGTGTTTAAATTGAGTTCTCTAACCTGGAACTACAAGTTCCCACCAAATGAAAGATCCCAGTTTCTACTTCAGTTTCACACTGCTTCTAATCAATTCCCTGCTAGGAAGCTACAAAAAGGCAGTGGCCAAAAATGAACCTTATGGAAATTTACCTCTCAGAAACTGAGCTCCACAATGCATGTTTGTTTCTCAATTTCCCCTTTTAAAACAAAACAACTGGAAAGATAACCAAACATTAAAAGTATCAGTGAGTAAAAATAAAAAATAAAAAAATCTTGCTTTCTGGGAGAAAGAAACAGTAATGTAGCTAAACAAAGCAATAAAAAAGCCCTCATCATCTATCCTTTTATCCGTAGTGCAAACCAGAGCTATCCATTACTTTCCTACCATGGATGTGTATAAAAGTCCCCACACAACATCCAACAAACATGCCACTCATCCACTCATCCTGTTCTGCTGAGTATTGCGTACTTTGGTGAAAGATCATTAAAAAAGACAAAACAGCCCACTAAACAGAGGAGCAGATTTCTTTCTCCTTTCCATGCTGTTACAGCTCTAACTACCCCACCCCACCAAATGTCACTGTCAAGTGTAACTGCTTGGTGAAGACACAGGTTGTAATCTACAGACTAAACCAGTTGAATAATTAATTCAGCTGACAACTGTTGATTTTCCATATTTATAAAATGTCAAGACAAAAATGACATGGAAGGAAATTTCAACAGCAGAAAGATAGGAAGTATTCAATCCCTTATAAAATCTTGGGCAGCTGCCAACCAGCCATAGCAATTGCTCTCCTTCAACTCAGTGTAATCCTCCAACTCAATTTTCCCTACACTTTTTTTCTAAATCTCAGAGAAACACCAGGTGCTCCAATGTCAGATGGTGCTCTGAGCTGTTGATTTAAGAACATGGAAGGGAAAAATTGAGGTAATTCACCCAGTTATATGTACCTAGCTTTATGTGTAGAAATGCATATGGACTATATGTGCAAACACGTTGACATAAGGTTCTGATAGTTTTACAGATTCTTTCTTTATCATCAGAACATTTGCAATTGCCTATACACAATGGGAATTAAATCAGAAATCAAATAAGCTGTTCATATATTTTGTAGAATTGACTAGCTAAAGCAAGGCACATTCTGCCAAAAGGCCAGTTGCAAGAAGGATCCACACAATGAATCCAAGGAAAACCCATGGGGGTTTCTGTTAGGGCCAGGTGAAGTGAACTGGGTAAAGCAGAACAGACAAGCCAGAAAATATGTGGTTGTCCAGAAACATATGCAAAAAGAAGTGCTTAGGGCCAAAGTGCTGGCTAGAAAGTCAGCTTGCTTACCACAGGCAGAAAAGCAGACTCATCTCATCCAGTAAATGTAAATCATGTCATTCCACTAAGTTACACTGAATCTATCAAATAGTGCTCTTAACAGAATAATTAATTATTGTGTTTTGAAGTTGTTTACATCCTTAATATATCAACTTTGAAGTGCCAGATCTCAGGAAGGACAGAGCTCTGTTTGGTGAGAGGGGCTGACAGGGCTGGACAATGCAATGTATTCAACAGAAATAGCAGAGCATCTTTCTCCTGGAGTAAAGTCCCTCCCACTGTAAATAACAATCAGTTAGTTCAGACCTGAGGAACCTGAACATTCATAAATCCATGGGACCTCATGAGCTGCATCCCAGAGTCCTGAGTGAATTCATTGGTATAGTTTCCAAGACATTCTCCACGATACTTAAAAAACCATGACAGTCAGGTGAAGTCCCAGGGGATTGTATGAAAGGGAAACGTGCCCATCTTTAAAAAGGATAGAAAGGAGGACCCTGGAAAAAAACAACTGGTCAGCCTCCCCTCTGTGCCTAAGAAGATCATGGAACAGATCCTCCTAGGACACAGGGAGGACAGGGAGGTGATTCAGGACAGCTGACAAGGCTTCATCAAGAGCAAATCCTGCCTGACCAACGCAGTTGTCTTCTATGATAAGGTAACTACATCAGTGGAAAAGGGAAGGGCTACAGATGTCATTGATCTGAATTTCTGTAGTTTTTGACACAGTCCCCCAAAACATCCTTTTCTCTAATTTGGAAAGAGATAAATTCAACTGTTAGATAGATAAGAAATATGAATGGTCGCATCCCAGGGGTAGTGGTAAGTGGCTCAGAGTCCTGATGGACATAAGTGACAAATGGTGTCCCCTCATGGGTCCATGAAAAGGCTGCTGCCTTTTCCATCCTAGAAGTGTAACTCAAGATAATTTTAATGTAGGAGGTGAAACAGACGCAGATCATTATTGAAGGCCTTCAGGGGCAGTTAGGGAAAGGTGTCCAAAAACCCCGCACACACAGGGTGAATACAGTTTTTATATGTTTAGCAAATTAGCATAATTGACAAAAAAGCACAAGTTAGGAGGACAAATGATGATGGAATTTCCCCCCTGGGCAAGCGCCTTCTCTGGAGCCCCCCACCTTGGTGCTACCTCTACTCTGTACATGAAGCTGTATCTGAAGAGTTGTTCTCAGCCTGGGTCCCAGGAAGAACCAAAATAGGATAGGAGTTTTTTATCCCCCAGGTCTTGGAGCTCTGGAATTTGTTTTGTCTTTCTGCCTAGGAAAAAGCCATGAAAAATTATTGAGAAAACTAGCCACTAATACAATAGGCTACAGAGCTACAAATATGTGTATGAAGAATACAGAAAATAGCACATATAAAAGGAAAAAGGGCAAATCAAAACAGCATCAGTACCAGTGTTATTTAACGTCTTCATTAATGATGTAGATGAAGGTATCGAGTATGCCCTCAGCAGATTTGCTGGTGACATCAAGCCAAGTGCTGCTGTTGTCTGCCATCCACAGGGACCTGGACAGGATCAAGAAGTGAGCACATGGCAATCCTGTGAGGTTTAACAAGACCAAGTGCAAGGTGCTGCAGCTGGGTTGGAGCAACCACTGGTTCCAACACAGGCTGAGGGATAATCAGATGGAGAGCAGCCCTGGGGAGAAGGACTTGGGGGTGCTGGTGGGTGAGAGGCTGGACATGACTCAGCCATGGGCACTCACAGCCCAGAAAGCCAAACGTGTCCTGGGCTGCATCCAAAGCAGCATGGGCAGCAGGGCCAGGGAGGGGATTCTGCCCCTCTGCTCTGCTCTGCTGAGAGCCCACCTGCAGGGCTGCATCAGCTCTGGGGTCCCAGCACAGGAAGGACATGGACCTGTTGGAGCATGTCCAGACGAGGCTAAACAAGATGATTAGAGGGATGGAATACCTCTCCTATGAGAAAAGGCTGAGAGAATTGGGACTGTTCATCCTGAAGAAGAGAAGGCTTTGGGGTCACCTAATCACAGCCTTCCAGTACCTGAAGAGAGGCTACAAGAAAGACGGAGAGAGACTCTTTACCAGAGCATGTAGTGACAGGACAAGGGGGGATGGCTTCAAACTGAAAGTCAGCAGGTTCACATCAGATATTAGGAAATACTTGTTCACTGTGAGGGTGGTGAGGCACAGGAACAAGAAGTTGTGAATGCCCCATCCTTGTGAGTGTTCGAGGCCAGGCTGAGCACTGAGCCACATGGTCTGTTGGGAGGAGTTCCTATTCATGTCAGGGGCATTGGAATTAGATTATCATTAAGGTCCCTTCTCACCCAAGCCATTCTATTTTCTAAGGTTCTGTGATTCCATGACTCATTGAGCAAGTCCTTGATTTGGCTACCAAATAGATAGGGCATGGTGGGAAGGATGGATGGATGGATGGATGGATGGATGGATGGATGGATGGATGTCAGTTGCCCACCAAGCTTCTCCATCACTCCTGTCCTCTGTAGTACATGGGGGAAAAAATAACATGGTGAAAAAAAAATTGTGGGTCAAGAAAAAGGCAACTTAATAAAACAAAACCAAATGTTATTCATGGAAGAAAAGGAAAAGCAAAGTTTTGTTCTTTATTTCCCATTAGCAGACAATGCCCAGTTGCTTTCCAGGAAGTAGGGCTTCCAGATGCACAGTGGTGACACTAAAAGACAAGTGTGTTAACAACAAATGCCTGGTCCTCTCTTCCCTCTTTCTCTTGGGTTATATTGCCAAGCAGATGCTGTATGGTACGGAATATCGTTTTGGTCAGTTTGGGTCAGCTGCTTTGGCTGCATTCTCCCAACATCTTGCCAATCCTCACTGGTGAGCAGAGAAATGTTGGAGAACCTGCACTGATGCTGTGACAGCACTGCTCAGCAGTAGCTAAGACACTGGTGTGCTTTCTAACCACCACTGCAAAGCATGGCACTACAAGGACTGCTGTGGGGAAAATTAGCTTCATCTCAGCCAGAGTCAATACAGTGGATCAGTCCAGCCACAGATTACCTCTTTCATTCATTTTTGCATTACGACAGAATGCCTCACAGGGAAGTCTAAATAACTCCATTTTATCAGTTCTTAAAATAGAGTCAAATGTCATGCAGAACTTAATGAACTTGGAAAAGAACAGTAATCAAGCTGCAAAAAAAATCCGATTTTTTTTTTATCTCTTTTTATTTGATCCTAATCACTCTGTGCTGTAGGCGGTCAGTAGTCACAGGATTGGAAGATAAATAAATGCACCCTGGCAGCTGCCTCAGCTGCCACTGCAAGTGCTTTCCGACACATAATTAGAAAACAAATGGAAGATTAGCTTAATAATATTCATTAGCATCTAGCGAAACCAAGAGTATTTCATGTTCAAAGCATGTTGGGCTTTTAGATGAGTTTAAGAAAATTCTGTATTTCCACCCTTCAGTTATGAGAAGACTGGGGGATGGGGCAAGAAGGGGAGGGAGGAGAGGTGGGGGGAGAGAGGGGGAGAGAGAGCTTGCATAGGCTTAACCCTTTCTCTCTTGCCCATGCTATTTATTGATGTGGTTTTTTCCACAAGTCTTTCTCCTAATCTTCAGGGCAGGAATAGTTAACAGAAAAGCAGGGCCTCCTTTCAGGCATTGTTGTTTTTCCATGCTCCCCTTCTTTTTTTTTTTTTTTTTTTTTTTTTTTTTTCTCTCAATTTTCCTTATAATGGTTTTTTTTGTAATTTTCAAGCAGCAGCAGTCCCTGCATGCAGCACTCTGGAACTGCATCAGTTGCAAAGTAAACTACAAACTCTCCCTGCCTTTTGGTTTCAGTTCTGTAACACACCACAAAATTGTTAAAAAGAAATAATCTGCAGTAATTGAGGACCCTTGACTATCCCACTTCCACGGAAGGTTATAGAATACAGCATCTGCTCTCTGAGAAGGAAACATGCATATCAAAATCAATCATAAGGGTAAAGGTGAAGAGTGCTCAGGCTCGGAATTGCTCCACATTTCTGAGTGTTCAAAGTTCAGTGTCAATAATTTTAAATGTGTTAAAGAACATAATGAAGAACAACTATCAGAGTACAAAAGAAAACACAAGCCAGCACACGAACCAAAGGCTCAGAAGTTGTTTCCAAATAATTAGAAAGTAAAAAGACCAATGGTCTAAAATGCAGACTTAACATAATGTCAGTGATTTTAAATATTTTTTACCATTACCCTGCACATTCAGTTAAATCCCCTGCAAGTGATTTTAGCTAAAAGGCTGAGATATCCTTTTATAACTTGCGATGTAGCATGTTTGCCATTGAAATATACAGCGCCTTATTGTGGTTTTCATCTCTGACCCATTTTTTCCTTTATATTAAGGATAAAACATACGATCTGCTCTTGTAAGGAAGTCTTATCTTCTCAAACAGTGTCTTTTTTTTTTTTTTTTTTTTTTTTTGGGGTTTTTTTTTTTTCCTTTCCCCCCTTTTTTTTTTTTTTTTTTTTTTTTTTTTTTTTCCTCAAATTATCCTAAGTAAGGATTTTAATGATATTCAGAAATCACGGCTGTCTTGCTGAATCGCTGTAGGACTGACCTCCCTTGACAGTTCTTAAATTATTCAGCTATCAAGGGCCTGCTAAACATTAAATTAAGCATCCTCTCTCCCCTGTCCTAAACCATTAAGTTATGCAAATGCACAGATAATGGGGCATATGACAGCTGGAGGCATTAATCAGGCAGCTCTGTCTCTGGGCTGTTGTTATGTAGAAACCGCATCTGCCAACAGACAGAAGAGACACAATTAGATCTCACTTAATGGAATAAGAAGAAACTACCGAGCTCTCTACACTCCTGTTAGGTTGTAGACCTGGGAGGGAATAAGGCACTTGGGAAATCTCACTTGCTCTCTGTTTCTCTTGCTCTCCTTTTTTTTAATACCTGTTCTTCCAATTGAAATGAAAAATTACCTGTAATTGTTATCATTTGCAAACAAAGCCTGTCAGAAGACCCACCCGCTGTTTACAATGGATGTTTTTCTTGTTCCTTGCTAAGGTTCTTTGGGGAATTTTCCTTCATTTGTTTTTTTAACTAATGCTCTGCCTTTTGCTTGAGGAGGGTGGAGGGGGGAAGGAAGCAAATAAATGGGTCTCCCTTTACACTATTCAAATTACTGCTTTGAAAATGAACTGGCATGCTCAATCACAGCAAAGAAGCATATTGCTGAGGCATGACTCAGTTTGCCATTTGTACATATGTGATGATTTCTTTCTTATTACTTGACAATTATTGGAGACCAGTCTTTGCATGCAGTTTTTTTCTGGCACTTTTAACACATTTTCCCCCACAAAATTTCTTCTCTGCTCTAATGAGGTGGGTGGGGGTGGTGCCCAGAAGTTTTGGGATGTCATATGAATTTCTTAAAAGGGTTTGGAAAAGAGTCTAAATAATTTCATGCAGCTTACTTTAAGAGTGGCTTTAAAAATCCTTGTTCAAAATGTGGGCTGTGATGAACTATAGATCAAAAAATACTGAGAGTGAGTAAGTGGGCACACATGAGTCTAACACTGTGTTAGAAAGAAACCTTTTTCCTATACAGACTGACCTTGTGTAATCTGCTGGAATTTCTGAAAGCCTCCTTATTAATAAAGTATATGATGGAAATTTCTTACCACAAGGATCTTTCACCCATGGTAAGCTTTCCCCTTCTCTCTGAAAGAATACCTATTAAAACAACTTCATTAAATTCTTTAGACAAAATCTTTAATATAGACATTTTCCCATGGAGAAGTGTCTTGGTTTGAAAAGACAGGTGTCTGCTAAGGAAGGCAGGAGCCTCTCTTGAAATGGAAAATGTAAACCCCCTCCCTCTGAATTATTATAGTTTTGAAATTAAGGGGCTCTTAGGCAAAGATATGGGAGTAGGAATAACAGTTCTTTATTAGGAAAATAAAAATAAAAGTGCAGTAATAGAAAACAACACTGACAGAGTCAGAATACAACCTGACACCCTGTTGGTGATGGTGTTGGTAGCAGTCTGATTAAATGGTGGCTGCAGTCTTTTTGGAGCGAAAAATGTGATTCTGCTGGAGCAGGGGTCCTGTAGAAGGGTGGAGTTTTCCTCTGAAGGTTCAGTGGTGGTGTAGATGTGCCTGGTCTTCCTCTGGGAATCCAGTGGAAAAAGGCTGAATCTCTGGGAATCCAGTGGGAAAAGGCTGACTGTGGTGTTCCAATATTCAGATTATATCCAGGTAGAAATGCTTGTATCCTCCCCCTCGGCAGAGCATCTCACAATGGGATGATGTAATTTTAGTCATGCAGTAAGAATCCATGGCCCATTAACAGAAGATATCCTCCTGGAGGGAGGATGGGTCCTGGAAGAGATAAAGAACACTGCCCCACCTGGCTTTAATGGCTGACCTACTAACAGAAGATAACTGCCCACCTGGTTCTAACAGATGGCAATGGAATGCACACCCTCGACCACATCTTTCATTGCAAACTTAGATAAGAAGCTGGGCTTTTAAATCCAATTATGTGTTAACTTATAGAATAAAAGCAAAGAATATCAATCTTTACTGATAGCAGCTTTGATTTTTGGAAAGCAATGACTTTTTTTCTGGGACTAATGTTAAGATTAAAATGTTCTTGAAGTAGAGGAACAGGTTAGTGAGCATACATCCGTCTGCATACTGCTACTCAAATAAACCCAATATGTGCTGGATGCAATTAGTAATACAGATCTTTTTCTGCCTAGCTGCCATGATCAGAACTTCTGCCAAAGATTTTACAATCCAAACTACTACCTGAACATATTGGTTGAAACTGATCTCTACCCCCACACACAAAATAGTCACCACCTCTTTCACCACAGAATGCCTTATGAGCTTAACTGTCAACTATAGGTGAGCAAAGATAGAACCCTATCTCTAGGGAGGAAGAGAACAAATCTCAGAATCCCAAAACACCAGGTCTTCCTTAGGAATCCACTTTGGGGGAAAAAGGAAGCACTAGGAAAAAAAATTCTAGATGGTCACAGTGCCAGATTTCCACATTTAAAAGAAGAGAGAATGACAGAAAATGCAAGGTGCTTCTCTTATTTCTGTGACTGCATCTCTGACAAGCATCTGGAGATCTAAGACCTTAAAACAGTAGATCATGAAGAAGTACTGAATTAATGATGTGACTTTCTAATTGCTTCCATCCATTTTGTTTTTCTCTATTCTTTTTATCTCAGGAGTACTGGGAATTTTGGCCAATATACTTCATCTCTATCTCCACTTTTTAAGCAGAGGACAACTTTTCCTGCTGGTCCAACAACCTTCAAGGCAGGAAAAATAGAAGCCAGGTAGAACATAACACCACCAAACCTTATTATTTTCATTTTAATTTTTGACAATCATGGTATTTCAGACATTACTTCAGCTGCACAGATTGGTTGTGTTTGCTCCCAGTGATCATATAGACACGAGTATCATTTCTCTTTTTACAAAGTGATCTCAGAGATCTGGATTATGAAGCTCTTAATAAACTTCTCAGCACCAAAAATGACGTGCTAGCTAAATACTGGTTTCTTCATTATTGAGGTGTTGGAGGGCTTCTGATTTGGTTATGCAAATCTTCACTGGGGTATTTTACTTTGAAATCAAGTGATACACAATTAACATCTTATCATTTCTGTAAATCTAGAAGTATTGTGTCAAATCAACAATATGTATATATATTATTGTACACAAATTCTATGTCTATAAATTGCATAAATTTCTGAATCCTTCACTGGAGAAGATGGGACAGATGCAGGTAGTCAAACCCACTGTTTGTCCCATATTGTGTGCTTTGTGACATTTAACTACTTTCTAGTTCCAATTCTGAAATTGTGCTGACTATGAAGCAGCAATCCATCAACGGTAAATAGTTATTTTTTAAATTCCTCCATACCAATGCATACTTAGTTTTCAGTTGTATTATTCAGGAGAAGCTAAATAGAGGTATCTGACCAATCTGAGTGCTTGTTCTGCGTTACGACAAGATAGACATGGTATTGTAATTAAATAACTCTATAAAATGCCTAAATAAGGCATGTGTGTAGAGCACTTACAACTGTTCCAAAATTTATCTGAAGTAGTCTTGGCCTATGGTGCTACTTACAGCCTAACTGCAAACTTATAATAAGATATTCTTCTTTTCTGGCAACTGGTTATATTTTGACAAACATATGTGGGAATAATTTCCTGGGTGGTCCTGTGTAGCAGGTGAACTGTACAAAGACATACATATATATTGAATTCTATTAGCAGAGATTGAGCATATCCAGAGATAAAATATTTCATGATGCAGAAAATATTTCTTGCATGATGGCATCATACAGAAACTAGAGATCACAGCATACATTAAGAAAGTGCATGCACATGCTTGTTGTTACTGCTTTTATTGGTGTTTTTCAATTTAATAAAATTTAATACAAAGTATTAAATAGGTTGCAGTAGCCATTTTTGTACATTCATGTAATCACTTTGCTGTTCATTTGTTTCTGGCAGAGTTGCAACCATACAGTGCTCTCAGGCTGCTGGAAAGGAGCATGGCAGCACTATCTTCACAGTCTCTCTTAGGGGAAAGTGTGTGTTCAGCAACACTTCCTTAAGTGAGACAACAGTGGAGAGGGCAGCACTGAAATTGTTGATTTGTGGAACAGCTGTCTCACTCTTGTTAAGAAAGCTTGTCCTCAAATATTATTTTAAATTTATTTCTAAGCACCGTAATTGATAAGCACCTAATTAATTAATTAATTAATTGATAATAAGGTATTCTGCCAACATATGTAAACATTTGGCATTTTTACTATTTGGAATAAAAAAAAAATATGTACTGTCATCTACATATGTAGGTACATTTATTGTACCTACAATATGTAGATACATTTATTTTGAGATCAACTGGAAGCCTAAAATGTGCAAAAGCAGGTAGCCCTATGCTGAATTTCTAAATTTGAAAACAAAATTTGCAACATGTTCATCTGGAATCTGCAAGTGCTGTTTCATATATGTTGAGTGGTAATATATATCAAGCTGGGACTGAATATGTAGATTACTTTTTGAGTATTAGTTGATTATAAAGAGCACAACTCCCATTATGCATACATATGTACAAGTAAACTCTTTGTGTTTGCCTATTACAGTGTGATGACTGGACTGTTGTTTATATTTGCCCCTCCTTCAGGGGCAATGTACATTTTTTGCTACTTTATTACCTGGGACAGAGCCCAGACCGGGATGTTTCTCTGAAATTTAGCGCTAACTTTCAGAAATTCAAACCTTCGCTCACAGCTTTGCCACCAATTTTATGACAATAGGACTGCACCTAGTGTAGTAATTTAACACAAAATTACATTGTTTTAGCCTATTGAGGCAATAAACAACAGCTTTCACTACTGCATGGTGAGAAACAGTCACAAATATAAAGCAATTAAGGCTTATGTTCTAATTTAAATAATCTACATCAGCAGAATTATTATACTGGTCATCCATGCTAAGCTTATTTCTGATATTAGCTGTTTTTTACTCACTGGCTCCAAAGCATAACCTGAGAATTTCTTGCTCTGTTGCTTTCCTTGATTGCTTTGACTGATTGCCTTCTTCTCATTCAGTACAACTTTTCTCCTCAAAACGTAAGAACTGTCTCTGTGTCTTTACTCATGTCATTTGTTTTCAGGTCTGGAACATGATCGTTTTCAAGCTGCACTCATTTTCTATTGAAGGATATTTTACACATGTCAACACTTCATACAAATTCCTGTCTCTATTAGTAATCTCTGGTATGTTTGGGTTTTACTGTTCTGAAAGGAAATAAATGGTTTTGCACAGTTCTGCGCATGTCATCTGTCTGTGGACACCATTAGACCTTACTTACTGTTGCTCAGATACTGTATTTTCTTTTCAGGTCTGCTTTTCGCTTGGTTTTACAAAAAAGCCAGTTGTTGAAATCCTGGTCTCTGGTGACTTCTGCCTAGGCTTTGGTAAAAGATTTTCTCACTGTTACTTACCAGTTGCCTGAATTTCCCTTGCCACAGCTCGTCTTTGTCCCCACCTTTACTCATTCTGTCAAGGTTTTATTTCCAAAGCTGTAGGGACAGGCCACGTTTCTCCATTCACTCTCCTTTGGGAGTCAGCCTCCAACTGAGTTCTTATGACCCACCTGCTTCCAAATCCTTCCAAAGATCAATCAGATCTGCAGTTTACTGTCCAGCAAAATACAATATTGGGCAGTTGCCAGTCTGGATAGGAAGAACAAAATTATCACTTGTGCTCATGGTCTATACACACAGGCAAATATTGCCAGCAGGTTTGCCTCAAGACGTCCCTAGTGTGAGATCAAGCAAGACCAGCTTCTAATCAGGCAAGAAATTTGGCCCTTTAATTAACACAACTCTGCCATACCTAATTTCACCATGACAAGGGAGTTTTTTCCACCTTCTGCAGAGTACCATGGCACCATCTCTTTTGTACCACTCCTCACACTGCACTACAGTGAGAACTCTTACCCTGGACATGCTGGGCTACAGGAGTCTTTCAAAACAGTCTGTCAGTCTACTAAAAGTGCAATTTTCTAGGATGTGATCTGTGCATCTTTTAGTAGTTTGCATGTGAATTTACATAGAATCCTTTTCAGAGTTTCCAGGTTTTCTATGAAACTTTTACAAGTTTGTTAAACCATCTATTGGTCATTCACTTTCTATTTTTACCAGTCTGATTGATTTTTATAATGTCCCAGGCAGCAGCAGATTTCTAGTGAACACAAACTGGCACACATTATTTATTTCACTCACTTCCACCAGACCACTTACTGAGGTTGCTTTCCTCAGATTGTTTTATTTCTGATAATATTGGACTTTGAGATTTTTCCACCCATTTTTTTAGCCTATGTTCCATAATCACTGCAATCTACTATCTATATAGTCTGTATATACAGGGAGATATAAGATATTCACATAATAAGATTTACGAGATAAAAGATGGCTTCTTTGTATTTTGTATAAAATCTGTCAGATATATACTTCTATTATGTAGCTCATATATAATGCATTTTTATATCTTGACACCCATGTTCATTATATTCAGTACTTCCTGTATGGAGAGAAGTTGAACTCTGAGCCCTCAGGCCTCCCTAAGTCCGGGGGCATACTGAAAATGATAATAATCCATGGTTTGTTTTGCCATATTACTTAATTAATCCAGCAGCTCTTGAATTGCATTCTTTTTTCACTGGATATTAAACCAACTTGTCAATTGTAATTGCAGAGCTTCTTTTACCTTTTTTGTCTCATTCAGGCCAGTCCTACTGAATCTATCTTTTCTTGCATGATATTGCTTTAGTTCAGTCATTTTTAATCCAAAGGAAATACATGGTATAGAGAGTTGAAATTTTAAAAAATGGCCAGCAATTTAATGAAATAATACCTGTAATTCATACATAAACTTAATTTATATTTCAAAATATTTTAATTATAAAGCTGTATCTATAGAAACATAATAAAACTTGTACAGATTATTCTAATACATCAGTAGTCAATAACTTCAAGTTTTTAGGAAGTTTCTACTCTGATGTGTTAAAGACGCATCAGTCTGTTAAAATGGGGTCACAGTGCAACTCTGCCACTTTTACAGGAAAACAAGGACTTCCAAGGAATATCAGGTAATATTCAGTATTTGTAAAGTAGTTTCTTTCTCTGTGCACAAGCACAAAAAGTTACTTTTAAAAATTAGGTGCATAGCTTTCTTGTTGTCATTTAATTTTTGCCTTCCCTCTCCTATTGACGCTGAACAGGAAAACATATGCAGATACATGTAGAAAACACGAGCAAAGCAAATTAGGGTAAATTAATGACATTACATCCATCACCACTTGGACCACAGGAATGTCCACCTGACATGGATATTCCTGGCCTTCAGAGGGACATAACCTTTGTGTCATCATTTGTGTTATTTTGCCCACCAAATATTCTAGAATCAAGACATGTGAGCAGCTCCCTTAAGTACACAGAACCTTTATCATAACTGTGAGTGTGATCAGGCTCAAATAAACAAGCAGATGTGTAGTCACATAGTTTTGCCAGCTAGAGACCCTAAGTGAGCTTTATCCTTTTTTGTCCTTTTTACAGAACAGTCCCCATTTTCATTCCTTCTTGAAAGACTTGGTCCTCACAAGTATTTTCTCCTCAAGTATCTATATGTCTGATGTTTAACACCAGTAAATTTTGTTCATTCCCCAGGGAGCTGAAACCTAAAAACTACTGAATCAATGCCAACACATGATCTGCTCATCTTGTTTATCTCTCTGTGCATTTGTTTTATTTATTTTCTCAAGCATATTTAGTGTGCAGTATTATTATTATTTTGTGGAGTATTATATATTTCTAAATAATGCAATATTGCTGACAGAATTTACATGACGGAATCACTGATATTAATGTGACAGCCTTAGTGTCTCCCTGTTTATTATTATGAAGTATCTTTGCTATGATGCAGAAAGTAATATTCTTAATGCCCTCTTCACTCTACATGATTAGTTGTGCTGCCCTAAAATAAAATCCTAATTCATTCTGGATAGTGACAGTGATCTTGACAATCAGTAACACTCATCCTGGGTGTGATATCCATTCACCAACTTTTCCTTTTGTTTCCCTTTCTGTGAGGCAAAATCCCAGAGTAGGCAGATACCTCCATTACTCCCTTGAGACATCAGTCGTCCCCAAGAACCGCAGGCAGGCAGGGCACCCCAGTTGTGCAGTGAGCATACCTCCACAAGGCACCAAAGATACTGTGACAGATGAGAAAAAGAAACCTAAACATCAGTAAAAGGGATAAACTGAAGTGCTTATGTTACCCAAAGTGGGTTTTTTAACATTTCTCAAGTGTTGTCTCAGCTGGAGCTCAGCATCATCACCTAGGCACTAAGGCAGGCTGGAAGTGTCTACAGTTACCTTTTCTTAAAATTTCCCACTGGTGCAATGGTTTTCTTGTAGTTCTGCCTGCTTGTTTATGGCTAAGTTTTTTTACATGCACAGAACTCAGCTGTCTAAAACTCCAGCAGATTGTGCTGTGCTAATCACTATTGCCAGCAAAGATCTAATGCAGAACTGACATAACAGTTGCTTCATTCTAGAAAATGGAGAATAGTACTAGAAAAGCAGTATTCTCTTATTATTTTCATTCTAGAAAAGAGAGAATAGTACTGCCTCTGCCACACAGCCCAAGTAGCTATTCCCAGACTGCCTGCGAGCTCATTTTGCCATATATATTAAAGGAATGCACTGTTTCTGCAACAGTAGTTATTAAATAGCTCAACAGATCCACCATCAATTCACAATAAATATTGCTCTTGTTTAAGGAACAATTCGCAATGCTGCTTCTCTTACCCAGCTGCGGATTTCCCATCTCTGGAAGTGTTCAGAGTCTTGGATGTGGCTCTCACCAGTCTTGCTCATGGCAGGTGGTTGAACAAGATGATCTTTATGTCCCTTCAAGGCCAAACCATTCAATGATTCTATGATTTTATGATTCTATGATTCTGCTAGAGTACGGTGAATTTCTCTACACTAAAAAAAATTTACTTTTAGTTTGTTTTGTTGATCTAAAAGTCACAGAGATGCTGCATCTGTGTAGTGCAAATAAGCCACATATTTACACTAAACATTTAGCTTGCATTATCTTTTTAATAGCATAGAAGCTATCCATGTTTCAAGAGGTTTTAATTGCCCAGTAGAGTAGTCCTTTATTTTATTTCTGTGTATTTCTTGTCACTATGAATTGCTTTCACGTGTGGAAGTAAGACAGCTCTTTGATGCAGTTTGGAAATGTTGGTTTCCTAGTTACAATTCATTACAACACAATAAAGGCAGGGGGATTATGGATCTGAGAGAAGGATATAAAATCATCCAGAATTGAACTGGTATATGGAGCACACAGTAGTGTACTGACAAATTTACCCAAATCATCATCCCCTGAATTTAATTGTACCTTGAAGTCCTTGGAATTATTTTTACACAATTTTACTATACCAAAATGTAAAGATTAGTTGATGTTATCATTTTGAAATGTCATAAGCAGATATAAAGCACAAAAGCAGTATTACAAGGACAGGGTAACCAACTTGGTAAAGCTCACATAGAAAACTACTCCTACCATTCAGAAGTTTGTCCGTATTATCACTTTGTTGCCTTATCATATCCAGCTCTTTTCCACCATCTCTAAGTCAATTGATAGGATTCACTTCTGTTCAGTTTTGTTTTCTTTACTATATGGCTGCAATGAAAAGTCCGTCCTCTGACTCTTTGCTGGCCAGTGTAAGCAGTCTCAGTTCAACTCTCAGCAAGCAGGAAACTGTATCAACAATCAGAAAAATCAGCTGACCTTCAGTCTCAGCAGACAGACCTCGTGTGTACAAGGAAAATGAATTCAGGATGGGCTTCTTCAGTGATGTGGTTAGCTCACATTGGCAAAGACAGGCATGTTGTTGTACTTCTGCTGTAAGGAAAAAGGGCTTAGGTTTCCCAGCTACCAAACATCCAGCAAGTTTCCTCAGGTCTGCTCTCACTGCAAACTACACAAGACTGTAAAAGTTGTGCAGTCATGGTTTGCTAATTTTTTTATGCCAAGAGGTTTTGGAGGAAAACAGTTTTAAAAATCTTTATCATATCAACTCTTTGCTAAGAGTTCTCAAACAAAAGAAAGCACTGCAAAACATTACATGCTCATGGGAAATGGTGCACAATTTTAAAAAAAAGTATAAGTGCGTCTTTCTTCAAATATTAATGGTACAATCTGCAGAGACAATATGACTTTTATGTGATTGAACGTAATTTTTCTACTGGCAAAAATATCTCAATATCAGCTATAGATAGAGACAAGGGAAGGCTGTCCATGATATCAGTTCCAGAAATAGGCTAAGAAATTATCACATTTGAAGAAATTAATAAAGGAAAAAGATGTAGGGTGAACTATTTCTCTACAAATAATGTTAGGGGGCAATTTGGAAAGCAATATGATATATGATAAAAATAGTATTTTATATCAAACACAGTACTTGTAAATCACCAGCTGTATTCAGTCTACCCATTTCTTTCCTGAAGTTTAGCTTTTAAACACAGCTCTGCATCTGTCTTAACCAAGTCTTTGTCTCCCTCTTGTGTTCAGACTGTTAACATGACTTTGACAAAGATCTCTTTCAAATATTTACAGCCGCTGCTTTAAAATAATTTTTTTTAAAGTCAAGTCATATATAAACCAACATTACTATTTCTCAGATGAAGTAAATACTTCCCAGATAAAGGCATCTGATAAAATTCACATCTGATAAAAGCAGGTCAGAAAAAATTGCAAAAAACTTAACAAAATAAATGGGGTCCCTTTGCAATTTATTATTGATTTTTTTTTCCCCTGCTAAGATACTGCATCTAAAATTTCTTGGTACTTGCAATATACTAATTTTCAAAAACTTATCCAAGACCTCTAAACCTTTCTTTTAACTGTCAGACTTCTGAATTTACATGGTGTCATCAAGCAATGACTTTCAAAGCATTAACATCAGAAGAGGGAGAAATGATTAATGCATAGATAAAACATATCATTAAATCTTAAACTAATCAATTATTAAACTCTGCAGTATCTTAGTAAAGTTGCCTGGTTTTATTTCCAAAGGGATTATATGGAACGAAGGTGGATATATCATACATTTTTGATGCACACACACATCTATGCTTCACTCATTAAGTAGCGTGAGACTCCTTTAAAAGAAATATATACTGGTACATGGGAAAGACCCTCAAACATGTCATATAAAATCTACCCATTGATTTTTCCTTCATTTCCCCTTTATTTTTCTTTTTCTCATATTTGCAACAGCCGAAATTACTGTCTTTGTGAAATTACTAGTATGTAGTTTGTTGCTGTATTTTTACATTTTCTAGTGCTGAATGTGTTCTCCTTTTTAAGAGAATCTGTGGAGCAGAGCCTTTCTCTTTTGCTGTAAGGGAACACATTTCCAAATCAAATCACATTATTTGGAAGGCACTGCATCTGATATTTGAATATTCAAACCGCTAGAGCAGTAGAAAAAGTGTTTCCAAATAATTGACACCTTTTCATATGAACCTTTAGAAATTTGTAGAAGAATGTTCCAAATATTGGAAAAAAAAAATACACATGGACAGCTACTGTCCATGTATTTGGCGTAAAAAGATTTTTAAGAAAAGCCATCATTTCAATCTAATGGAAGTCTGGGATAAACCCACAACAAGACACCTGTCTAGTTACATTCTCTTTCTTTCTGTAAGTCTATTCCATCAGCAATGGCTTTTAGTCTTCCATTTCTCTTTGCTGCTATGTGTCTATCCCTTTTCAAAAGGAGAATGAAGACCTTAGGCCACCTTTTATTCATATGTGCTTTAGCCACACACACACACACACATCTCAAAGTCATGCCTGGTAGATTCCTTTCCAATAAGCTGAGGCAGATGATTCAATTCTAAAAGTATTTAACACATTAAAAAATACCTTTTTAAATGACAATTACTTTTGTAGCCCTTTTGTAGATCTTGGATATATTTGCTATCATTTCTGTTCCCACTTCATGCCTGCCCAAGAGATCACAAAAATTTTCTGGGTAATTCTTGCTTTGGTTTGGTAAAATAAGAAGGAACTGAACAAAAAGATCTTTAGGCAAAGAATCTTTTCTTTTAACCACCAGACTGTAAATAATTTGGTATAACATAGCCAATAATTATCTAAAATTTGCACACTCTTATTATTATTGTGAATTACTTAGCATACATTAAATCATTGCAAATCTTTTGGGGATTGTACTCTAAAATGCTATCTTATGCTTATATTTTTGACCCAAAGGAGGAGTCAAAATTTTTCCCCAGTGTCTAACTCTCAGTTGCTCTAGTAGAAAATATTAGCAGTTTTCAAATCCTATTTTTCCAGTCACTGGAATTCTCTCTTATTCAGCAGTCTGTGATCTGGTTTTCTATAAACCTCTACCTTCATGACTACCTTGACTTCTACAGAATGGCACACATCTCTCTGAAGCTGTAACCCATCACCCTGGTATGTTATCGCCATTCCTGTTTCAAGGAGAAATGAAATAGTTTTATGGCTTTGAAAATCCCTGCAATAGGGGGATAGAGAGTACATTGAAGTATTTCTCACTATAATCTTTTCTCACCTAGCTGAAGAGAAAGGTAGTGTAGTAGAGCTAGAGTAAAGCCTGTTCACAGAGATTTTTCAGCATTTATCTTCTATAGCATACCTGCATTTGAATATATTTTGTCTCCCTGAATCTTTGCTTTCCCCCTTTTCCATTTTCTACAATTCAGAAGGTAAACACAACACCAATAAAGTGTAAGTTGGATTTGTAACCCATCCTGAGGGGGTGAACACCAGGTAGGTCACAAGAACACAGGTACTGATGGGGTGGTTTGCCTGTGGGGTGAGGAAGAGCTCCCGCACTTCTGTCACACACCTTTTCTAATGCAATGTGATAGAATGATCTTACACAAAATGTCAAGTCAATTAGGCTTTTCTTTGGCCTTCAGAGATGATTTTGCTTAAGTGTTGAAGTACTTAATCCACCACTCAATAATAGTCTTGAGTAGTAACATTACTGAAAATTAGCTTTGAAATAAGCAATAGTATGAGTGCTTTGTTTGGCAATAGATGTCACATGAATTCAGCTGCAGTTAGACAAGCCAAGCTTTCAATTACTGCAGACACCATGGTGGAAAGAGGACCAGCATGTGGGCAGTAATTTTCATTGTTTGCTTTACTCCTGTATCCTTTGATAGCCAGCTGGTGATGGATGAGAAGCAGTGTAACGATGCAGACTCTCTCTTCTGAAAGCCATTTTGTACAGCAATCCAGATACTAATAAAACCCCATGAAATACCACATTTTTACGAACTGCTAAAGTGATATGACTGTTATATGTTGATAATGATAAATTGAAGGAGTAATTGGCAATAATTTATTACCTTTTTCCTTGTGAGCAAATTACTCATACAGCTAAATGATACCAGTATATTATGAAAATGAAGTCATTCTCTTCCCAGGCTACTCCTCTTTACAGCTAGAAGCCATGTCTGCTGTTTTTGCATCTTTCACTACTGTTCAATTCTCAACTCCATGCGAAAAGGACCTCTCTTTCTCTTCTTCTTGTGAAGAACACAGAATGTTATGATCCAGACAAGGACCACAGGATTAAAATCTTTTAAACAGAAATAGTAGCTTCAAAATATTTTTGTAGCCTAAGGAGATGGAAAGAAAACATTTCTTTATACAGCATATAATGATACAGTCTAATTTCCTGAACAAGTAACTGATTCAAGATAGTAAAGTAACAATTATCCTACCAAGGAAAAAAGTTCAAAATTAATTAAAGAGGCAGAAAGAAAATATCTGAATAATTAAAAAGTCATCTCTAGTTGTTCAAAGCAAGATAAATGTACAGGAATATCTCTTTAATTCTCATCTCTAAAAACAGATCAAAGATTACCTCCTTGGGATGAGAAAGAAATTCATTAGATCCTTAATCATTCAGTGGAATCATTCACCTCAAAAAAATTTGTCTTCAGTCAAGTTTGTAATTGCAGAGATGTAATAAATACACAAATAGCATGGAATATCTTTCTAAGAGCCAAAGGAAAGCTTTTGAGAGTCACATTGACAGTGGCATGAGGTCTCCTGAGCATTCTTTTTTTATAGGAAATGTTTAATTGCTTTTTATTGAGCAGAACCTTTCCTTCTGCTTGTAAAAGAAATTATTGCTTTCTGCCTCTGGTTCAGTCAGAGGAAGTTAATAGTCCCAGTTTCCTCTGGCAACAGACACAGTTAATGACTGGAAGACTATCATAAACAGGGTTTATTGCCCAAATTACAATCCAGTTCCTAACCAGCCTTCTCATTCAAATTGCCCTCCTGGCATTTTGGTGATTTTCTGTCTTATTATCTGGTTCACAAAGACAGTTCTTTACTATTTTAAAACTTTACGTTCTTCTTCTTTTTTTTTTTTTTTTTTTTTTTTTCTTTTTTTTAAATTTTTTTTTTTTTTTTACTTTTTTTAAATAGTATTCACAATGCTGGAAATTGTTAAATTCAGTGTGAAAGGTATATTTACTGACTTCACGACACCAAAGTTCTTTTCAACAGAAGTGATTTTTCAGCGTGCAGAAAAACCTGTGTCCAAATACAAAAAAATAAATTATTCCTTCTCTGCCTTGAAGCTGTTCCTTCTGGTGTAATATCTAAGTGCTATTATTAAGGCATGTATAAAAAATAAAGTTGTATAGGAAAATACTTGTGAAATCTTTAAGGTAAAAAAATTAATAGAATACTACGTATGTGATAATTATTCTTACTATGACATCATAAATGCACAGAGAGATTTGCAGTTAAACAAAAATCCCTGCTTTACAGTGCTATCAAAGAAGTCAAACATATTGATTAGGTGTAGCTGGTACTATGTTTGGCACACAAGGAGACTTAAAGAAAAATTAAAGCAGATTTTCTCTAATTTTTTAGCAATTTAGCAATGAGAAGTGTTATACAAAGCACTAAAAAATGTGTTTCTTTGAAGGGGATTTCAGAAAGGAAGATTCTGGGATTGCACACTAGAGAATTTCTTTGCTATTACACCTCATAACTAGGTGTCAGATTTTCTAAATAGTTACATCCAAGACAGACATTAACTCAGAGTGAAATACAGTAGCAAGAAACGTAAAAGCCACATTCCTGCCAGAACAAGGACATAATTACAAGCACAGCATAAACCTAATCAGTAAGTTTTATTGTCACAGATTGTCAGAGGTAACAAAAGTCTACAAACAGCATAGGTTTGATCAAGTCCCACCATGAACTCCAAAAGCCATTATTGCATTTATATCAAACAAGTCTCCTGAATTTTACATCATTAAAAAATAAACAAACCAAAACAAACAGGATAGGGGGAAAAAATCTTAAATTGTGGGAAAAAAGTGATTATTTTTAATTATATCACCTGCTCCCTAAACCTCTGAAGCATCTGAAGACTTCCAGCTCTATCAGGGCACCTCAGTGATGCTGTCCTTTATAATTCAGACTGGTGATCTTTTAAATTTACTTGTTGTTGTAATCACCAGTATTGCAATTCTGAAAATATTTACTATCACTGCATCAGGATTTTTACATCTCATATTGGCATTTTTATACTCTAAATATTAATAACTATATATATTATGTCTTTTAATTTTTTATTTAACAAAATGAGTCTTCTATAAAGGATTTCAAGACTGATAGGAAAAAAAACCATCTATGTAGAATAGAGGTAACATTTAGTTTGCTTATGGCTAAGGATTCATTCAAGGGTATATCTATGTCTCTGTAAGAGGTGTTGCAACAGACACAATAAAGATAGTAAATATTTTAAACAATCAGGCTAATTTATTAGAACACCTAATTGATATTTATAGAGCATTTCAATATCACTAACTATAGCATACTACAGGACTGAATTAGAAGTCAACACTAGCAACTGACAGAGGACTGTGTAACCAGGCATAAATGGTGAGTGTTCCAAATACTGCTTATTTTTAGCTATAGTAAAGATTGTAAAAATAAATTTATTATTTCTAAAAAACAAAGAGTGCTTTGAAGCACAGAATTTTGTTTAAGTTCAGTTTCAGCTTCACTATATTCTTTCCTTATTGTGTCAGTATTCTCTTTGGCTCAGAAGCTCATTTTGTGCAAGGAAAGATACAGAACAATAATGAAAAAGACTGCAGCTGATGGCAAATCCCTTAACATTTTTATTTTGTGTTATTGCTGTGATATACAATAGGTGATTTCCTGAGTCTGGTACCACACCAGGGAGTCACGGACCATAGTACACATACAGATTCTCCAGAAAAGCTGCCCCACTCCCCAGTTTCTGCCTGGGAAAGCTCTTCCACAACATCAGCAACAGCTGCACCACAAACATACTACAAGGGTTATATCAATCTGTATGTGAGAAAAAGCCACTCTAAATTAGCCCTGCTGAGCAGCACCACTTTCAGGAGAGCTGTCCTTCTAATAAAAGCCATCAGACATGAAATTTGTCATCACACTGAAATTTGTCTTTCAGCAATCAAGTGCCATCATTTCACTTTGACAGAAGAGAGAGAAATTAAACTCTATAAAAAATATCAAACAGACATACCTTGAATAGTACATGAAAGTGAAGTTGAGGGCTAGGTTGTTGTCTGCAGCAGGTACTTATTTCAACAATTCCAGCAATGGGAAAGAAAAAGGATATCTAAAACCAAACCAGAGCCTTACAACAGTAACAGAATGCCACTTCAGCATTTCTGCTCCAACATGTCCATTTTAACTCTCAATCTATATTTCAACCTGACTAAAGTCTGAATGCCTTCTCTGAGTGACAAGTAGACAATCAGAACTTGGAAATCAGAGCCTCACACGGGAAGAAGCATGGCACAAAGATAGCACCTTTCAGAGCACCCCTTAGGACAAAACTGCACCCTGATTTTTTCACATCCCACAGTCTGCATAACACTTTTACAGCCCCGTTTTATGTCTGCCCTACTCACAAAAAATATCCCAGCACTCCATGCACCTACAATGCAGGCAGTCTGATAACTGTCTCACAGCACAAATCTGCAAAACAGGAGATGGATAACCTGGGGCTGTGGGAAAATAGGAGAAGGATATCCTGAGGCTGGTCTCTCTAAGAGGAGATAACCCCTAGAACAGATTAGTTCTACATATCCTGGCACTTGAGCTCCCTTCACTGGTCTGGGACACAACAGATTGGCATTATGGTAAACTCAGTAGCCTGTAGCTCTGTTGGTAAGAAAGGCAGAATGTGTGTCACGAGTCCTGCACTGTACAATTACTTCACGCATACCTGTTAATGGGACCCTTCATTTTTTAAGTGAAACAAAATCCAAACAGATTAATCTGATCTCTCAGCCTTATAGCTACCATATGTCAGATAAGAAGATAACTGGTTTGGAGTTCTAAGAGTCAGAAAAAATTCAGTTTATATCCACTTATTCCCAGACTAAAAGGATATGTGTGGTAAGATATTACAAAGTATGGTCTAATGGACTATTACAGAAGCATGGTATAACTGTGTGGCAGACAGCCTTTACTTTTTATCAGTGAACACTTCATTAATGACCAATTAAAGAATCTCCCTGAACTAGCTCATTTGGTGCTAAAGGTAGGTTTTTAAACAATATTTCAGAAAACTGAGTTATTACCATGCAGCATATTGAAAAACATGGTGCATCAGAAAGATCTACACCCCTCTTTATAACATATCAATAAAGTCCATTATCATTCACCCAGTTACACTTCCATAATTCAACATTACCTCAGGAAAATCAGGCCTGGAGCATTAAACACTCCCCTTATTGTAAGTGCAGCTGCAGCTAACAGGGACACCACAGTGCAGGCTGTTGCTATCTCTTATAAGGAAGGAACTGAAATAACTTTCAGTGACTGCAATAAAATGTGCTGCCTTATCTGGAGCTTTGCTTCACTGAAATATTTGCAGATATCTTACATCAATGCCCATATGCTTAGCCTCAAGACTTTGGGTGATTTCATGGCATACTCTCAATTATTGTCCAAGGAAAAAAAGCACAAGATGGGCATCACAGTTTGAATGCAGGACACAGATATTCATCCACCTCTCTACAAAACAGCAGCTGTAAAAAGCCCTCAGCTGTCAAGCTGAGCTATCTGCCCTTTGGCCAGTTTATCTCCAGTTGTCACAGATTAAGAAAGAATTAAGAAAAGAAAAAATGCATGTACCAGCAAAAGAATAATCAGGTCATTTGCTCCACAGCTCTTGCCAAAAGTGCCGCCAGGATACAGGGCTACAGACCTCTGGAGAGCAGGTTTTTCTACAGGAGGATGCCCCAGCCTGCTGCTGCCTGAGCTGTGAAGGGGCTGGTCGAAGGCATGTAGCTGGAGCCTGTCTGTTTCTCACCCCTTGACTGATGGCAGATTCCCCGTCTTTATACAGCTCTGTGAAGAATATACCTAAATTTTTGGCCCGTAAAGCAGCACTTCTCCAAGAGCACTGAACTTGAGAGCACCTGGCTGCACAATCAACAGCAGGAACAGCATTTGCTAACACTGGTACCCAAGCCATGACTTCTCACCCACCCCACTCATTCCTTCCCTTTTCACTTCGTCAGTCTCCGTGTTTCCACACTGCAGCCACCCAGCCTTGTATCTCCTACACAATTTTGATCTATCTCCCTCGAGAGGGAAGACGCGCTAGGAATCTAAGCCACCAATGTGATTTCTGTAAATTCATAGCATGCCCAAGTTTAGGGAAGGATCTTTAGCACTTCGTTGTAAGGACTTTTAAAACTCCTGCACCAGAATATGGGAACTTGCCATACCATGTCAGTTAAGTAACACTGGTCATCTCTTCTTCCTTACTGCCAACAGATCTATTTTCTTTCTGGAATTCAGAAACAGCTTAACAATTCCTCTCATCTTTGCTGCTATTTCCAGCTCAGTTTCTGGTCTCTTATCTTCTCTTGCTCAAAATGTTGCATTGTGAATCGTAAATACCTCTGTCTTAAATACCTGTTATTGAATAGTTTTTTTTTTGTAATAGGATAATAAAACACTGCACCATATTTTGTCATAGGCAGCACAGCTGTAATTTATAGTGTGTTTTATGCTTATTGTCCCTCAACCAATGGAAACTGCTTTTCCTTCTCCTTTACCCTAGCATGGGACATAGTGTGTGTCCAGCCAAGTTCAGATTGTGTTGCTCTCCTTTCATTAATCCTCATGTGTTCCACTTGAGAGGAATAGCAGATTTGTCTTTACAAACAAGCTGTGGGTCTGCTGGTAGATAAAACTAGCACTGGGAGATAAAGAAAACAATGAGAAGGATTCCACTGATTGATGAATGGAAAAAGATACTTGCTTTTACAAATAACCTTTAGGTTTGCTGATAAATTAAATTAGACATTGAAAGATGGAAAAAAAACAATGGAGAAGAAAAATCCCTAAATTTCATACAAATTAAAAATTAAAAGGGAGGGTTATAAATTAGAGGGAAATCTTTGGTATCAGGCATATTGTGAAGTCTGTGCCTCTCAAGTACCTCAGCCAGTGGGGAAAGAGGGAAGGGAAATGTGGCTGGGAAATTAGGATAAAAAGGGAGGCTGCATCCTCCAAAAATTTGAGAGACCCCATGGGAATGCCCCATGGCCTCTCCCTTTATTCGAATAAAGTAAAAGGACTCCTCTGTCTCCTTTTTGGAAATAAACCTCTGATGTTTGTGGATTAATTTTCCTAACACACTCAATAGAACCAAAAGTGGCAGGGGCAGTGTTGAGAGCAGCTGCAAGGTTTCTGGGATCCTTGTTATCTCTGCGATGAACTGCTAGGTGTCCTGCAATATACTGTAATCAGTAGCACATCACCTTCAGCCAGCTAACCTGCCTGACTGAAGGTGTGAATGGGAAAAGAGACCCAAGAAGAGCCATGAGCCAGAATATGCCTGGAGCAGGACATACCAAGGCCCACTGCTAGTGAGGTCTCTGTCTTCTCCACTAGAACTTCACATCTTGTTGCTAAAACTAACAATCTGGTATAATAGCAATGTAAAACAGAAGTAATCAAAATCATTTAAATGAGCATATGTAATGGAATGAGGGACATAAAATTCTCTTCTATCCTACATTTTAACAGTAATTAATTTTTTTTCAGAGAATAATCACCACTTTCTAGAACTGATCTTTTAATAGTATTGCAGTAATTAAATATAGGAACTGGAATTTTTGAGACTTCATTTTAGACAACATAATACCCCTTTCAGATTTAAAAAAAAAAATTTGTAAGGTAAGCATCACTCTAAGAATAAACTCAAAGCAACACCCACACTCAGCAATGTGGGACATTTCAGCTCCTAAGCTCCCTTATATCACAGGTTTTTGAGATGGGTTGCTAGATGAATATATTCTGTAAAACAGCCTAAAGATAATCAAAACAGACATGTAACAACCAATTCACTGCCCTTTAAATACTTAAATTAAATAAATTGCTCTTTCACAGTTCTGTGCTGCAGTACCAGGAGCTCATGGCTTCTCAGGGATGTACAGCAACTTGTCCCCCAGTTGCCTGTGGTGATAGGAATCTTTTCCTTTTGTGAGCCATATTGGTTAACTGAGGCAAGAGATTCAGGCCTTGCAAGTCACATCAGAGCTGCGGCCATCTCTGGTGATGCCCTGATTCAAGTAAAGCACTGCTTATCTGGCTCTTCACTCTTGTGCAACTTATGCACTGTCTTCTGTATTCTTGGACCTCTGCTCTACACAGAGCTGAATTGGGCTAAGCTATTAATTGTCCACAAAAAAAGATTTCTTCCCAACCTGAATTACAATTTGCTCTGCAATGTGTAAGTCTGTTAAGCCTTGAAATGTGCATTTTCTGACCTTGTCTGGAATTGAACTTTCCAAATTCATTCACACCTAAGCACTGACCATTTCCTTTATACTGAGTAGGGCTCCATCCCAATGTCTTTTGCACAGACAGGCACACAGAGTGTTTGCAAGCACTTCAGCAGAGAGCAAGGAGAAGCATGATACTGTAAATATCTGATCCCCTTCTGCTCTTGTGGATCTTTCCCATCAGTATCTCCTGAGACAGAGAACTTCCCAGCCTTTCACAAATTTCTTTCACAATTTTCTAAATGTTTCTTTGGTTTAATCTGACTGAGACCAGACTGATACACAAGGTTATTCTTTGTGTTTAAAAGACATTACAAGGAGCCTTTCACGTTCTCTGGGGGTTAACACAGAGGATAATGGGTATCAATACTCCAGATTGTCTATGTTGTCTTTCTAGCATCTTCCTCTGTGAATACAGTTTTATTATTCTACAGACATATACTTCCTGTCTACTTCTGGCTCAGTCTTATTCCAGAACTAAACTGCTTTAAAAGATGCTTTTTTGCAAAATGTCCTTCCTTTCACAGACATGGTGAGAGACACATTTAAGTAAATTCCTCAATGCTTTTCATTCTGCATGACCATTCTTAATATAATAAGCTCTGTATTTTGTACAGTCAGGAATGAGAATCTTAAGTGAATTGTCTAAACAAAGTAAGACCCAAAGGCAAATATACTGAGCACAACAGTCTTCCACTGCTGTTTGTTTTTTTTTCCAGTAAGGATTCAGCAGTGCTCAGTAGCATATTGGCTCAATATTTAAGTGTTATTTCAGTATTGCAGAGCTGTGGCAATTCTGTGCTGTGAACTTCCCATATTATTCATTTTTCCTATTCTGAACATTGATTGTCACACGAACATCTATCATTTTGCCAGGTGTCACACTGATTGTGGTACAAATCTTGAACTAAGACTTACACTAGCATTTCTCCAAAGTAAAATGTTTGCTTCATCACAGAGTGGTTTGTGTTGTAAGGCGCCTTCAAAGATAATCTATTCCAACTCCCCTGCTGTGGGTAGGGACTCCTTCCACTAGAACAGGTTGTTCAGAGCTCCATCCAAACTTGAACACTCCGTCCAGGGATGGGACATCCACAGCTTCCCTGGGCAGCCTATTCTAGTGCCTCACTATCCTCACCATAAAAAAAATTCTTCCTTATGTGCTATCTAAACCTAATATTTTCAGTTTAAAGTTTAAATTATCCCCTTGTCCTCTAAGTACAGATCCTTATAAAAAGTCTTGTTCTGTATTTCTTATAAGCTTCCTTTGTATACTGAAAGACCACATTAAGGTCTCCCCAAATCTCTTCAGTGTCAACAGGATAACTGTGGAACTATTTCCATATTGGATAAATAAGTCACATTTAAGGGTGTATATAAAATCATGGGAATCAGCACGATCAGAATACAAACTAAAACTTCATAAAACAAGGGTATCTAATATTCACCTATACATGGTATCTTTTAAAATATAAAGGATCTGTGGTTGATTTTTTGAATGCATTTCCTTGCATGTGTACCACTGAATGGATACGACTGGAAGGCATTATGGTAGGTCACGTTTTAACCTTCCTGCTCAAACAGGGTCATCCTAGAGTACAAGGCACAGAATTGTGTCCAGACAATTCTTTAATTTTCCCAGTGGAGGAGACCCCACAACCTTGGTGTGCAATCTGTTCCATGGTTCAGTCAAGTTCTTCTTTGTATTCAAAGGAAAGGTCCTGTGCATCCATTTGTGCTCATTGCCTTTTGTCCTATTGCTCAGCACCACCAAGCAGAGCCTGGATCCACCTTCTTGATGCCCTCCCTTCAGATACTTATTGATCAGGTCCCCTCTCAGTCATCTCTTCTCTGGGCTGAACAGGCCCAGCTCCCTCAGCCTTTCCTGCTAAGACACATGCTCCAGACCCCTCGTCACCTTTGCTGCCATTCACTGAATTTGCTTCCAAAGCTCCATGCCTTTGTTGCACTGAAAAGCTCAGAAGTGGACACAGCACTCCAAATGTGTCTCACCAGGGCGAGCAGAACAGCAGGACGATCTCCCTTGACCTGCCGGCACTGCTTTTTCTTGTACACACCAGGACATCATTGGCCTTCTTGGCCACAAGGGTAAAATTTCAGGGTTTTTTTCCATTCAGGAGCAGTTCAGAGCAACTACCAACCAGCACTGAGATGTCAAACTAATCAAAGCTTGGAAGAGAGCTACCATCAGAATTCCAGATGTGGTTGTCTTCTCTGTGTCAAATGTAGTAGGGACAGAAGTAATATTCTGGCTTTACACATAAAATGTGTGAACTTTGCATGAAAAAGCAAAAGGTTTCATGTTAATACAGTGGATTATTTTTTACTTACTGAAATGTACACTCTATTGCCAGTTAAAGATTCTGACTAGGGCTGTCAAACAAGCAATTTGATTTCAAAGTAATGCTGTAATTAAAACTACTGCTGGTGGGCATCTGGAACACAATGGGACTGCTGCTCTCATCATAACAGAGATGTAAAAAATTGAATAGAGAATTTTCTTCATCTGCAGCTATCACTACAATACGGATCAAGTAAATTATACATTGGGGATACATTGTGTGGTTGTACAGGGAAAGTGAGAGTGTAGTTCAATCCTGTCATTTAATTGACATACAGAAGTGTGTTCTGCCTTGCTTCCCAATCTAGCCAGGCTTTTGCTACAGCCCTTATGGTCATAGAGCCACAAAATAAGCAGTATTCCTCCCAGGTGAAGAGGTAGGGAAGCAAGGCAGAGGGCCACCTCTTCAAAGTGGTACACCAATAGGTGAAAAATAACAACTTAATGTTGTACTATATTCTTAATGATTTTCTTTTGTTTCTATTCCTCTCCTTTAAATTTACACAAACTAACTCTAAACCTTGAAATATATCCTATTCACCAGCTGTCACCTAGATACAGCCTGCTCATACCTCACCACTAAGTTGGTCTGATGCTTCCTTCAGAGGTCACAGAGCACATAGCTCTGGTGTCAGTGTCTATCACCCTATCTCTTGCCACACATGAGGACCCTTCACAGCACCACAGCAATGTCCTGTCTTGCACCAAACTGCTTCACATCACCAGACAGGTTTAGGAAACTGAAGACAAGCTTCCATGATGTACCAAACAGGAAGAGGTACCATTTAGGTGGCTTAGTGAAATATTTCCACAGACAAAACCTTCTATTTCAGTACTGAGACTAGAGCTGACAATACAACTCATATTACTGTCACATGTACTGTGACATCAGGCAAAGCACAGTCACAACTGGGTCAAACATTAACATGTCTAACACTAAGGCCAAAGGATGTGTCTTCACAATAAAAATGTGCCCAAAAGCAGCATGATGGGGCTGCCCAGGAAAGAAAGAAAAGCCATATGCCAGTGTGACCCTATTACCAGCCCAGAGGTTTTTCAGCTTTTATAATTCTTTAGGTCTGGTTTGCTAGGCTTCAAAACCTAGCATCAGGGTGTAAAACTTCCATATAGTTGTTTCAATTCCAAAGACTGCTGCTTACTCTAGGGAAGACTACTTACTAATTTTTACAGTAGAGAGTTTGTTACTACCATCCCTAGTTTTAGCAATACGTCTCTCAAATCTCTTCAGATTACATCATGGAACTACAATATAGAATCATACCCAGATCCATTTGTTGTATTAAAAATACTAAGCAGTTTAATGGCAATTTCTCTTATAATAGTTTAGCAAATTTCCACTTTCTCACATGATTTCTTTACATCTCTTTTGTAATTAATCCATTTACCAAAATATACCAAAAATTTTTTTCTTTTTATGCATAGTGTAAAGGTAGGAGATATAATTCCAATTTTCTCAGATTTCAGAAAAGGTACAGCTTTTGGTTTCCTTACAGCAACAACAGCTTTTGGTTTCCTTACACATTTATTCTTCAGCTACTTAAAAAACAATAAATCTATCCTTGCATCTCTTTGATCACTCTCCTCCAACCATTCAATAATCCATCAGTAATTATAACTTCTTCATTTTTTTAGCTTAAAAGGGTGTTATTTATCACAGATTGTCATGAATCCTGGTTTTAAATTATCAAGAGTCCAATTGCTGACTGGAATGGGGAATCTTCTTCCTAATTAAACAGACTGATTTAATGTAAAAACTTACAACATCTCACTTTTCAATTAGGCATAACATTATTAAGACAAAAAGGATCATCCTCACTTTATTTTCTACTCAGAGAATGAAATACAGTGAAAATTAAACAAATACCAATATAGTGCCAGACCTAGTAACACTTTCAGCATACCTTTGCCACTACTAATACATCAGTATATGATGTCATTTATTCCTGATTCATTCCACTTACTTGAATGTCAGGAATAGGCTTAAGCTTTTACATCCAAACACCCTGGGGTATTGAAAAATATTAAGTTCAAAGTTGAAAAGAAAAAAAATGGGATTAATTTAAACAGAAACAGGAAAATATAGAGCATCAACTTACAGAAGAGCACAACTTACTCCCCACACTGCTACCTGTACGAATCATTTCTCTCCACTAGAATTACTAGTTAAACAAGGATGTGGCAATCCAGACTTCCAATTCTTATTTAATTCTTGCTTGGCTTACAGATGCTAACTACCATAAGAAGACCTTATTGTAGCCATCTGACAGGAATCTCTGAGACATGGTACTTTCCTGAAGGACAGCTGACACCTGGGATAAAGCATCCCTCACTGAACACAGCAGATACAGAGGGAGCATGCAGCTTTCTCTTTTTAAGCCAGGTCTGGGAAAGACAGTGGCCAGAGACTTTTTTACAACAAAGGAGAATGCTAGAACGTACTTTTGTGAAATCAAACTCAAGAGTTAGGAGATAGAGATGATTCATTAGAAAAGGAATTCAAAGAATTGTTCATTGAAAAGAGCTTGTCTTATGATTCCCTCTCTATATGGGCCAATAGAGGTGAGATCAATATTTTCTTTATTTTTTAACACCTTTTAATGTCTCCAGACATTCATATCACACCAAAAGAGCCCTACTTCCAAATACTGAAATTACAAACCCAGTTTGTAAGTGCTGATGGGAAAAAAAGACCAGGAGTCTCAGCAACAGGTTGCCAAAATTCCTCCTACAAATCTGATGTGGGAGAATCAGGATTTAACTGTGCACAAGGGCTCAAAACCCCAAATACAGACAAACAGCTTGGAAGGCTAGAATTGCTGCATAGATTAGTCTGAAACAAACCTCAAGTAAATAATTTATTCAGGATCTGTTCCTGTATTCCTAGTATTCCTGTATGTCCCCCAATTGATATTCAGTCTACCATTGTTTGCTTGATGCAGTCTTCACTCTGTATTTTATTTCTACATGATTTTTGCCTTACTGGGTTAAAAAAAATTGACAAGATGCTAGGCACAATTCAGAAGCAGCAAGAGGTTCCTCATCAGACTCATGAATCAGCTGCAAAAATCAGCAAAAGTTTTTTTTGTAAACACACACAAAAGCATGCTTGCTAAGAGGAATGCAAGGCTATTATAAAATGGAAAGGTTGGATGTTTTTTTGGAAAGAGATAAGCCAGAGCTATAGTGGAAAGCAAGTACACACAAAAATCAGAAAAAGAAATTTATGAAGTTAAAAAGCTTAATATTGAATCCAAATTAGATATTCGTAATTGGCAGGGCAAAAAGGGTTCTTTAAGCATTCATAACAATACTTTTGTTTCCATGGCTCCTACAGGAAAGACTCTTCTTGCAAAGAAATAAAACATACATGAGGGAAGATTGCTTTTTAGGGAAAAGGAGTATACCAGAATCTAAAATTCTAACATACATTAGTCTTGATTTTCATCCTGAAAATGACAAAAATCAAAAAGTTTCAAACACAATGGTACTTCACATCATGACATGATTAGATTTTATTTTTTCACATAATTTACTTACTTTGAGTAACACTAAGTTGACAGAAATCTCCAAATAGTAATCTTAAAAAGATGACTTTCAGATAGGAACATAACTCAACCCTAGCACATTCCACTGACTTGCTCTGAGGTTCCATCAACAAAGGGATAGTACATCATTACCATTAATAAATTGTTACCGCTATACTGACGTTACACAAAAATTTTAAGAAAAAAAAGAAATCCCCATTGTGTGCCAAAGAGTTTAGTCTGAAACCAGCTATGTTAATGCTAAACACTCTGACAACAGCAGATAGCTTATACACAAGTTAAAACAGGAGACTAAGGTCAATATATGGGCCTTGGCAGTAAAGTCACAAGCTGAGAAAAAGAAAGTAATTGAAGGGTTCTACAACAGGAGATCCTCTGAAGATCTTTGCATAACCACAGTGACCTCTCTAGCCCAGAGTATCGAAGTGTGCAATAAGCTAGAAGGACCAAGTGAGAAAGTGGGAACAAAAGTACACTGCAGTGTCAGAAAAAGGCAGAGATTACTAGTTACTCCAGCTGGACAAAGTTCCCCATATAAAAGTCTACACAACTGAAAGAATGAAAAGGTAGCACAAATTCTAGAGCAAGTAGAGAGGGAAAACACTTAAGAAACACCAGACAAAGAAGTCAGCTGCACTTTGGGCTCAAAGTCAGTGCAGAGAAAGTCACAGGCTCATTGAGTGGAACACAGCAATCCAGTCTGGCACTAGGTTAACAAATGAAAAGCAAATTTTTTGCAGCAGCAAATATGCATGCTCCAAAATAAGAATGTAACATGAATAATCTAGGAGTTTAATATACAAAATGCATAGAGAAATAAAAAACATCTTAGAAATTGATTTAATCAGACTCATGAATCTTAGCTTTAAATTAATAAATGTTAATAGGAAGAAAGGCCCAGTCCTGCAGACTTTAACCACAATTGCTTGCAATGGTTATGACAGTACTTCTAGCACTGGAGCAGTAGTCTGAAGGCTGGATTCTCAAGTTAGGAACGCTGGTGTTAACTCCTAAATACTACTGGTGGTACACTGTTGGAATATAGCCCATAAACTAACTAGATGTCCCTAGAGACCGTGTCAGTTTACCTTCATTATGCAGTCAGAGGATTTGTAAAGCATTAAAGACAGCTTATGACAAATTTTGCTTCCTGAATTTTACCAAAAGAAGGCATTGCTGAAGTCACTTGTAACTAGAAGTGAGAAATGTGACTCAGATCCATAGCAGCTTACAATGTTATTCATGTTTTAACCACACATTTTCAAATTTTGCAATCAGTCATGATCAATCTGGGGATCCTCATCTTCAGTAAAGCCAAAGTTGCTGCAGCACTGCAAGACTGGGCCTCTGTTCCATTCAGCTAATTAATATTTCTACAGGAACTAAAAGAAAATAAACTTGTGCGCTACAGCTGTGCATTACCACAGTCATGTTAAACCCCTTTAGCTGAATGCAGCATGGCTCTAACCCATGGGCATTTATGACTGATGCATCTGCATGAAGCTTCTCATGAATGTTGCAAGCTTCTGAACATCTTCTACAGTCACCGCATTATATAAAGAGGCACGGATTCCTCCCACAGACCTGAATTGAAAATAGGAGAGAAAAAAAGAAGAACCAGAAAAGTTTTGTATATTCTAAAAAAAAGACATTAGTAGCAGTCACAGACATTTAAATCTATTCCTACTCTAAAATTATAAAATTCTCAGTTATGTGCATGGGAAGCAGTATTTAATTCTTCAAGGCAGGCTTGCAATCTAGAGAAGCTTAGTATTTATTAGTTATTTACAGGTCCAAAACTATAACCCAAAGACATCAAAAAACTAATCCCACAAACACTACTTAACATGGGAAAGAACTCTTGCAACCAGGTAGACAAGCCATCTGAGAGATTTTATACACTGATACAATCTGACCTCAAAGGATATCTTTGGCATCTGCATGGAGACAGATTTGCAGAAGAGAGCAGAATTAAGGATAAAGCTCTCTGAAGCCCACCACTTCACCTAAGCAGTAGCTGAGTCACCAGCAATCTCTGATTACAATCTCTAGACTGCTATTCTTAAGTGTTGCCAAACCAGTATGAGGAACAGCTTACGTGTGAGAAAGGCTGGCAAGTCAATGCACAATGCCTGATGCTGTACCACTGTAGTAATAGTTTACTCTGCACAGGACAGAGACTCACTTGACTAATACTCACCTATGTCCCTTCAGAGATATCATGTTAAGTTCCACAGCCTTCTCAAGAAATTTCTTCTCCAGGGCTTCATCACCCTTGACACTGCCAATGCGGAAAGGTACATTCATTCTGCTTCGGTTCTTTCTCTCCACTGGACATCTAGAAAGGTTGTAGAATGTAATGCTTAACCCACTTTGTTAAATTTGTATTTCAGCTATATGCAGTTTGAGAAATGAATAATCACACCTGTTTAGAACCAAAATCAACCCTTCATAATCAAAATTGTCATTACTTTCTGTGAAAGAGAGAAACCTTCCTTTTTTAACCAAGTATAATAATGGAAGTGGTGAAGTGGAAGTCTTATTAAGCCTTCCTGGCACACTCAGAACTGTGCCGGAGAAACGGACATGAGGCTTGTGTACAGACCTAATTAAATTTAAAAATAATAATAATGAAAATAAATAAACAGTTACTAGCATAGGAGAGGTAATTACAAGGAATTTTGACTAAGTCTAAAGCAGTTTCTTCTCTTCCTCTTCAAAGACTGACATTTCAACTAGTCAAAAGTGCTACCAGAATTACAGTCAGCTAAACAGAACTACAGGAAGTACAAGAATACAGCATAAGTAAATTTTCATAGACATTAGAAACTTTTGTTAGTGATTTCAGTCCATCTTCTAAATTAGCATTACTCAGAATCATGAAGTACAGAAGAGGTATCTCTAGAACAAATCTTGCACTGCATACATGACCACAACATTACATGAGATGCATCACAATTCCTTAATTTCTTAAAATCCCATTTGATTTCTCTTCAACTATTTTGTGAAGCTAAGAAATTACAGGGGAGGAAGAGAAGATTTAAATATCTTTTTTAGTGTTTCTACTTATAAAGGAGATCTGAAGCCTTCAGATTTATTTTTTTCTAAGGCTGTAATGTAGATTCTTGTAGGCATTCAATATAAATGAGTTTTCAGAAATCGCATATGGATTTCATACCTATTACTATGCTATTTGGAAAAGAATTAGTATCAATCTTTTCAGATCCTTTCTTGTTCTTTTGTCCAGATGTCTCCATGACGAATTAAAAAAAAAGATCCATCCTAACACCTGCCTGTGCAAATCATCTACTTCAGGTTCAACCAGGAAAATAATGTTCAAAAAGGCCTATGCTTCTGAGCACTCCCATATCTGAATTACTGCAGCCATGCTTTAGTTTTAGAATATCCAGTTGCTACTAGGCAATCTGATGTAACTCAGTGCACAGATGTTGAAAAACAAACTACAAATGGCACAGAGCACTTCATGGAAGAAAGGCTCCATTTGCTAAATGGCTTGTCACATGGCTTACTCAGGGAAGCATGCCACAGATTAAGTGCCACGTTACAGCTGGGAAGGCAGCTTCAAATTAAGGCTTCCTTTAAGTTATAGCTACAATTTAGAAATTCACAGTCTTAACTGTATTGCTTAGGAAGCTGCATACAGCTCAGTTAGTGAAGCTTGTTCTGCTTTCCCAGCTGACTATTTACCATCCAATTTGCACTGCATTTCCCACTCACTGCCTTACAGACCAACTTGCCAGATACAGATTTCTGTTTGTCACAAAACATTTTTTTCAAGGCTTCATTTGCTTTCTGACGTTTATGAAAAACCCCCAGGATTTCCCTGGAGTAGGATCACAATCCTGATCATGGTGATGCTAAAGGCAAAGCTGTTTTCATTAACTAAATGGATAAGAAGAATGTATTAAATATTATGATGAAACTTTATCTCTGACAATTATGACTGCAGACAGCTTTAATTTAAAATTCAAATTTAATTTGTTCTATCCTAACTTGGACTTGAAAGTAAATTAGGTCCCCACACTGTTGCTTTTACACAGAAGGTGAAAGAAAATATTTTGCAGTTTCATGGTTAATTAGTAGTCTGAGCTTGGCAAATATTAAAATTATTACAGTATCTGCTTTTAACTATGCATAGGTCCTGTGAGCTCAAAAATACCTTGCAACTCTATGTAAAAGTCAAGAGGGTAAATCTGCTTTGGAAAGCCAGCAGAAATAACTGAAGAAAATCAACTGTGCATAAACCACATAAAGAAAATGTATTCCATTTTGAGGTCTGATCTTTCTATTTTATTTCAGGAAGTGTTTCAGAACTTAGTATAATTAGCTAATAAAAATGCTTTGCTTGACAGAGAAAAAGCAGAGTCTTTCACTCCTGGAAAGTGGTAGGCAAAATACAATGCAAAGGGGTCCCTACAATTTCTTACAGGCAATTTTCTCTGTTTTGGCCTACATGTCACCAAGAGATTCCGTAAGCATACAAACCAGAATCTGCATATCTGTTCTTTGTATGCTTTTTTCCCACGCTCCTGTTTTATTAAGTTTAGAATATTAAGTTTTTAGTAGGGTTCACTAGTGATCTATACACAATAAGTTGAAATAACTTCCTACTTATGGAAGGAAGAGACTTATGAGACTTATCCTTGGACAGTTACCAAGCAAATGGTTTGCACAAAGAGTTTCCTCAAAGAAGGTGACTTCAAAAATACAATTAAACTTTCAAAAGTTACGAATGTTTGGTTATGTAGCAAATATTGAAGCAAAGAGGAAAAGTGTAGCAACTTACGCATAAAATCCATTAGATTTGTCTATAATATCATAAATCATCCGTGACTTGATTAAACTGAGTTTATCCATTGCTGCAGCTCCACCATTATTCTTTATCCATTCCAGTACCAATCCCATGATATAAATACTGCAAAAGGGAAGAACATTTTTCAGTTCAATTATTCAAACAGGGAAGAAATAAGTCTTGTCTAATAGTTCACAAAATGTTCCAGTAACAAAATGCCATGTTTGATTTAAGGGCACTTAAGATTAACAAATCAAAACCTAGACTATTTTACAAGTTATGACAACTCTAAACAGACAATGTTTCCTGGACACAGGATGAAATATCCTGAAATTCAAATGTCACACATATTGGACTGTTGGACCCATTTTAATATTTTAATCCTTTGTACCACAGAAGGGCATGTCCTACAGGCTTCCTGCAGCCCAGCAGGGCTCCCAAAGTTATCCCCAGACATGCTGCGTGCACTGCCAATTCATTCATGCCTACACAACTGCCTGTCAGGTCCTGCCTAGAAGGACTACACAACTGCCTAGGAGGGGCCAGATTTAGCAAAAAAGTTGATGGCATTTGCCCTGCACAGCTGCTCTAGCAAAAATACAGGAGTGAATCTCAGATACATGTACATTAATATGCCAGAAATGTAACCATATTTTCACAAATGTTAAAAATAAGAATTCTAATCCCGTTTCTGTCTACAAAGACCTTTTGCCCATGTGAACAGTGAAGTTTGGTGAAACAAATTATGATGTATCACACTTGACTGTTACCAGTCAAGTTCTTAGTAGAGATCTGGAAGCCTACTGGCATCACATGGCTTGAGACCAAGAATTTCAATGCTAGTGACTAAGTGCAACATAAAAAAATCCTTGACACCTTTTGCCTTTGTGCTTTTGCTACAAAACTCACTTGTTCAAGTTCAGACATTTCCCACGACTACAACAATCTACATAAAAACCAGCTCACAAGTTTTTATGGCCTATATCCAACAAGCTCATTCTTATGAATCCCTTCATTATTGATTCCAAGGGAGTGCTCAGAGAACATTACCCTACAAGTTTCCCTAACACATATCTAGCAGGAGGCTGTTTTAAATTTTGCTGCTTTTTATTTCTAAAGGGATGCCAGTACCAAATCCTCAAACACTTCCAAAAGGCTGCAGAATAACCAAGGTTACAGACTGCCATTTATAGGAAGTACCCTTCTGTTCTGAGAGCACAATCTTGCCACATCTGTGACAGCACATTATCAATGACTCCAGTGTAAATTATTTAAGTGAAGTACAGACTACGCCCTTAGCAAATATACAGGGCCACATTCACATCTTGCCCTCACTTCCTTGAGCAAAACTTTTCAGACAAGTGAACTGTTAAGAAGTCAGCCTTAGAGTCATTCACAAAAACCCAGACAGCTGAAACCTTTTATCCTTCTTTTACATCAATCAAAATAATGTTTCTGGAACAATTTTAAGTGCAAAATGCATTTCAGAGCTTGTAAATGAGATTTTTATAGCAAATTCATTGTTAATTTTAGCCAAACAGATTAGGGTCAAAAAGTCAACTATGTAGTGCCACGAGGTTAAAGCCATTAGCATCACCTTAATTTAATTTAACATTTTGCTGAAATAGCTTTTGCAAATTCAGTTAATATTTCCTGCCTGTTTGCCAGCAAACCATTAACAAGGAAAAGAGCACAGAAAAAGAGAGCTAAGAAGCTTTGCCAGTTCCTTAAACTGGAACAGGCAGTTAGGGCCAAGCCAAACAGATGTGCATCCTGCCAACATTTCAGTCTGTTTCATTCTGGATTCTGGAGCATACTCCAATGTGAGTCTGTAGCATGAAGTGAAATCCAGCAAGACAGTGATGAGAATGGAGAAACTGTTAGTTCAGCTTCATTTTCAGTTCCCTTAACCACCCACTACTGTGTTAAGGCTACTGTCAGATACTGACAGTTACTCAGTCAGATACTGAGTAACAGCTAAAGCAGCACTTTCTTTTCAGAAGTTCTTTGCAATGGTTAAAATAAGGCTGCAGAATTTAATTTGTTTGCTTTTCAAATCAGAGGAACAAGACTGTGTCCAAGTACTGAGATTAAGTAGAACTTCTGTTTTTCAAATGGAAATAGCTATGTACTTGGAAAACATGAATGGCTGGATTTAAAACCTGGCATATTCAAGTATACAGTGTCCAAAAACAGTACGTGTGACTTGGCAGTCAGGCACATAATCGATCATGAAATAGAGGTTTCACCAGGCACTGGGAAAGACATACATCCTGCCTATGTTACAAAGCTACATTGAGCAGACCAAAATCTGGAAACATTGAATAGCTAATTGTTACTGGGTGTACTCAGCCAACAGGGCAGACAGGCTGCCAGTAAGAACGCATAATTACAGCACTACACTCTGTACAGTAGACACACAACTTGGGGAACAAATTCGGCACTGTAAAATGTGGCATAAACAAATGTTCACAAGATTTACTGTTCTGTTGATAAAGATAGCTGCTCCTATGTCATGGCAATAGTACACTGCAGTGCAATGATGGAATTAAGTTATAGGCTTTACATACAGGAATCACTGAACTTTGGGCCTGTACAGTACATTTAACGTGTGTCAGAAATCATTAGGCAACCTAACTTTGCAATTCTGGAACATGCAACCAAGCTGTAAGAGCTGAGATCAAATATCAGTATAAAATTTCATTATGAAATTATCCTGAAAAGGAAATCTTTATTTTCAAAGTAATTTTAAAAGATTCTGGGGAAAAATAATGGGATAACGAGATTGAAAATTAAAAAAAAAAAAAATTCAGAGGATGCTGGTATAAAAATTCTTCAGGATAAGAACCAGTAGATACTACTAGCTCAATGGCTAAACATGCAACCAGCAAAGCACCATTTCACTAGTTATCAGAAGCTACAAGATAGCAATTTTTAAAAAGCAAGCTGTAGTCTGATCTGCTTCTTGCATAATGAAATCTTCAAGTACATGGCAATTTTATGATTCTGATTGCTAGCAATGTTCATAAAGCTAGACCAATTTTATCTTTGGATGCCAAACCAAACACTGAGATGACAGTCAAACAATTATGCAAAGCTCTACAAGAGAGTAAAAGAAAAGCAACTACTAAAATGCCTTTTAAAAAATTCTTCCAGTTTCATTTCAAAATCAACAGTAGTGAAAGATGTAGAAAGAACAAGAAATATTTTTAAATATTAAAGGATACATAATCTTGTAATATATTATTTAAAATTTTAATCACAATATTATTTACCATTTTCCAGTAAAGAAAGTCAGTGGGGATCTGGAGGTTTAAATGCGGAGAACAACGTCAAGAAGAAATTTAATCAAACTGTATTTAGGATCAAGAAGCAAGTCTAAGTGCCAAATTATCTCCTTACAATAAGAGAAGCATCACCACTGAATTGACTAGAGCTGTGCTCATGTAAACCAGAACTGCATCCGGAAACTTCTACAGTGGAGCTATGACATGTAATATTCACTTTGAAAAAGGCCACATCCTCTATGGATGAGTCGCACCAGGCAACACAAAGGCACCAGTCACACGGCTGGACACTTCCCACGTTCTCGCAGGAATCACGTGAAACACTCCAAGGCGTCAGTGGCTTGAGGGCAAACACACAACTTTGGAAGCTTTTCTAGAAAAGAGCGGCAGATGGCAGTGCGGCAGCTTTGAGTAAGGGATATCACATCGCAGGGTGAGTTACCTGTAGCATGGTGGAGTGTTATACAATGAGCTATTTGCTGCCTGTGTTTTGTAATCCAGTACAACAGGACATTCCTTCAGGGCAAATCCCAGCAAGTCCTCACGTACTATTACAACAGTAACTCCAGCACAGCCAACATTCTTCTGAGCACCAGCGAAAATCACACCAAACTTTAAAAAGGAAGAAGAAAAGAACTTGTTACATGCATTCACTTGTAGATCTTATTACTGAGTAATACCCCAGGCATACTAGTCAGCTGAACAGAAGAGAGAATGCACTGAAAATTAGCAAGTTGTAGGTTAAAAAAAGAGTTAGCAGAAGTTCTGATTTCAAAGTGCACTTACGGCTTCTCAGCTGAAGAAGATAATCAACAACGAATTTCACAACAGTTTGCTAAATGTTTATTTAATAGCTGCCTCTCAAGGCACCCTGTGGCAATTTCACACTACTCCAGGCAAATTTACTAAAATCAAATTCCTACACAGTTCACAGTATGGAGAACCCACCTGGTATTTCAGAACAATCGTCATAAAATCCACCGGTACAAAGAGGCAGATCAGGAAAGGCCAAGTTGAATGCATTAACAACTACTCTGTTTTGCTACACACAGGTAAGAAAGGTCAAACATGCTATTTCACTAGTCAGTAACACTTCTACTCATAGTATACTTTACAAACATAGTAATCACCTATGTTCTGCCTTTGTACTATTTGTGAAACAGACACCATAATCATGAGGCAGAGGAAGCTCTAGAAGCTTAAGAGGTTACAGATTTTTCATGACAGAGGCAGGATTAAAAAACTTATTAACAGTACCCTCCTGTAGCCGTACACTAGATACAGACTAAGTGTTATTTAGAAGACATTTATTTTAGCTGTTATTTTAAGCAGGTATTTTCTTCATCAGTGAAGATCACATAGTAGCTAAATAATCTTGGGCAGTTTAACATGAACAATTTCAATATAGTTCAGTATGTTTTTACGAGAAAAAAGAAAACAGTCATTGAAATCTCAAACCTGAAATGTCAACACTTCTATCTGTCATCAGATATTCAATTAACAAAACACCACTTCCTTAATTTCACCGCTCAGCATCTCTAGCCATCCAGACATTTCAAAGTGCTTCACTATAGGCATTAAATTTTGAAAATGCTTTCTGCAGTCACTATGTCCAATTGTTTACCTTGGAAACATCCACAGGTTTGGACAGGAAGTTTGATGACATATCACAAACCAAGACTGCTCCTTTGACATCAGGTACAAAGTCAAACTCCACACCATGAACAGTTTCATTAGCACAATAATACACATAAGAAGCATCCGGATTAAGATTCCAAGTGCTTGGATCAGGAATGCCTAAGAGCCAAAAAAGAAACCCAGAGGTCACTGGAGACAAGTAATTTTCTTGGCATGCAGTTTTACGTGAACATGAAACTTAAGTGCAAACCAAGAACAATTTTGCCATATCGACTATTCATCATGTTGTTACCAGGAAGATAATGTATCTGTGAAGCCAATACACCAGTGCACTCCCAAAATTCTATGGTGAGCCATCATTAAGTTTGCAAAACCTTTTGATTTTCACTCCTTATTCTTCAAATTATTTTCCTCCCATTTGCAATTGCAGACTACAAACTACTGTCTTAGGGGTTCAAAACAGCATTTCAGAGTATCAGACACTGAGTACAAGAATCTTCCTGCTGCCTTTGGAACCACTGAAACATCCAAATTCTCATGTACAAAGTTCTCTAAAACTGTTTCTGTGCAATACCAGAAGCATTTAAGTCTTGCCCAAGCTGAACAAACACAAGGTCATCCACCTTTCTCCCATTTTAAGCTTTGCAACTGATTTACAAAACTAAGATCTCCTCTGTCAACAGGCAATATACAGGCATGTCCTGACAGCACAAACAGGTTTGGCATAGAACAAATAGTTCCTCTCTTTCTTTTTTCCTCCAGGACCTGATGGGAAGTGGAGGGAAGGGTGGGGGACAGTACCATTGCCTTCATCATTATTTACTGCTAAGAAATTATGAATTACACTCCCCCAGACTGGAAAGTTGTAGGTTCAATTCCTTCCTGTGCTCCACAGAATATAAACTTACTTTCCAAGTTAGTGCCCTAATTGCCACTACACTAATGTATATGGGGATATTCTTTGTCTTGTTGCCACTGTTTAGTTCAAGTGCTGTAATTTGGACCAGAGGGAAGAAAAGTGAGCAAAAGTAGCAGGAATAGGAACTAGATCTCAAGTATTCCTGCTCCAAGAATTATTTATGTATATTCAGTGACACATTGCTGGGAAGGATAATAATTTAGGAATCCTTTAAAGCAGGTAACAGAATTCAGGTCTCCCATATCCTGGGTCAACAAGGTTAATATCTCAGGCCTGCTTCTAAATTTTAGAGCAATCCTATTACTGAGTGTACATGAAATTGAAATATCTCACAATATCCCTGTGAATAGCTTAAGAACTCAGTTAAATATTAAAAAAAAAAAAAACTGAGAGAGCCCAGACAATTTCCCTACTTAGACACTTTTGTCTTGCCACTTATTTTCTGGCATCTGCTCAGCCCCATTTCACCATTTTCTTCTAGTGGAAACTGTTAAGCTATTTATTAAATCTCTGTGTTGAACAAGGAGGGGTAGACATTCTTTCGAGTGCTGGGCAGTCAACTCTAGTTAACATTCAACAGCCCAATAGCTACATTAGATCCATTTTTAGAGCGAGTCAAAAAGCTAAGCATTCACATGGACAGATGCAATCATCAACTTACTTGTATAGGCTCCTAGTTTGGGATGAACAATATTTACTTTGGCATACTTCTCCGCTTCTTTAGCTGCTTTTGCTGACCAACCTCCAGTAACCACATAATCTGCCTGCCTTCCCTCCTTTAAACCAATAAGGTTAAGCGGGACGGCACTGAACTGAGCAGATCCACCTCCTTGAAGGAAAATAACTTTGTAGTTGTCTGGTATATTTCTGCATAAAATAAATAACCATTTATGTTATTCCCAGGTGACACAGGATGCATACAACTTGATATTATGCATTTAACCCATGACTGAGGAAGAACACTGTCATTTTAGAAGACTCTTTGCCTAGAGGTTAGCTCAATCCCACTAACTTACCTCAGCAGTGGTCTTGAGAAACAGCTTAAATATTTAAGAGTAAATGCTATGAATTTTAGTGATAAAAATTTGCTGAAAAAAGCTTCCTCTCCCCAACCCTGGCACTGCATGAAACAAACTCACTCCTGAGTAGCTGTATGCACAGACTTGAGAGATATTCCATCACAATTAATGTTGACTTTTAATTGTATCTATTGGTAGCTTCATGACTTTTCTGTCATGAAGTCACTAAAGTGCTTACAGTAGAGTTCAGCTTTGAGACCCTCCAATTTGAAAGTGCAACAGTACAGTAAAGTATACATGCAGAGCAAATGCAACAAAGAGTCGCTCATACAATCACAAAAATTACATATTCAATTTATTAATTAAAATCCCTTAGTCAATGATTCTGGCTGGACTGAGGGTCAAGCGTTTGTGTTAAATGGCCAACATTATTACCTACTATGAGACAGTAATTCTAATCCATTATATATTTATTTTGATTTTTTTAAAATGTGTCACTCTATTAATAGGAAGAGGGCACTTGCTCAGTGATTATAACACTGATACACAGAGCTTTTTTTAATAAAATTGGATTTATGGACAACATGCAGATCACATTTATACCACCAGAGAACTGATTTTTATTGTTTGCACTTATTTCTTTTAGTTCATGTCCTTCATTAATTCTATGAAGGTGACAAAAATCAAAATTTCAAAACAAATTCAGCTAGACATGTAAAAAACATCTTAACCTGATAAGAATCCATTGTCACATTCAAAAATATAAGCATCAAACTTACATATAAGAAGATCAGTGTCCTCCTCAAGGTTATTACTCTACAATACACAGTACCCACGCATGAAAAACACCACCAAAGATGTGCTTTCAAGAAAAGGTCTCCACATTAGACATTACTGGTGCAACTAGCACACGCATAAGATTAAAATAAGCAGAAAGTAATTCACTTACAGCAATTCACGCATGAGATTTTCAGTTGTATTTAGAATTTTTGTGAAATCTGAAGACCGATGGCTCATTTCTTTGGTGGAATAGAGAGAAGAAATAGCATGAAACAAGACAGTAATAAATGAATTTGGTTTTAAAATTTTGTTATGCTTTAAACCGTTTACAATACAGACCCAAAATGCCTGAAGGTTGTCATTCCCAGTTCCTACTCCTCTTTAAGTACATAGGTACTCCTAAATACCCACTGAAGACTTACACCTACAGTCTTGTCCAGATACAGGCAAATCCTGTTCATTGACATTTGGCACCCATATGACCTTATTACCACTAGGAACAACCACATTTGTGGGTAAAAAAATAGTTTCTTGAAAGATTTCATTCTGCCTCATGCTAAGAACCTTCTCTTCTGCTAATGCTGTAAGAAGTATATAATAAAGTACAGGAAAAGTACAGGTTTTGTTCTCTTACCTTTGGCAAGGCTTCTTCACACAGTAAAGCTAATTAAACATTAAGGACAATTACATAGTAATTCCTTTTAAATCCATAGGCTGTCTTCCATGTGTAAGTGTACAATTTAAACATTAATCTGAATTGCACAGAGACAGCTGCACGTTCTACTTTTAGCAACTAATAATATGCTCACCATCTTGATGCATAAATCTTTTGTGTAACTGGGGCTGAAAAGCCAGCCAACAGGAGAGCACCGCCTTCCTAATGGGAAGGATGCTATACATCTGCATGATATCTATATGGTATACACATCTGTACAGACACACAGGTGTTAGAAATGGAGCCAAAAGACCAGGAAGTTTTATTAAACAATTCAGTTAAACAACAAAATCATGAAAAGTGTAGATTTTTTAAGTCTTACCAAGAACACTTATACCAAGTCCTTTGTAGTCCACCAATTCTTTCTGTGCTTCTAGTAATACCTATCAAAAGAAAAAATATCCAGAAATAAATCAGGGAATTTTTCACTATCTGGAGTCTCTGATGCATCATGCCTATGCCAGCTGCCCCATATTGCAATAACTTGACACTTGTCAAGTGAGATTAACAGAAGTATAGTTACCAATACAATTTTGCTGTACCTAGAAGCTTAAGGCTTTTCATAAGATAGAAACTTAAATAATATGCTTGTTGTGGAGACCATGCTGTAAGTTATTATTTCAAATGCTACATTTCCAGATTCGTGAATATTTCTAGGAGTTGAATGGAACTGTTAACCTTTCCAGAACATCTAATGTTTGCAAACATCAGCTCTTTCTAAGCAAGCATCCTAAATACCCACTCCCACCACTCCATCCTCTGTCCTTTCACTTGACTTGTGCAAATAGGACGACCAAAGTATTGAAGAAAACATAACAAGAAAGATCAGCTTGGGGAATTGGATATCTTAATGACAACATGACAATGACTGGTTTCACAAAATGGAGTTCCACACTTTTTGAAGAAGAGCCTCTATCTTATTGAGAGTTAAGAAAGAAATTAAGCAAAATTTTGAGACAACAAAAAAAAACAGTTCACCAGCTAAGTAGTGCTTCAGCTATCCTTTATTTTTTTTTTTTTTTTCCTGCCTTTTCCCCTAGCTTTTAAGTATGAACAAAGTAGCATGAGATTCTAACCACTGGATCTGCAGCTTCTGATTTTGGAAAATTCTTGTCTGAGAGCCAGAACAATCTTGGCTGCTCCTAAAGGAAGCAGGCAAAGAGGGAGCCCCAGTAGAACCAAACAAATACTAGGGTGCATGCATGCACCCTAGTATCTGACAAGAAACTGCACACCCTGGGCAATTTCAGGAATAAGAAATCTTGCTGACCAGGTAGCTGCATGGCCTGTCAACTGTAACAGCTGGCTACCAAAAGGTCAACTAAGTGAAGTTTTAACCACCACATTTTAGAAGCAAACTTATCCATCCCAGAGAAGGAGGCAAAAAAAGTAAAGGAGAACACACAGACTGCTAGAGTAGTAGTGCGTGCTAAACTGCTTGATACAATCCAATTCTGTCAGTAACATTCATCATCTAAAAATCTGCACGTGCCTCACAACAGACATCTGTGACACACGTTACAATTGTCTGGTACATTGTCTGGTATAGCTGACAGGCCATGCAGATACCCGGTCAGCAAGTTATACTCTATTAATTGCTCCATCTTCTGCTTTACCGAGGCTGCGTGCTTCATGGGCAGCATCAGCCCACAATCAAGAGAAACAAACCACGGAGGTGACACAGCAGTCCACACAATAGCACTGCACTTTCAAGACTGCAAACAGATTAATAATAGGGAGCTCAGCTGTGCCCACCTGCACTCCTCAAAACTTAAATCCAGTTTTTAACCATCTCTGTCAGAGAGCTGGGTATGGAGGCAGTGCCTGTGAGAGCCCCTTTGGAATCTAGAGCTCAACACAGAACAACACATTTCTTTGCAGCAAATTTTTTTGCATCCTTATCCACAAAGGACATTTCCTCAAGAAAAGAGATGGGAGGGGAAAGAAACCCAAACAAATAAAACAAAGAAAGATGTTCTGCAGCAAATCTGTTTATCTAAAGAATTTTTTTAAAGAAGTAACACATAAAATAACGGAAAATATTATGAAGGATACTAAGAAAGCAACAACAAAAATTCCACAGTAGATAACCCTTAAACTGAGAATCAGGTACGTACAGTTCGGCAGAAACCACCCCTTTCCATATATAGCTGGATAATCCATGGCTGCTGATGCAACTTTCCAGAGGGTTGAGTGTACATCACATTCATTACAACTTCTTATCAAAAGGCGTCTCAGGGAATTGCCACGCTACTTATCAACTGACAAATCTCACACTCCACAGAGCTAGTTTAGGTCCTACTTCCCATACAAAAACTAAGGATATAGGTAAAAAAAAAAAAAAAAAAAAAAAAATTAAAAAAAAAAACCAAACCCCTAGAGAATATTCGAAGAAACACACTCGAGCTAGTTTGCAAAAATCCGAGCTTATCAGAGCAGTTCCTTGGAGAAAGGGGGAAGATTTCAGGTTTTCGCTGAAGGGTTTCAGCGCTGTGCGGGTAAACTCCTGTGATTACGACTTTAATATGAGAGATTCCTTATCCCTCGCTTCGCAGCCGGAGCCCCGCGGGGAGCCGGGGGGACGAGGACACCCAGCCCCGCCGTGCCCAGCCCAGCCCCTACTCACGGAGCGCGGCAGCTTCGCCGGCCCGGCGCCGAAGTTCGCGACCTGCCGCCCTCCCTCCGCCGCTGCCATGCTGCCGCTCCTGCTCCGTCTGCCCGCCCCGCCGCCAGCCCTCCGCTATAAACCCGCGGCCGCCGGGGCCCGACACTTTCCACCCCGGTCCCGGCCGCCCATTGGCAGCGCTGCCGCGGTGAGGCGGCGTGAGGGGAGGGGAGGGGAGGAGAGGGGAGGAGAGGGAGGGGAATGGAATGGGGGGGCTCCGAGCGCCCGCGGAGCTCCGCGGGGTCCCCACAGCGGCGCGCCCCCCGCGGGCAGCGCAGCGAGCTCTGGCGCGCACGAGCCGCCCACGCTGGGTGGGCGTGCGGACAGACAGACTCACAGACAGACACGCTCACAGAGAAACACACACGCACACACGGGGAATGCAAGTCCTACTGTAACTTCCTGCCTCTGCTTTTCCCCCACGCGGGTGCTGCAGCAGCGCTGGAATGCTTGTTCCAAAAGCAGTCTGGGTGAATGGGTGAGAACCTAAAAAGCAGCAACCCACAGTTACAGTGAATTTTAGGAGATCCTTCATATTTCATATGAAATGACAAGAGGCAACAGACAGACACTGATGTACAGGAAGTTCCACCTGAATACGAGAAAGAACTTAACTGTGCAAATGACCACGCACTGGAACATGTTGCCCAGAGAGGTTGTGGAGTCTCCCTGGCTGCAGACACTTAAGAACCATCCAGGTACAATCCTGTGCAATGTGTTCTAGTATGTCCCTAATAAAGCTGTGAAGCTGAAGATCACCCACCGTATCCACCCAGACCGTTTCCGTGATTCTGTGATTCATCTTGAAAGAGATGGATTTACAGTACCCAGATCGTCTAATATTTTGTGTGAAACACTTACCTTGTAGAGGAGGAGGATCCCTTCCTTCTGTAAGCCATCAAGTGTCTGCATGTTGTGCAGTTTCCCCAGAAAGTCTGTTGCAGGCAAATTGCTATTTTAATTTCACCAAAGAGAGTAAAAACAGGAGAGTGTGAAACTTGATCACCTTCACGTAATGGATAGCATAGCTTGGACTTGCCTTGAGGTATGCCAAATCCTAGGCTAATATCCCTGAGTACTGAAGCATTCCTCCCACAGGTATCTATGCAAGGTATCTGTTGTATCTTGGTTCATTGAGACACAGATAGTACAACTCATCTGTTGTAACTGAGAGAAAGAAACTTTAGCTCATTCCATTTTCTGACTGTTTCAGGGAGAGACACTCTGCCCAAGTCAGTTTTTGAGGTTATTTTAAAGGCAGTAGCAGTAAACCAATTTTGACAAAGCAAGCCATGAAGTATGACTGAAAACAGATGGGCATCATAGAGTCTCATAATTTCCAAGTATCTTGGGCAGGATTCACAATTCTCATATGTAGCTATACAATGCACAGCTCTTGAACACATTAGGTTGCCCAGTCTTTCCTGTAACGCTGGCCCTATTTTAGTCTCATGGGTGTTCACCAAGCTAATCATCAACATTAATCATCTGTAAAGAAAACTGCAAGTATAGATGTCTGTTATTTTGAGAATTCTGAGATATATATAAAATACCATTTTTCATTACCAATTATTTCGCTGAAGAAATACTGAATACACAGATTTGTTCATTTTCTTGTCAAGCCAGGTGATACCTGGAACCACAAAAATCATTTACAGACCACGGCCTGATCTGTATTTAGTTGAAGGATTTTTATCTCAAGGAAGTTATTTTGTTTAAAAAATTGTAAACAGAAACATTGGTGTTAGAGCAAAGGTAACTTTCATTTCAATGATAGCTACAGCTTAACAAAAACCTATCAAAAGTGCTTTCAGACACCATAAATCTCTGCAGTTTTTAAGAGATAACAGCAAACTTCACAGACAACACAGGTTGGATACATTATCTTCAAAACACCAAGGTATTTTTGAAGTATGTCTCACACCACAATACCCAGAACAACTACGTTACTTCTTAGTTATAATTAAACAGAAATTGCTGCTGAAGTGCTTAGATGTGACAAAAATTAGATAGATGTGACTAAACAGAGATAGGACTAAAAATTTTTTTACTAGTGTCTCAAATAGAAGTAAGATCAAAAGATACAGGCTTCTCAAAATGGGCTTTTTCCAGTATTAAATCTAAAGCACCATGTAGGCCCAGAGAGGCAACTTAAAACTCCACTCTGGCTAGGAAAATGGAGTCCAAGGTAGTAAGGGGTAGTGGAAGCAGTCAGAAATAGTGTACGTTGGGAATTCAGGTCAGGAAGCCTGCCCACTACTACAGAAAGTGCTTCAACATCCTGCCGGGATCAGTCTTGAATCCCAACTGTGTGGCACAAACCACAAGAGAAATTAAAACTTTGGAATTAAAAATGCACTTCAAATGCTGGCACAAAGAGCTAGAACATGAAAATAGAAACAAGACAGGCTAGTACTTGTATCAGCTCAGAGCACTGGTGGAATACCAGGTATTGGAGCTTTCAGTTCACAGAAGCCTCATCCTGACCAGAAGGGTCAAAAATAGCAGCTCCCATGAGATCAGAGGACAACTCCGCTGGAAGCCTTGTCACCCAGAAGCTTTAGAAAACCCTCTCCATACTGTGCATTGATGGGAAGTATATAAAATTGGAAAGAATGTATAAATGTGAAATTTTAGCTGCAGACAAGGGATCATTATGCTTTTGCAGATTGAAAGAATAAAGAGAAATAGTATAGGTTTCATTACAGCTTTGTTTGTAATTACATCAAAAAACATGAATTCCATCACGGAATCATACCCATATTCATAGTCACTGAATATAAGCTTTCAAAACCATTATTTCCAGGAATGCTTCTGACTTCTGCCATTTGACAGAGAATTTCAAGTGCCACAAATCAGTCCATGCAGATGAACCTGGATTTGCGTAATTAACACAACAGCAAAGAGAGCTGTATTTACTACGATGCATAACTGGAAAAACAAGACAGATTGAAAGAAAAAATGTAAATAAATTTTCAGAGTTTTCAGTGAACTTTTATTAGGTTCATTGTGACTTCATGTTATGCTGGACAGCGAAACCTTGATCGACGGCTGCTGGAAAAGAATCAGCTCACTCAAGGAGAGCACATGTACACGAGTTCTCTATCTGGTACCACAAATGGACGTCATTATTAAAAGACAAATAATGCTGACTACATAGCAACCTGGCAAGCATTTCAGGAGGCAGCTGGGATATCTGGTCCAGCGAACTAGTGAGATGAGCAAATTTTGGTGAAACCTTACACTTCAGTGGTTCAAACAACCGTTTGGGGCTATTTTCTTTTTCAGAGATCGAAGTCCTGAACTATGAGGAGTAGGTATTGGGAAGACTAAGTGAAAGCAGAAAAATTATTGAGCTTTATGAGTAAACAGCAACATGTTCTCTTGCAAATAGCTGGCCTATTGATTTCAGGCTTTTAGGTCAAACAAGAACAAGACAATTATGTAAAACATTAACCAACAGCAGGAGAATGAAACTGTTTCTATACAATCTCAGGGTAGAAAATGGTTTCCTAATAATTTAAAATAAAAATGTTTTTACTTTTTATTAGAATACTTTACTGTTAAATATATATAGAATATATATGTTTATATGTGTAAAATGCTTTTTGTAAGTTCTTGGAAGTTCTGATGTATTCATGATAGCCTAAGAAAGAATACTTCTCCCCAAGTAGCTCCAATCCATTGTCTCTGCCAATTTCAGATCCAACTACATATAAAGCATAACTACAGGTTCTTACAGTAAGAGTGCAATACCATAGCACCAGTAACATGAGGAATCATTCATGTTCCTAATTTAACAGGAAAAAAAAGGTTAAGTATTAATCCACTGAAAAAAGGATGCGCATCTAAATTGCAAACTGCCTGGTCAATTTTGCTTTAAAAGATGATTTTGGACATAATTCATACTCTAAATGCAAATATTGAAAAGCAAGTATTTAACATGAAAGGTATTAAATATCACCTGCTTTTGGACATGTAATATATAAATTATTCTAAGTTCTTAATGGTATTTTTAGGGACAAGTAACAGATGCCTAACTCCTAACCTCACAAACAAAACACTTCTGAATTTATAATATTATCCAGCATTTCTCAGTGATTAGCTTTAGAATTTTATATTTTAAAGAGGTAGCTTTTTACTGCTGAATACACAGACTGCACATAATTGTTTAGTCAGACGAAAATCACAAACAAAGAATGACTGAAAAATTAGACAAGTAGTTGGGAAAATATGTAAAAAGTAACAGATTAATATATTACCTTCTAATATTCTGAAGGGACAAAGTCGGTACAAAGAACATACTTTCATTGTGCAATTACTAGTACAATATTGCAATAGCTAATGTAATCTTGTGCTATTTGCTCTGTAGGATTGAATTTGAGGTTTCATGAGTTTTTTCATATTCGTCAAGCAACTGGAGTCAGGAATTTCTACAGACCTTATGTGTTCCAGAAATCACATAGCAGATGACTAAGTAAAAAATAGTTAAAGGCTGCTTTTTCTCCCAGTTCAGCCTAAATCATCCTGCCTTGCTCCTGTATATAATAAGTATATTCTATTTCAGAAGCTGCAAACCAGCTGCCTGTGCACAAGGACAAGAACAAGATGCCAGGGCTAATTAAATCCCAGGAGTTTTAAAACAAAGGTAATTCTCTTAGCTTTACATTTTCACATTTCTCTAGTTTCTGAAAGCAATCCGAGTTAGACTATACATCCTCCAGAGGCCCCTTCCAACATGTACTATTCTATGATCTGCAGTCATAGCACTAATGATGGTTGCATTTAAAGGTTTCCTATAGCAATAGTTCATTTTTGACTCTGAAACTTCCACTAATTTTCGGAATATCATACCCACACACGGCTATGCAGGAATCAATGTTTGCCCCAAAACCACTTCTGCACTCCCACTGGAATACACTGAAAATAAACACTAGGAAAAAACTGTACTCAAATTAACTTTATTAGCTCAAAAATCTGTGATAATGAAATCCATATGTTGAGTCCCTCATGTGTAGTACAAACTCATTGGTACCTTTTTAGGTATATCGCATGTTTTCAAAACTAAAAATCTATTGACAAAGAATGCAAGCATGAAACAGGAATACTGAGCAGTATGCAATGCTTTAAAAAGTCAAAGTCTACAAAATTTTACAAAAAATTCACTAATTATACTGAGACATCCAAAACATAATCTTGCAAGTGTAAAGAACAGTTCAAACATTTTAGAACCACTTCAAATGCTGGTAACACTTGATATACTTTCTTGTATTTCAGAGACAGATCCTACAGTATCAGTTCCAGAGCTAACATTTACTACCTGCAGTCTACTTTTGTCTCCTCTCACTCCGTTACTTGGAGCTGCTGTTTCATTTGCTACAGGGATATGTTTCTTAGAGGAATAATTTTTGCTTTTTTCACCAGGAATACCATTAGATATTCTGCTTTCATCACTTCTGATTTGTACACTGGAATCACCAAATGAATGCAGACTGGTAGCCAACTGCCTTGCTGAGTGATGTCCTTTTGCTTGTTCATTTTGTTTGACTCTCCTCTCAGATAATACTGGAGTACTACTTCGAGGCTTATTCTCTTTATTTTGGTTAATTGTTTGAGCTTCATTTTCCTTCCACAAACCTGGCTGATACTGCTGTCCAGCAGCATGAAGTTCTCTCACTTCTTTAAGTGATGAAAAGGCATTATTCACAACCATCTGGGATTGAAATGTGCCAGGAAGAGGAAGTTGGATGTCCCCAGCTCTATTCTGAAACAAAAGATTCCAATGAAAAAACAGGCAACTAGAGGAGGAAAAAAAAAAAAAAAAAAAGGCAGTTTTGCAACTGCCATATATACTGGAGTCTGCAGAGCAAAATACAGTCTTTACCTAATATAGGAAAGATGCAGAGTAATAGCAATTGAACAATCTTTAGCACCTTTCAAAACAGATTTCTTAAGATTGCTAGGGTGATAATGATACAGAGTAGGCACATTACAGTTTCACAGCTAGCTTGAAATTTATACTAGAGATGTGTCAGTTACACAAAAGCAGCCAAAACTTAATCACATCTATCATCCCGAAACACCTGCAACTGCTTACGTTTACTAGCAATTCACAGAAGTGTAGTCTCAACACTCTATACCACAACACCTAGTTGGCTACAAGAACCCAAACCAGTCACCAATATTGGGAGGTAAGAATGAGAGTCTTAAAACTGCAAAACTGGAAGTTCTCTCCACACTGTTAAAATAACCCCCAAATTTTTAACATTATATTTAAGGAACTCATGTGTTCTATGAAATTAAAATAGAAGACTTTGGATATAAGAAACACACTGGAATGCAGAGTGATTTCTGGTACCGCAGCTTTATTCAACTTGGACATAGCTATAGGCCCCCAGCATCTAAATTTTTAACACCCTTTAAAAAAGCCTGGGCTTTTTTCCTTTGTTACAGGAATTTTAATATCTCTTTTGAAAAATCCTCAAGGTTTACTATTAATTCACAGAGTAGAACCTAAAACCCTATGTAATATTTACAAATACTACAAATTTGTAGTTGCCCGAAGCTCATGTCATAGCCACAGAGAAATCTATCAGGACTGGACATATACACTATAATTACTTACAATATAATTTATGACTTTCAGAAGGTACATTGTATAGCCTCTCTTGTACGATCAGGGTTCTTAAAAACACTATACTTTTTATTAAATGTTTCTAAAAAACCTTATCATAGTGTTTACCATCCTTTGAATGGATGCATTGCACTACTCGAACGTTCTATTTCAGACTAGGAAACAACACAATTGCCACCAAAGTTTAATATGTTACAAAATACTGCAGTTTGTGCTCTGAGTGGTAAACACTTTAAAAGCTTACCTTAATCACTGAATTATTATGATCTGTATAAATGCAGCTACAGCAAAGGGTTGCAGTTTTAACTTCATGAATCAGAGGGGGTTTAACAACTAAAAAGTACATTAAAGAGTATAAAGTAGAATTGCCTCTAGCATTCCTTATAAAGACTTACTTTGCTATTCTCGGTATGTTCCTGTCTTTCTTCTTCAAAAGACTTCTCCTTTACCATGTTCACAGGCTTACTGAGAGTAACATGCATTTGTGGACGCCCCAAAATACCAAAATCTGACTGGTCTATCCCAGCTAATACAGCAAGTTGTCCAAGCCTGTAAAATAAACATTTAATAGAAAATCACACAAACTATTCTTACTCTTTAAAAGACTAAACATTCAAAAACAGAAGTAGAATCTGTTAAAGGTTTGAACATAGTTTTCTGTTACTTTATGTGAAGCTCAGAGTATCTTAACTAAGACGAAAACAAGTAGCTGAAGGTATTTTCTTGTCTTTGCACAAATTAGCCTGCAGATTCAAAACAAGCACTACAAGGCTGAGAATGAAGCTCTTCTAGTCAGCACTGAACTCAGAGCAGCATACTGGCAATGAGATTCCATGTCAGGCAGAACAAAGATTAAAACTCTGTCATTCAAGCAGAAATTGGTGCATATATCCAAATCACATAATCTCTTAACATGTCAATGACAAGCTTCACAAATACAATGATGGTGGGTGACCTGCCAGCTTCTAAGTTGGCTAAACCAATCACATGTGGGTTTTAAGCCTTAGTAAAAAGTGGAAAGTTGCAGTCATGAACTGATAGCATAGCATATGATATACAGAAGCCTACTGAGAAGAGCATTCTTCATGACTGGGATTCTGCAACGTTCAGTGTAACTCCTTATTACTATGAATAGACATAGGGCCCATATAAAGAAATTTTTTTTCAGGTAATGAAAATGCATCTTTCCCTTCCTGAGAAGTTTGAAACTCCTGTAGTAATGGCAACTCTACAAACTGTTGCAAAAATTAAAACACAGCCTCAGGGTGAACTTTACAGCAAGTTAGACTCATTGAATCATGGAATCATTAAGGCTGAAAAAGACCTCTTACTATCATCAAGTCCAGCCATTAATCTAACGCTGCTAAGTTCATCACTAAACCATGTCCCCTATGCACCACATCCAGATGTTTTCTGGACACTTCCAGGGGTGGCCATTTCACTACATCCCTGGCAGCCTGTTCCAATGTCTGACCAGACTTTCAGAGAAGAAATTTTTTCTAATGTCCCTTCTAAACCTCACCTGGCACAACTTGAGGCCATTGTCACTTAGGTCCTGAGTTATATTTCTACAATTTGGAAGTGGGAGATAGGGAGGGCAAATAACATCTTCTGTAATCTTCTCTAAATACACAGAGTAGACTACAATACATATTCATATAATTCCCTTCTTGTGGATGAGACTGCCGTGCTTGGTCATACAAGCTTTACAAATTGGGTTCAAGCTACAATTCTTTGAAAAATGGGAAGGATGAACCATCCTCTGACAAATTGCAGGTACAGTGGTAATATAAACTTTAATCAATATTCTCTCTGAAATAACTCTAATAGTAGTAGTAGTAGAAGTAGCAGTACTACTACTACTACTACTAGTAACAATAAATACAGACTTAAAATACAAAGGCTGGAGATACAAATCCCATGTAGATTTCCATACTTCAATTAGTGAATGGAGAGCATTCAGGTAACAGGACACTTTCTGAAGGCAGTTCAACTGCATTTTGAGCCTTTCATATTGTGGGAATGCTAAGAGCCAGAGGTGATTCACTAAAGACTTGGAAACGTGCTTCAATAGAAGCTTTCTACTCTTTTGGAATAGGCTTCTTGAAAGCCTTTCCCAAAGACAGATGCATGAACTCAGCTGAACAGTACTTAGATAATACTTCTGCCACTAGGAAAAGACTGAACAATAGGTACATGGCTAATTTATTTTCCTGTGCTCTCTGAGAGTACAGACTTAGAAATCTGGCAGGGTAGCAGGCAGCATACTTCACTGTGAGGATAATTTTGGATAGATCTCAGGAAAAACAGCAAGACTTAAAGTGACAACCTACCCAGCATCTTTAAGGAGGTCTAAAAAAGCATGGAACTTTTGAAAAGAGTTCTCAATGCTGCCTAGAACACCTTCATCTTCCAAAATCATGTTGGTTACACTCTGTGCATGAAGAACCTCGGATAGGGAGATATTTAGACTCCTTAATCTTGCATTTTCAATTTCCAGCTATGCGGGGGAAAAAAAAAAAAAAAAGAAATTTCTTTCATTTTCAGTTTAAAAGATCCCAAAATATCAAACCTCACCTGTGTGCCTAAACAGCAGCATCACAATTGATGTAACAAGATGCAGAGTTTGCTGTACCACACACTTTCAGGACACTGTTACAAGAGCTCTGTGAAAGTCTGCTTAATCAGCTGCAATTCTATGCTACCATAGATATTCCTGCAGGCACTCAAAACCACTGTCTTCAGTATGTATTCAGATCAAGTACAAGCAGAAAAATTTAGCTTTCATATCTTTTTACTTTGCATGTATTATATGACATGTTAACACCAAAGAATTTATTTTACTAGTAAAAAAACTTCAGTGAAGGCCAATGCCGTCCTTATATTCACCCCTCTATACTGGGGGAATGCATACTACTGTTATCTCTCCCCTGCACTGTGCATCCCCAAACTGAAAGTTTAAAATGATTCAATTTTTCTCCACATTGACCCTTAATCAAATTGATGATGAAACTGAACTGCAGGATATACAAGGTTTTGTGTTCAAGTGAAGCATTAACTCACTCATTTAAGATTACAGCTATGCAATCAAGTACTACTACAGGCTTTCTGTCTTGTATTTTTTATGGGAGGACAAAAAATTATAGATTGTGTAGTGCACTGTAGGTGATAAATAAGCAACAAAATAAACACTTTTAGAGATTAATGCTACTTGTTTTATTCCATCTCCTGGTACAAGGTGCTAAGTCCAACCAGCCTAGCCTTGAGAGAGGAAGATTTCTTGTAAGGGGTGTTTAGCCTAAAAAGCATTTAAGGTTCTAAACAACAAGACAGGCAGCAGAGCCCACTGGTGCACATCACATTACAGGAAGATGAGGACAGTCACACAAGAGGGCTACAATCTGTCTCTGAGAAGTGCAGAGCTCTCTGTGGATATCTGCTCTCTGTACTGTGGGGTATCACTTGTTGCTCATATTTCAAAGTATATCACCACTTTCACTCCCCTCCAAATCACACGTAAGGACCAAATCCATTTGCTTACACCACCTTACACTCAACTATATTACAAAAAATTCTGCGTATTCATGCAGAAGAATATTTTTAGGTCAGCAACAGCAGAGGAGAAACAGACCTCGCAACTCAGCTGTGATAAATTGTTCAGTTTTGTCAATGCTGAACTGCACTTCACAACAACTGACATGCAGAAAATCATCCAATATGGTTAATGCCTGCAGAAATAAAACTTAAAAACCAAAGGTACAGAATAAACCAAATTGAACAACAGTTGCGACACACAGCTTTCAGCACAAGTCATGGTAAGTGAGTTGGGAGACAAAGAACTATCCATGTGTACATACTGCAAATAGATTTAATCACTTGCTAGAGAAAACAAGTATCAGGATGCCCCAGCTAAGTGTTTCAGAAAATGAATAAAACACATTGAAAGAGTAGCTTGAGCTGGAGTTCAAGGCTCTGGAACAGAATCCGTAGAACAAACATTACTAAACACAGATTTCATCACTGCCCTTAAGACCAGTAAACAATCCACGTGACTTTGAACTGAAACTCTGGAAGCCACCACATTAGTGGTCATTGATAATTACCCCTAAGTAAGTGCATTCTCTGAGCAGTGCCTCCTTTAAAAGTAAAGACCATTAATAGTTAAGTATCTTTACCTCTAGTAATCGTTCCTCAGCCTTTACTCTAGCTTTCTGTTCTTCCTTTAGTTTTTCCATGCATTCTTCCAGCTCCGACTACCAAAAAAAGATAAACTATCATGAAATTTATCTCAAAATGTCAGACTAACATGCAATAAAAAAAACCCAAAACTCAACAACAGCTAGCAAATGGCATTCCAAACATACCTTCTTCAAAAATACAATACAGAGGTCTACCAGTAAATGGTAGGATAATATTTTGTATCTAGGATGCAAAATATTAAGACAGAGAAGTTGTAGTAAGTGTGATTCACTTAACAGATTTGTAAGACTGCAACAGATCACATGAAATTACACTCCAAGTCTCTTTGGTCTATGACATAATCAAGAATGTATGTATGTTCTTCTACTTTCCCTTCACTTTTTCAAGCATCATTTTTAACTAAATATATCTACATCATCAAAAGCTCAAACTGGGCTCTAATAAGAAATCCTTAGCAGCCATATCTAGATTTTCCAACTATACTCTTTATCCAGGATTTTATTCCCTCCTTTATTTCTTCTTATATCTGTAAGAATACAAAATTCTGAAGTGTAAGAATTGTACTCTAATTGGTTTCACTTAGTTCTTCAATAAAAAGCTTTTCCCAATTCCAAGTTTAGTGTTAACAAGAATAAAAACAAATCCAAACCTAATAAATATATTCTAGTCTTATTTATAAGATGCCTAAACTTGTACTTTAGTTAAAATCTCAGTCTCAGTAAGAGTAGTCAGGATTTGCAATACTATGTTTTCTTGCATCCCAGTAGAGCATTATCAGCTTTAATTACAGCATCTGTACTAGAAAAACAAGCAAGAATTTTTGTTCTTGTACACTTAACAATCTTCTGGTTCAGAAAGTGAAAACTGTTAAGATTATCAAGCTATTCTATTTTTCAGAGGTTAGACTATACAAACTAACAGTATACAAATCATCTCCCTTTCACTCCCTTTCACATGCGGGACACTGCATTTTGTACGCATCGTATCAACCAGTTCTAAAGAGAATGAAAGAATCAAGTGGTACTGAAATACTTTGTTTACTAGTAAAAGCTTATTCAAGTGTATATCACTGCACCTCATATAAGCAATCAACAGAGAAGACTAGAGTGCAACAGAATGCATAGTAAAAATAAACCTTCCACAAATGCAAAGGTGTTGTAGGTGCAAGGTACTTTTGCAACTGGTTCCAAGATACAGGTTCTAGAATACTCTCTATATACAGCCCTCCTAGTGACAACCACTCACAGTGATCATTATGGGTCTGTCACTATTCCAGTGAAGCCCACCCCTAAAATCCCTAGACTAGTATCAACCAAGCAAACACTGCAAGTAGAAAACTAGTCATATCTTTATCATACTCATATTTGAGCATCAAAACAGATTTAGCACTACGTCTAACCTGCAGGCATAGGGCGGGGGGCAAATAAGGAGAACCATTCACACATATAATCTTACTGCCATCTGCCTTTGAAGATGTGGAAATAATGGGAGCTATGAAACCTCTACATACGCAGAAGCACAAGACAGAGTAGAAACCATAGTGTTCTGCACTGACAACTTCACAGGTAACCTGAAATCCCTCAACCCAGCTTTGAAGATCAGTATCAGCTATCACAGACTGCAGAATTCTCACCTTTCCATTTATAGTGCAGGTGCATACATAGAATAATTTGTATTTGAAGTTTCTAGGATGTAGGCTAGGAACTCTACTTTAGAAATCATAGCTCTCTAGTATTTTTGTTGTGGATGGATTTTACGTCATTTTAAAGATGAAAGCACTGACCTTTTTCTTCAAATTGCTGGTTTGTAATGCTAAAGGTCAATGGCTTAGACAGTAATCAAATGATTATGACTTTTTGAACAGAAATGTAGATGTTTTGCAGTGATGTTTAAACTTGATTTATCATACTCTAGATGTACATAGTATTTCATGGTTATGGGCTGAGTTCATAACAAAACTGAATACCGCAATTGCATCTCCTCATAAGCACTACCAAAGCTAGCATTTAAAGAAACTAATTTGTCACCATTACGTTAAAAGTATATGTACATTTTAATCTTTGATTTGCTTTTAAGAAATTCACTAGTTGACACAGTGCCCTAGTCTCTGCACAGAAAAAAAAATATTAAAATTAGTATCAGAGAGTTAAATGTGTATCCAAGCTAAAAGACTAAGCCTTCATGTATTACAGCCCAGAAAGACAGCACTGATAAACTTTAAGATGAAACTGAATACCAAAAATATAGGTAGTCCTCAGAATTAACATAGTTTAAAAAATTTTATTTTAAAAAATTTAGTAACTGATCAGCCATGTTCTTCTATTTGACTGCATCATGCTTAAAAAAACCAAACCAAGTTACAGTGCAATCTCTACTTCTTTGCAATTCACAAAGCAGTGAGATGTAGAAAGAGTTGCCCTGATAACTGGAGTAAGGGTAAAGTTCACCATTTAAATCCCTAGTTAAAATTTAAAAAGCATGGGAATTACCTCAACTACATACTTCATGAAAACTAATTGTGACATTTGATTCCCTCTAGTGGAAGGAGAGAATATTTATCAGTTCTCATTTTTCATTTAAGCAGACACTAGGCTTTCACTAGCCAGGTTTTTTTCCTTTCTTTTTTCTTTTGAAAACACTACTTTTCTTATGAAAAGTACTACTTGTTTCATGAAGTAGTATGCTTAAAGCCCCTTTTTCTGCAGAAGGATGGAGAAAAGTTCTCCAAGACTTGCATACTTAAGTGAAAGTCTTGTCATTCCGTCACATCAAGAGATATTTGGAGGGCTTTTTTTTTGACAAAGCAGCAGTTTAAGGAACTCCTACCTCTTACTGTTTACTCCCACTCTGCATTCCCACCGTTGCTCTAACACAACTGGTTGTCCCATTTACTGAAAGGTCTGCTACACTGGACTACTTTTCAGTTGGATCAGTTCCTCAAAGCACTTTTCCTCACAAGCTGCTGCACAGTAACAGCTGTTTAATGACAACCTTATGATCAGGCAAATGTGAAAAAAGACAAGAGAAAAAGACTGAAGCAAGAAATGAAAAGGCACTAAGTGACAGAGGGAAGAGAGACGATTCAGTGGGGCCAATTTGATAGTTTGATTCTGCCATAATGTGAAACCTGCTTTGTGTGAAGGTAACAGAAACAATGGGTGAGGCACAGAATGAGGTGCAGATTGCTTAATTGGTGCTATCTGATAAGCAACCATGGCCTAAAAAAGTATTTTGGTTTTCAAATTCAGAAAGTCATGAAAATCTGGACCTTTACAAGCTCAGAAAAATCAAAATTTTGGGGTAAGTTGTCAAACTTTGTGGGTTTCTCTCCAAGGAAGTTCAAATTAATCATAAATTGTCTCTTCCTTATAGCTGCCCTACATGCAGTACTAAGCTAACACCAACGTGTTAGCTGTAGTAGGGTCAGTATGACAACCCTCCCCCAAAGCACAAAACACTGCTGTGTGTCGTGAATACAATATTCTTCCCTCTTCAAACAGCAAGAGTAAATACATCAGAAGTTTTCTGCAAGCACAGTAGTTCCTACATACAGGTTTTTGGAGCAATTTGCACATGACATGGAATTCTATTATTTCAGACAAAGTGCTCTTGGTAAGAGTGCTGAAGCCACCACACAGCACAATGTCAATACATTGCACACTACAGTAAAAGTTGCTATAAAACTAATTTCCAGCAACATGTAAAAACCTTGAAATCTTCCTTCTTCTAGGGAGAAAAAGAAGGTCTAAAGAAAAAGTATACATCAGCTGAAAAGGCTGGTAGTTATTCATGCATTATTTGTACAGTCCTTTTACTTTCCACAACTCTATCCCACCCTAAACATTCTCACTACTGATAAACCTACAGCAAGTTAAAACTCAACTTCACTCCTCTTACACAAAGACAGGTATACAGTCCAATATTTACATATACGAACAGCATATTCACCCAGTGTGGTCCTCTCACAACAACCAACAAACCCACACTGACTGTAGATCTTATTTACAGAAGTAATCATTGGTTTCTCTGAACAGAATTAAAATCTTAACACTTCAGAAACAGTTAACTTATTTATTCTGCCTGAGGGTGTTACATTATAATAGTGCTAAACTACCTCAGTAGCATTACAGAACCGCATGCTCTAGCAGCCCTCTTGAATACTTCCTTAGAGACCTGATCCTCCTTGCAAACCTGATACATCCTCTTTTTACTCCTGAGTTCCTCCAAAACCTCGTTGCCCAGCCAGGCTGGACGTTTACCTCGTTGACTTACCTTTCATATATATATATATATATACACACCTTTTTCCCACCCCTTTCTTTTATAAGAACATTCCCAGTCAACACATTTGCAGAAATAATCCCTTTCATTACTGCTAAGTTTTTTAAGTATTGAAGAAGTAGAAGGAATAAAAAGCAAATGAAAAAAGTTTACTAGGCTCAATTACAAAATAGAACTCAAACACTTTCAACTATTTTTGTAATTATTTTTAAATAACAGTCATTTCTACATTTTAGCTCTTAGAAATAACACTAAATTACTTTCATAAAGAAAATACTTGAAAGAAAATACGACAGGCAATAACACTGATCAAAAGACCTGTGCACTGTGATGCAAGATTGGAACAGAGAAATTACACATACTGCAGTTGTATTAATTTATTCTGAAATCCTGCTCCAAAACTGGTTATTTGTTTAATTACAATTTTATGAATAAAACATGGTTTAATTTACAAAATTTGCCTTTAGGGAGTCTAAGGCAGTGAACATGCTTCTTACCTGTAACTGTTGATATTGTGCTACATCAGTCTTATCTAACGATTTTGACAAGTCAGTCTGCTGGATAACATCCTCTAAATCTTCTGTGTCTTCAGTTTCAGATGTAGAAGCACGTTCTAGTGTCACTTTCACGGGAACACCTGTCTAGTTATACCAGAAAAGAAAAATATGCCCACTCATAGCATTACAATGTTTAGCAAAAATCAAAGATTAAATCATATCAAAAGCTTAACAGCTTAAATACAGTTGTTTCCCAGAGTCCTTTAAAATGTATACACATTGCCCAGCCATACCACTTTGCAATAAATTTGCAGAAAACAATATCCAATCCTATGTGTGCCAATGTTGAGTATTTGTGGTGAGGATATAGCAGCAGTGAGCCCCTGCAAGGCACAGCCAGGGCTGCACCACACGGGACATAGCCAGTCTCAGCTGACCCACTGCAAGGCAAAAAACACCAGACAGGCACAAGAGGTGGGAACAAAAAGAGTGAGAAAAAGCAGAGGGAACATCAGGCTGGGAGCACGAAGAAGCGTTCCATGGTGGAGCCAATACTCTCATTCCAGCCAGGGAAGACCCATGTCAGAGCAGAGGGACCGCGTCAAAGGAGCTGCTGCCCACAGGCATCCTGTGCCAGTCCGTGTTTTCCCAAAGGACTGCAATCCATAAGAAGCCTACACCAGAGCAGAGTATAACTGGTGCCTTCTGAAGCCATCAGATCCTTCTGTGATGGAAATGAGAAACAAAGGAGGAGGAAGAAAGATGGGGTCCTCTCCTGGTAGAGCAGCTCACAGAGAGGTGCAAAAACAAGTATATAATCCAAATCCAAGACAGGAAAGATGGTGCAGAAAGCATTCAGAGAAAAATGCTGCTGGTTATTCTTATTGCCTATGGAGGGATTGTGCCTATACTCCAACTCAGCGAGCTCATAAGACTAAGAATCCAAAAGATACAGAGATAGAAATGGAAGTAAACTAAGTATCAAAGAAGCTTCAACCAAAGGCTGATGTAAACTACTTTTTTTCACTCCTATGAGTGAGAATCTTTAAAAGTGTGTTCCAGTCTTAGCTTTCAGACAGTGAGATTCTGTTGAGAACATTATCCCCTTTTTTTAGGCAGCCACCCACTAAAACAAAACCAGAGTGTGAGAGAAACAGTACCTGAATCTTCAATGGCAATTCTCCAGCACAATCCGGTGCCCTGCCTCTGTGAAGTTCGGAAAAAAAAAACCAAAACCATACTTTTGAGGAAAGTAAGTTTATAATGTTCCGAACACAAGATTCTAGGACAGGCAAAGCAGTAAGAGTAAATAAACAGCATCAGACACTGCACTACATCCTTTTAAGCCTCATTACATTCTTATTTTGATTAGTACTCCCTAGTTAATCATGATTTAGAGCAACACTACTGGATGCTAACATTAATTTCTTCAATAGGCATCTTAATTATTTTGAATTAAAGTCAACAGGAAAATTTGGTGTTCAGCATTTTGAAAAACAAGCTTAATAATCACAGTTGCAATACAGCATTAAGTAATTTTTTTGTTTAAATAGTTATATAGTCTCCATTTTCAGAGACCAAGATCTAGGGAAAGGATTAAAAAAAACAAAAACAAACAAGAACTGTTTCAAAAGACAGCTGTCATGTGTAAGATTTTTTCAGTTTTATTTTAATTTACAGCTCTTAGATGATCACAACAATTATGCTGGTATTGAGTGGGGTGAAGCAGAAAAAAGAGACAGGAAAATACCTACGTACCATGAACTGGATCTCAAACTAACTATACTACAAGTTTAGAACACTAATTTGCCTCTTCATTTGCCTCTTCAAATGACACATTTGATAAATCATTTTTAACAAAAGAACAAGCAGACAAGGTAGGTTTTGTTGTGGTGGGGTTTTTTGCTGCATATGAATATTCCTATGGCTATTGTGTATTTTTATGTATTTTAAATCCTTACTAGAGAAGAATTTATGTAAAATCCTCAGAATTTATATAAACAGAAAAATACTATGATTACATTCTGTGTGTAACTTTCAAATCATATTTTAAAAAGCTAACATTGCTCTCTACTGTATTCATCATGCAAATTTTATAGTTTTGTATTTTCCTTGTACTGTGAAAACCTCACCTGTATCTCTTTGCACGTTCTGCAGTCCGCCAAGGAAGGAAGCCCTTTGCGCCTGGTGGTAGTGGTTTTGGTGAGTAACTCTCTCTCACAGTGGAATTTTTTTTCACAGGACTTACAGATTTTTTAGAAGACAATCCTAAATTGAAGAGCAAGACCAGAAGAAAAGAGAATTCATTATACCTTATTATTCATATGAATTTACATACAAATTCACAGCTTACTGTTCATAAAATTTTCTATGTAATAATAATGACTGTAGGAAATCTGCCACTCAGTCTAATTTTGCTAAAGTATCCCAAGGCTTGAGATTATAAGATAGTATACTTAACTGCTTTAAGTTGATGCAAGACAAGGTGGTTTTCAAAAAAGGAGGCAAAGCTTTGTAGCAGAAGAGGTTTAGATGGTTTTAGACCATCCAGGTAGACAGTAAAGGCATCTATGTGTTTCAAATTGCCCTCTAGTGGCTTTAAAGTGAATAACATTACTTTATTTATGGGCAAAATAATTAAAAATAAAACTTATATTCATGCAGATCGCTTGTACAGGACACCAGCAATCACTTCCTCTCAGAGGACTAATAAGAAAAAGTAGGGTATACTAGTCTGGTCTTTTGTTATTGTTTAAATCATACAGCATCAAAGTAGACTCAGAAAGAAATCTAATGTGGATCATCATTAGAGTATCTACCAGGAGTAATTAAACTTTTTATCAGGGCAAAGGGAGCCTCACATTCTCTCTAAGCCAGAAACTGGTAAGTCTTGAAAACTAATCATCTTATATTTCCTACAGTCAAACTAGAGAGAACTCAGGTTATTGTTTCTCTGCGATCAGTAAAATAACTGATTTTTATAATGCTATAGAAATGCATCACGTAGTTAATGGGATTAAAAATCTCAATTAATTCTGAACATAATAAACAGGATAGTTTTCACCTTAATTCCCTCGTTCTCTTAAAAAAAAAACAACCCCAAAGCACATAAAAACCCCACACACAATGAACAGCCCCCAAAACAGATAAAAAGACAAAAAACTACAAGACCCTCCATGACCACATTTGCCAGGCATTTTTTTCTCCCACCACGACCCTGATCACTTACCTCTCTGCTTCCAGATAACTAGAGTGAAGACAAGAGACAGTGAATGTATTACAGTGAAATTTTTAGTAGCTTACTGGAAAATGTTTAGTATCACAGCTATCAGTACTTAATTATAAATATTCAAGATACGCATGTTATTTTAACATACTATTTATAATAGGTTTACATGAAGTTAAAAAAAAATCTTAGAACATTTTGTACATCAGTTAAAAAATACATGTTTGTTTGTTCTGGCAGAGGACAGCCTGCTACAGAAAGGTTACAACACCAGGAGAACTAGACAACTTACTACTGCCAAGCTTTGCAAAAGTGAAAGCTTGTGGAGACACAGAATAAATATGTGCAATGCTTCCACAAATTTTAGAGTCAGCATATTCTACCATTTTTCCAGCCATGAATCTAGCAGCACTAGAAACAAGAGTAAGTTTCCTACAGATACCAATGATGACAGAAGATGCATTATGTCATTAAGAAGAAAGATTTTTTTTTAAGACAAACATTCTGTAAAATACTAACATTTAGACACATCATGCATTTTTTAATTTAAGCCCTTAAACATCAAGATAAAATTTTCTAGACAAAATCTACTATAGGCAGAAAAAACAAATAATTACCAATACGAATAGTAGCTTTTCCTTTCCGACCACTTCCTAGGACAATAGTTCTTTTCTTTGGCTTAGTTTTCAAAGCATCTTTGGAAGACGGAGACATCAGCCACTTGAACTAGAATTTAGTTTATTTTTTAAAGAAAAATAAATCTGTTTAGCAACTGACAGTTGAAGAAGTGCTTATTTAAAATTAAAGGTAGTTTGTCAGACCTAGAGAACAATGTACTTACAGGAAACTTCATAAGCTGTAAAATCAAGAACAAACAGAAGTCTCACAAGGCCCAAATTTAAGCAGATGATAGTCTACATTACCAGAAAGTGTTCCCAAAACACCACTACAATATCCCATCCAATATTATCCTTTCTCCTGTGGAAACAAGTTCTCATTCTCTAACAAAAATCCCCCAGCATCAACCCTATAAAGAGGAAACCCTGGCTTCTGCACTTCATTCTCAGACAACTGGCTTGAAAGGAATGACTGCTCAGACCAAAGCTCTCCAGAGTAATAAAAGCTTCCCTAATGTGATTTTGTATTACTGATAAAGTCAGTATTTTAAAACCTACAAAGTTTATTTTTATTTGCCTTTAATAAAAATTCATCCTTACAAAGTAAAAACCCCAAAATAAAATTAAGAGACAGTGATGATCAAAGGTCACAGCTGTACTTCAAACTTCATTTCGTTACAGCAACAGCTCTATTCCTAAAGGCTCCCCTTGCCCTAATAAAAAGCTTAATTACTCCTGGTAGATATTGTAAAATTACTCTGCACTTATTTTTCAATGTGCATCACTAATACAGGGTCTAGTGCTGGAGCAAGTCATTGAATAAAATACAGATGACATTAACACAAAGCTTGTCTCACATAGCCCTAAATCCCACATCAGAGTACTAGGAACAGTATGCCAGAGCTATTTCCATCTAAAGCATCACAATGATTAAAATGCCATTACTGTGCTCTAACTAACTAAGTTTAATTCAAATTTATCATTGTCAAGAAAATCTTTTTCTTTTCACGTTGGATACAATTAACCCCTGTATAAATTCTGCTGTGTCTCCAGGTGGATGGGGTCCCTGTGCAAGCAAATTGATAATTTTAAAATAAAATACATCCAGAAAGAGTAAAATTAATTTGCAAGCTTCTAGGGGCAAAATTCATTTTAATTTTGTTTTGCTAGACACCTAAAAGGGCAGCTTTACTAGGCTAAACCAAAAGTTCACATAGCACATAGCCTGTCTCATCTCTGCTGTTGTTGTACATCTGAGCACCTAAAGACACCAAAATATAAACCCAGTGTTTTGAAAATATCCTGTTTTGTAGACACCTTCAATGGATTTTCCCTTGAGTAATTTAGTCTTTCAGAAACTACACAAACTTTCATCACCTATTACACTTGGTCATATCTATGATTACAGTTCCCTATACTGCTACACAGTGCTGCTAGAATATATAGCTTTTGTTTTAGCAAAGGCATCAATTAGCAGTAGACAATTATTCTTGCAAACCCAAAAAAAAACTGGTCCAGAAGAGAATCAACTACATGCTACTGAAAAACAAACATCCACTTTTTACACAAAGCAGGATGGAAGGAAAGACAGCTGTGACTAGCAGAGAAGCAAAGTTACGTAGCAAGCCAGTGGAAGTATTTCTTCATCCATGTTGTTAATGAAGTATGAAGAATTACTAGCAGCACCAACAGAACTTAAGATATCACACTAACTGGCTGAATACAAAACTTATGTCTTGAGCCAAGCCATCTTTTAGCACATGGGAGATTTCCCAGAGTTGCTTCTTTCCATGGTCTGGCTTTCCAATTATCTTTAGCATTTCCAGGCAATGTTATTTTCAGGTGATTCCTGTGATATTTTGTAAGTTTTAATCCCATCTGCCAAGCAGAAAGAGTACTTCTTCACAACCAACTTCAACTTCTCAAAAAAGGTCTTCTCGAGATTGAAGTGGGGAACTGTATTAATCCTCCGGAAATTCTATACAAAAATTTTCAGTTTATTAGACAGTCTACACATCCACAGCTCTGTCTTTATTTAGTCTTTTCAAAAACCAAAAGAGCATTATATTCCAACACAAGACCTGGGACTGCTGGGACTCCTTTGAGAACTGAAACAGATTTCTGTATATTTTAGCAGTATACCTAATCATAAACGGTCTAGATATTCAGTTTATGCATATTACTGTGAACTCTGTGTGGACAGTTAGACAAAGATTAATTGGGGTAATGTACTTTAACCGAACTCTGTTTTCATAGATGGTCTGCACTGAAAGGACAGTCCTGAGCAGGACTGTCTACTTTAAAAAATTTTGGTTAGAGAAGTTAGAGACAAGCAATAAGTTCTAAAATAAATGAAGTGCTAAATTTCAAACTGTGGTTTCCTTTTCTTTTTAATTAGAAGTTATTACCATGTTGACAAGGACTTATATCCTGGAGCAACATTTAGTTAACATTCTATGGTAATGCCCAAATACACACACATTTCCATTTTTCTTTCCATTAAATATATATCCAGGTTTTATTACACGTGACAGCTTTAATTCCTTAAGAAATCATACAAAAAGCCCAACACAGTAACATTTTCATCATAGTGGTTTTAGGTTTCCCCCTAGATAGTGGTTTGGGCTTTTTTATTTGTACTGAGTTAAACTTCTGTTTAGAATGAGAATAGTTGTTTTAGATTCATTTTGAAAAAAGTCATTCTTTAAAAAAATAAATGCAATGGAGGCTACATAGAAAATCCCAAACACATTCCAAAATGTATAAAACATACCTCTGAGTCAGCACTGCTTCCATTCTTGAGAACTCTTTCAATAATCTTTTTCATCAGAACATGACCTAGAATGAATTAAAACACCTTTTTAAGAATTTTCTCTAAGAGACAATTCTTTTTGTGAGCAAACAGATCATTGAATAACAAGTACATATTACCTATCCTGGTTGTTTTCCCATTTTATAAGTGTTTAGCAAATTATCGTGGCATGTTCTTTTTTTCTTAAAAGCAGTTTACCTTTCCCCATATAGTTACTGAAGAAGAAAAAAAAACCCAACAACCACACAAAGAGAATAAATGCAGACACAGATACATACCAATTAATGGATTTTTCCTTACGTCCAGTACCACTAATGTTGTGTTTGATTGAAGAGCATTTAATAATGACCTTGCTCCTTCATTGGATATTCCACACTGCTGCAAATCAAGCGCTAAAATGTTTAAGGAGGCAAAAAAGAAAATATCAGTGGAGTGGCATTTAGTTAGTAATTTAATTTAATAATTAATATCTAAAACAGTCCTGCTGCAAACCTCTATTTCATATAACATGAAGCATGAGAACTGAGGACATGATGATAACAACCACGTGTAAAAACAGGAGTACTGCTTTCAAAGAAGACAACTAGAACTTTTCAACATTAAGAAATAACTGTTAACATCTGCAGAGGAGGTAACATGAACCACTCTACAACCACCACTCTACAACCACTGTGGGCAACCTGTGGCAGTGTTCAGTCACCCTCAAAGTAAGAGGGTTTCATCATGTTGAAGAAAAACCTCCAGTGTTTTCATCTCTACCCACTCCATCTTGCCTTCTCCGCAGGTAGCACTGGAAAGAGTCTGTCTCCATCTCCTTTACATCGCCCCTTCAGATACTTGTACACCTTGATCCCACTCTGAGCCTTCTCTTCTACAAGCCTTCTCTTCTCCTAGCTTCCTCAGACTTTTTTGAAATCAGAGATGGTTTAGTCCCTTCATCTTAGTGGCAATTCACTGCACTCTCTCTGGTAGCACTCTCTCCAGTCCCCTCCTGTACTGCAGATTCCATGGCCTCTTTTGTGCTGAGTGAAGAGGAAGAATCTCCTCACTCAACCTGCTCACACAGTCTCCGCCTAATGCACCCCAAACACCGCTGGCCCTCTTCTCCACAAAGGCACTCCACCGTTTCATGGGCAGCTTATTGTCCACCAGGATCCACAGCACCCTTTCTGCAAAGCTGCTTTTCAGCCACACAGCCCCTGCACGTTCTCATGCATAGATTATTCCTGACAAAGTGCAGGACTTTGCACTTCCTTTTCTTAAACTCCATGAAGTTCCCATCAGCTCATTTATCCACACTGCTGAGGTCCCTCTAGATGGCAGCACATCCTTGCCTTTCTAGGGATCCAAGTAAGACTGTAGTTTCCTGGGTCCTTCTTCCAAGACTTCTTGAAAATAGGCATGACACTAGCTATCCTCCTCCAGTCCTCATGCACGCCCCCCCAGTCACCATGATCTTTCAAAGACTACTGAGAGTGGCCTCAAAATTACATCAGCCAGCTCCCTCAGCACTTGTGAACGCATCCCATTAAGGCCTATGGACTGCTGTTCGTCCAGTTTAAGTATTCTCTAATCTGATCCCCTTCCATCAGTATGGATGTTATCTGCAGACCTGCCTTAAACTAGAAAACAAAACTATAAAACAGGTATTCCACACACAGAATGCTATGATTTACACCACCACCATTAGTAATTTTGCATAATTACTAGATGTAGTAATAGATATACTGTAGAACAAATTCATTCTCAAAGATACTGAAGGACAATACTAGATAACACAACAGTATTCAGATACTTCAAAAAAGGACGAGAGATTTCTTTGGAAAAAAAGGAGTACTCTTCCCAAGCTACACAGTAAGTTACTCCTCTGGTTGCAACTGCTATAACTGATGATTTTAAGTTTTCTGCCTGCCACTACTATATTTTAAGAGATGCAGTAGTGAGACATAGAGATAGTAGAAATTATAGTACTAGAGATATAGAGATATGGAGATCTAGCTGAAATCCTTACATCAACTAGTAATAACCAGATATGAGGTATATCAGGAATTTGCAGGGGTAGGCCAAGTTCTACATTATATGAAATATCTCAATATATATACATCAGTATGTCTGTAGTTACTATATAAGGAAAGTCCTGAATTACTCTGCTGTTCACTAGTAAAAGACTTAGTAATACCTTTTAGCCAAAGGTCCTCTCCTAGACAGTCTGCAAAGGCACTTGCTCCTCTATCTCCAACAAGCATGTTGCAGTTCAAAGTAATCCGCCTCAAACCTGTCATATATTCAAGGTCAGGTCTCCTGTAACGCAGGCTTTCAGCCCAAGCTTCACCATGTCTTCTTATTGCCTGGTGCTTTGCAAACAAAGAAGCTGTTACTGAGTGAAACAGCAAAGCCACAACTGATGACATGATCTCAAGTTACCTTTTTTTGTAAACCATGTTCAATGGCTTGAATGCTGGTATAAGAAAAATAAGCTGGTGTAAGTACACCATTCCTGAGTTCAAGAAACATAACTAATTTTTAAACCTTACTGGTAACTTGTATTTGTTGTGACTGCCCAGTTTGTAATGCAAATTATTAAAGTTGTCTACAAAGTATTTTATCATCTTCTTTTGACAGACACTTTCAAGGCACATTGACTAGGAAATAAATACATACTATGCAATTTTGTGCTTTCACAGAAATCACAATTAACACTAATTAAAACACAGTACTAGGCAGAAACCTCCTGATCAATTAATCAACAGCTACTAAACTGTAAACTTGATTATTCTTTTCCAGTGCTTCAAAATACTTGAGACATTTCTCAAAATTACAATGAAAGAAGCACCCCAAAAACAGGTGTCAGACGTTTACAGGCCTAGTCCTCATTTAAAGAAAATACTTTACTCTATTATTTATGGATTTTTTTCTAAGAAATAGCGAATTTAAATTCCACACCAGTAAACTGAACTACTTTTGTCATACAAAGTCACAGCTTTCACAAGAACATACACTTAATTTTGGTATTCACGCAAGCTCCTCATGAAGTGCCTTAATGGATTTTCAGCTTTAAAGCAGAAGTGAAAAATGAAATTTATTAAGTTCTTACAAACACTCCATTCTAAGAAAGTTGATTAAATTACCTTTAATAAATTTGCTATATGTTCTGCCCCTCGCCATGTGAGGCTACATGCTGTGAAGTTTACAAATCTGATAGTAGCTGTATTCTTTATACTCTGACAGATTGCTGAAGAAAACAAAAGCACACATGTTATCTACACACAGCATTTCCACATTATCAGAACACGCTTTTTCAGTGGCCTAGTAAGAGGCAGCTCTAACAGCCAAAAGCTTTCACAAAGAACTAGTGCTGAAATACAGAGTATATTTTAAATACAATTAATGTGTTCTAAGTTTATACATTTCTACTGCAAATGTTCAGCAAAGAATATCTGAACAAGCTAGAAAATATTTTATTTCAGTTTACTTACAGAAACTTAAACAAATCAGGAAAGGGTAAAGAAATACAAATGTTGCTTTAGGTAAAAGTATAAATATCACTATAAAGTAGTATAGATATTTACTAGCCTGAAGTGAAGAAATTCAAGTCTTTAAATGCTACTGAGTTATGCAGAATAAAGTAAAGATTGTTCTTATAATCTCCATAGACAAATTTAAAACACGGACGGAAATACTGAAAAATTTGCTTACCTATTTGGAAACTTAAAAGAGAAAAGTATGTTTACAGGTTTTGATTCTGAACTTACTTTCCAACCCTCCATCTCCAATTGGACAGTGGGCTAAAGAGACACTCTCCAGAGATGAAGCTGTGGCCAAGCCCTAAAGAATAAAACAATGCTGTTATCTGTTATTATCAATGTTGTTTCGAAAAGAAAAAAAAAAAACCACAAAAATACCCCAAAAAACAAACAAAACCAACCAACCAAAAAAAAAACCAAAAAAAACCCAAACAAACAAAAAAACAAACAAACAAAAAAACCCAAAAAAAACAAACAACAACAACAAAAAAAAAGAACCAACAAACACCAAGTCACCCAAACTGCTCATCATCCTCTATTCCTTAAAAGAAATTCTAGGGGATTCAAACAAAGGTCAAAACCAGCAAACCTTTGCCTTCAGTTTAAGCAGGTTCATTTCTTTAGCACAGAGGAAGCTTGCCTGTGGGCAACCAGCAGCAACCTCCCTCCCTAGAAGCCTGTCATGAGCAAACTGGAGCTTTTCAGTAACACACCTGAATATCAGTTTTAATATCCTTGGTGTCCCACAACCTTCCTTCTATCACATACATGCACAGTGGTTTCAGTCATGAGCCTACATCATACGCCTCAAGCACATGGCAGAGATGTTGCTAAAATCTTTCTAGTAAGCCTTGTTCTTCTGCGACATTCAGTTAAGACCAGGTTATACTAAAAGTCTCAGCAGAATTATTCTATTTGTATATGTAAAGGCATATATGAGAAATGTCCTTGTCTGCAACAAATATATGCAAAGATTAGTTGTTACTATTCTATGTTCTGGGCACATTTTCCATTTATTTGTACTATTTGTATATTTTGTACTATAGGTACTGTGTATTTGTACACACTGTTATATTCTCACCTTTGTTAAAAGTGCTAGGTCTCCTTCCCTCAGAAGCAAACCTTGCAGTTCTAAATGTTTTAGTACATCTGATATACTGAGACAGCCTTTCACAGCTTTGCATAGTTGGCCAGTCAAGTCTTTTGATAGAGCTGCTGGAATTCTCCTTCTAAAGTAAGTTTTGTATCTTTCAACACCTAGTGAAAAATAAAAACTATGCATCAGTAAAATCCAGTCCCTATTGGCTTAAAAGCAATTATAATCACACCTTCCTTTTTTTTTGTGTACTTTCTTATACTTTTGTAATTCTTTAGGCATAACAATTCCTCCCCCCATGTATTCAATCACACAGAAGTTTTATGCAACAGGTTTTAACATGCATACAGCAACACACTTATCTTTTATACAGACCCGATTCTTCAAGACCCTGTTGATGTAAACTTCTTATTCCAATAGAAGTCAGAGTCTTATTATGCCTGAGAGCATTCAGAAGTGGTGCCCAATCAGTAGCTTGGATGTGATCCACAACTAGATCAATAGCATCACGAGTCACGTTAGCCTTCACAGCTTTCAGTGGGAGAGAGCCTTGAAGTTCACAAAGATGTTCATAATGTGAGTAGAAATCCAGCATGCACCGTCTTCTTAATTTGACTGACTCAATCATTTCTTTTATGTGATAAACTTCTCTCTAAAGCAAGAAAGAGGAAAAAAGACATAAACATTTTTTTCAATATATAACTATCTTGCATCACAGTGGCAATTCAACACACATATCCAAAACGTGAAAATGTTCCTGGATATTGTATACACATCTTTAATGTGTAGCTAAAAACCTTATGTCTCATGATGCTGACTACTTGTGCAAGTAAAGTTGAATGATTAAAGGACTGGGGAAAAAAGCCCCAAACACCAAAAAACAACTCATCTGCATTTTTATTCTCCTCACTCTAACAGGTATATCAAGAACACAAAAGCCCTGATCTTTAAGCACTGACTGTTGTAGAGATCTTGTTTCCATCTTAAGATTTAACTTTGTAGCATCGAAGTCTGCCCAAAAGCCTTGGACACTCCCTGACCCACCATCAAGGGAAACATACAGAACTAGTTGTGAACTTATCTACTACTTCAGTTAAAAGTCTAAATTATCATCATACATAAGAAAATTTGATTCCCTAAATATTTTTGCTATTGCATACCAGATATACATATTCCAGTAAAATTCACTAAGCACTTTTCAGGCATAAGGTTTTGTTATACTCTAGTACCGACAGAGAATAACACTACTAACTTTCAAACAGAATCTCTAAATACCTCTATGACATAGCTATTAAGGGTTAAGTAATTCTACTGTCTCAACAGGGACATCTGTCACAATATTTAGAAGATACACTAATTAATGTATTTATTTATTTATACTCAGGACGGCATTAAGTATTCCACACAGGATACCAAACATTGTTCACATTGCAAACTTTTTTTCTTATTTGTCACAGACCAGAAAGCTTTAACCAATCTTCTCAAATATTCTGTATGTCAAATTAAGACAAGTTATACTGGACAGATAAAAGCATGTGAGGACAGCCATTTGTAAAAGCATTATTTAGAAAAATAATATATTGTTAGCATCTGAATGACTGGAAATATAATAAGATATAAACTCTAATAATACAGTTCATTCACACCCTTTTACTTTTTTTTAGCTCTAATTTTCCAGCGTTTAATGACCACACTGTGGCCACAGGAACAGAAATGACTGAATTACAAGCCAACACTTTGAGTTCAGAAAATGATCATCAGTTTTAAGGCACCAGTGGCTTCCGGTAACATATCAATTTGCAAAATACTAGCCTTTTTTCTCTAGAGCTTAAGCAATATCCTCATAGGGGTTTTCACTGCAACACCTTAACACCACACCTCTAACTGAAGAAAGGAGCTCCTGGCCCTGTTGCTGAAGTTTAACCCACTTGTAGGAAGAGACAAAAAAGGGACAAACCAATCAGACCCACAATGCTTTCCGAATGGAAAACTATATAAATTTGAACTCTTCTGCACTGAAGGTACTGACACCACCAACCTGATACCACCTTTGACTTGACTGGCTCTGAGAATGTATGCAGACGATAATTACCTACTCAATACCGATCCAAGAAATCACACTAGCTGGCAAAAAAATAACAAGAAATACACAGCACACAGTAAAACTGAAAAATACAGCTCCATGCTATGAGGCTCAGGAAGCTATGAGTTTGTAGCGATTAAAACAACCAGCTGGCTAAACGTATACAGGGTGGGCAAACAGATGGCACCCAGAAGCACCGCCAGCAGCAGCCACGGCCACACGCCGACCTGCGGGGCAGGCGGGCAGGCCGAGCCGCGCTCACTCTGGTGGGCGCGCCTTGCCAAGCGCGGCCTGGGGGTCTGCCGGGGCCAGGCGCCCTTTACTGGACGTGCTGCACAACTGCGTTTAAGAATGTAACACAGCACCCAGCTACAGACAGCTCCGGTTAGCACCGGGGTAAAACCAGGGGGCTTTGATGCTGCACCCGCTCAAGACCAACACCGACTCCCTGAATCACTTCAGATGACACACCACTGAGCGGGCATCAACAGGCGGCTGGCACTGTCCGCCACAACCCCGAGGGCTCGCCAGAGGCGGCCCGGAACAGGCATCAGCCGGTCGCTCCCGCGCCCATAACGGCCCCGCCGCCGGCCCTGACAGCCCCATCTTCCCGGAACCGACTACGGCCCGCTCCGCGGGCACCCTGCTCCCCCTCCGCGCCGCGGGCCCGCCGTTGCCGCTGTTAGGCGCCGCTAACCGGCACGGCGCAGCGTTAGCCGCCGTCACCCGGCATTGCGCAGCGTTAGCCGTTACTAGCCGCTGTACCCGCCGTTACCCGGCATTGCCCGCAGCTGCGCTACCGCCGTTACCGCCGCTCCTGCGCCCGGCGCCGTTGCCGCGGCCGCCGCGTGGCGCGCGAGGCTGACCCCCGATTGGCCGCCGCCCCGCCCCCCTCCCGCCCGCGTTCAAAATGGCCGCGCCCGACCGTCGCGACGGCGGGGGTGTTACATAGCAACAGTACCGCTCGAGAGAGTACCGCTTCCCTTTCCTGACGAAAAACAAACAAACAAACAAAAACAACAAGCCCAAACCACACACACAAAAAAAAAAAAACCCCAAAACAACAACAACAACAACAAACCACAAGCCAACAATGCAGCGCTAGGATAAAGCAGGCACTGCTTCAGCTTTCCGTCGTAATGAGCAGACGTAATGAGCTCCACAGGTAAGGAAACGTTTTGAGATACCGCAGTAGCCACAGCCAGGTGGCCTGAACCCCAACAGGGTGACAAACTCGTATTTCACAGCTCTGTTTCCCATTAGGTTGCTAGGTTACATACGCGGGAGATCACACAGTTTTCATTAACATTCAGTACAGTGCATTATACAGTGTGACATTTAGGGCAGAATAACTCAAAATGGAGTCCAGGTGCTGCTCCTAGAACTTGCAGTTCATTCATGGAGAGGGACACCAGCTAATTAGGAAAAACTATTACTGTAGGTTGATGACTAAGAGCAATTTGGTTATTTAAAAAATTATGCTCCTAATCTGCTGGTAGGCAGCAGGATTTAAACCCTAAAGGTGAGGAAACTCCAGAGAGCTTTCCACAGAAAGTAGACAGGCTGCTAGAACATTTAGAGGACACTGTTTATGCAGATGCAATATTACTCGCTGACTAACATCAGAAGCAACCGAAGCACCTTAAGAGCTATCAAGTGTACCAGAACAAGACTTATTTCAGTAAGTCTGACATCACCATGTGTACAAATTGTTTCACTGTGACATTTCGGGAATTCAATGTAAAAGACAAGAAACACAGGACCATTAGCAGTGAAATGGCAAAACCAATATTTCCATGACTGTATGACAAAATATTTCCTCTGCTTGCCATAACTCTCAGTGTCACAGACTAAACTCAAACAAAATAAAATTCATATATTTTCAAGAACCTTTACTTTTAAATGTTTCTTGTTCATGCTACTTAGTTATACAGATATCTCCAAAACTGAAATTCAAAATCGTGCTGACAAACTGTTTCAAGTTGCTCCCTACCAGCCTTGGTTTTCTTAAAAAAATAATGCTAAGTGTCCCTTTCCCCAGCATTTGATTCAGTGCTTTAGATTTGCCTTCTATTTGCAACTGTAAATTTTTTTGTTTGGTTTGATTTTATTTTAGTTTTGGTGGGGTTTGGATTGGGTTTTTTTGGTTGGTTGGTTGGTTGTTTTTGATTCTGTTAGTTTGGGAGGGGTGGTATTGTTTGGGGTTTTTTTTGTTTGCATTGAGTTGGGTGTTTTTGCCTACACAGAATTTTGGTACACATGACACAGAGCTTTTGGTACACCTTCCAAAAGGAAGGATTACTGAGGAAGTGTCAAAAGTGTTCTGTGTATATCAGTCATTGAGTAGGCGCTAAATATAGGCTTTATGTGGTACTTGTGATGATGTCTCATTCTGCATTCCAGTCTCCCACATGTGGGCCTTTTGCAGCCCAGACTTGTTGCAGAACACACCTAGTGCAGGTAGCTTGGAGTGCAAGCTGCAGGTTGTGCCCTGGCTGGTGGGAAACAGCTGCAGCCCAAACAACAGCTGTGAAGGGGCACTGACCTTCTGCCTAACAAAGGGCACAGTCCTGGAATGCCAGCCACCATCCAGAGCCTCTGCAGGGCCCAGTGAACAGTGAGAAGAGCCCATGTGCCACATAATTTTTCCTGTTGTTTTATGTTTTCTCTTTGGTTAGAGAGCTCATTTATTTTGTAATATATCCTATATATTGCATTTGCGACTATAATCACTACTTTCTTTTGTAGTCAAAGGCAGTTTCCTTTACTGTTTTAGAGCTTCAAAAGCATAAAGTAATTTGGTGAGATACCAGATGTCTCTGTGGAGAACAGTCCCAATTCTGTCACTTTGGCAAATGATGTCTTCTTCACCAGTAATCATTTTGCTGAATTTGTTGAAGCGCTTTATGTTCTCACTGTTTTCTTCTTGGATCTTTCTAGGCCATATGCACTTGCGAGTTTTTTTGTTAATGTATAATTTTATTTTCTTTCTCTGATTCAACACAAGCATTTCTCAGTCTCACACCATGACCAATGTTAGCTTTCTCAGAGACATGAGGAGATGAAAAAGAAAGGGGCTGTGCACTCTACCCTGTTAGTGGGTGTGTTGAGGTGAACTCTCCATGTGTGGAGACACGAGGCTTGACTCCATTTCAGAAGGCTGATTTATTATGTTAAATATTATATTAAAATGCTACATTAAGACTATACTAAAGAACAGAGAGATCAGAAGGCTACAACAAGAATAGAACAGAATAGAATAACAAATCCTGTGACTGCTCACAGCCTTGGCACAGGTGGCTGTGATTGGTCATCAATGGAAAACAATCCACATGGACCAATCACAGATGCACCTGTTGCATTCCACAGCAGCAGATAGTAATTGTTTACATTTCTCTCCTGAGGCTCCTCAGCTTCTCAGGAGAGGAAAAATCCCAGCAAAGGATTTTTCATAATATCATGGCTACATGGGTGGGCAGCAGATGTTTTCTCCTGACTTATGAGGATGTCTGGAAGGTATCCTACTTGATTGGTGTTCTTCCACATGATCACTTACTGCCTAGTAAGGATGTGTTAAAGGAACCACTTAACATTTTGTCCTTTTTTTTTTTTTTTTTTTTTTTTTTTTTTTTTTTTAACTCCCCTGTCTAGCCTTTTAAAGCTTGTTTCCAAGCTGGCTCCAAATAGCTGTCTGATTCCAAAACCAAATAACCAAATAGCTAAAAATTATTTTCCTCTGTTCTGCAGAATGCCAGTGGGGCTGAATGCTAAGTGCAAAAAAGGAAAAAAACAAAAATTCCAGAATTATTTGACAGGTTTGAAGAGCTGCTGACAGGTCAGCTCTGTATAGCTTTTGTCCAGAAGCCTGAGAGGGTCCTTTGTTGCTAGGTGGCAAGGTTCATCAAGCAAAGCTGTACTGGAAGAGCCTGTAAATTTGCTTAAAGCATGGAGGAAATAATTATTTCATTCTGCCATTATTAGATAGCTTTATCATATTTTTATTGGAAGCTCATAGTTGCATAATGACAAGAGCCCAGTTCTCCTTATTATGTGCATTACATTGTAACAGGACTTGACCCTTCAACACACACTAAATGTGACAAACTACAGAATCTCAATGTCTACTTCAGGGCAACCTAAAAGCACATCAGGTTAAAAAGAAAGAGTCATTGTTTTCACACCAAGAGAACCAAAAATATATGAAACTTGGTCTGAAGACAGAAGTTTTTCTGGTAATCCTCAGTTGTACAAAACCTCTTGCAACATGGACTGGGCACTGGAAACCAAAGCAATGGTAAGAAAATATGCTTCAAAAAACCTGAAAGGAAAGAGGAAACTTGGCCAAGATGGAAGTAGAAAATATTTTATGAACTAAGGAGGGAAAAAAGTGCTGAATATTCCTTGTTTTAGAAATCTTGGTTTGGACATGGGGCAATAGATTCAGTTCTTTTCTCCCTGCAATATCTGGCCATTCCCTCCATTCCATGGATTAGCACTCCTTTTTGTAGCCTTGGAAGCTCCACATCCACGTAACAACAACTGAATGCAAAGCAGGACTTGTTCAATGGAAATAGAATTTTTTTTTTTAATTTATCTACCATTGGCTTGGTTTTTGTTCTCAGACTGTTGTTTCTTTCACTGTCAGATATGTACAGAAAACCTTTGCTCTCCTTTTGTCTCTTCCTGTTATTCACTGTCTCCCTTTTTCCTACTTTAAATTTATTTTCACTTTTTAAAAATTGCTGTTTAACCATATCAACCATCTACATACAAAAGTCTTTGAAAATAAATGATTACTCCTCCAAAAGTTGCACTGAAAATTATCTAGATGAATTCTGAAAGTCACAACTGTAACATGATGCAACACTGAAAAACTCACCCAGAAAATTTAATTCTCTAAAGTTAGGAGATTAGTAAATACTGAGTGTGGAGGATATAGAAAGGCAGCATGAACAAAAATAGCAACATTATGTACTATTGCTATAACATATAGCATATTAAATAAGATATCATACATACATTATATATCACTGTATAGAGAAGAAAGTATATAACATGTATAATTATACATAATTGTGTACATAAGTATATAAATTACATATGTAAAATAACGTATGTGAAATAACATCTTTTTTCCTTCTGAAATTAAGCGGAAAGGTTTTATGTGCAGGAAAATAACACTTTTAGCTAACTGTTCTTGATCCTAACTTTTCTACTATATTGGCAACAATTTCCGCAGTTTCATTGCACAAAGTTTGCCATTTGCTTCTGATTCACTACACAGATCTGCACAGCCTCAACTGCCAGAGGAAGTTATAGTAACAGTAGTAATTACTATACACTAATTTTGAAATATATACTAACTTTCAGAAACAATGCTGAGAAAGGATAGAAAACATAGGTTTTCATTAAGGTAGCTGTCAGATATTATAAAATCATAGTATGGTCTGGGTTGGAAGGGACCTTAAAGATCAGCTAGTTCCAGCCCCACTGCCATGTACAGGGACATCTTTCACTAGATTGGCTCTCTCAGAGCTCCATCCAGCCTGGCCTTGAAAACTTCTATAGGGATGGGGCATTCACAACTTCTCTGGGCAACCTATTCCAGTGCTTCACCACTCACAATAAAGGATTTTTTACTAATATCCAATCTAAACCTGCTCTCTTTCAGTTTGAAGCCATCCCCCCTTGTCCTGTCACTACATGCTCTGGTAAAGAGTCTCTCTCCGTCTTTCTTGTAGCCTCTCTTCAGGTACTGGAAGGCTGTGATTAGGTGACTCCAAAGCCTTCTCTTCTTCAGGATGAACAGTCCCATTTCTCTCAGCCTTTCCTCACAGGAGAGGTGTTCCATCCCTCTGATCAACTTGGTGGCCTCCCCTCTCTCCAACAGGTCCATGTGTCCTTCCTGTGCTGGGACCCCAGAGCTGGATGCAGCCCTGCAGGTGGGTTCTCAGCAGAGCAGAGAAGAATGCCCTCCCTGGCCCTGCTGCCCATGCTGCTTTGGATGCAGCCCAGGACACGTTTGGCTTTCTGGGCTGGGAGTGCCCATGGCTGGGTCATGTCCAGCCTCTCAGCCACCAGCACCCCCAAGTCCTTCTCCCCAGGGCTGCTCTCCATCTGATTATCTCTCAGCCTGTGTTGGAACCAGCGGTTGCTCCAACCCAGCTGCAGCACCTTGCACTTGGTCTTGTTAAACCTCGAGGGATTGCCATGGGTCCAATCCCCAACCTTGTTCAGGTCCCTCTGGATGGCATCTTGTCTTTCAGATGTAGTAACAGCACCACTCGGCTTGGTGTCATCAGCAAATTTGCTGAGGTAACACTCAATCCCTTTGTCTGTGTCATTAATGAAGATTTTAAATAATGGTGCCCCAATAAGGACCCATGAGGGACACCACTTGTCACTGATGTCCATCAGGACTGTGAGCCATTGAGCACTACCCTTTGGATGTGACCATCCAAGCCTAAAAGGCTGCCCTCAGGGACAAAGATGTGGAATAGAGCTGTCAGATCATTAAGGAATTAATCCATACAGCACTAGCAATCACCAGGAGTAAAAAATGATACAAGGAAGGCAGGAGACTGTCATGTTGAGCAGGAACCTGCTGGTCAAAGTAAAGGGAATGCAGGCAGTGGAAACAGGAATAGGTGATCTCGGAAGCGTATAAAGTTCAGTTGTGTAGGGATGGAGTGAGGAAAGCCAAGGCAAAGCTGGAACTGAACCTATCAGGCGATGAATAGAATAAAAAGAGGTCTTCTACAGATATATTAAGCAAAACAAAGAGAGAGAAGGAGTACCCCCTGATAAACAATCCTGGAAACCTAGTAACAAGGGATGAGGAGAAGACTGAAGTAATCAACAATATTTTTGCCTCAGCCCTCAATGACAACCTCTTTTCTCACATCTCTCAAGTGGATGTACAGTAGGATGAGGACTCAGGGAGCAAAGTCCCTCCCACTGTAAATAAAGATCAGATTTGTGACCATCTGAGGAACCTGAATGTATATAAATCCATGGACCCTGATGAGATACATTCCAGAGTCCCGAGCAATTTCACTGATGTAGTTGCCAAGCCACTCTCAATGATATTTGAAAAGTCATGCCAGTCTTGTGAGGTCCCAGGGGACTGGAAAAGGGGAAACATTGTACCCATCTTTATAAGGGGTAGAAACGAGCACCCTGGTAACTACCACCCTGTCAGCCTCCCCTCTGTGCCTGGGAAGATCCTGGAACAGATCCTCCTAGAAGCTGTGCTAAGGTACAGGGAGAACAGGGAGATGACTCGAGACACCCAGGATGACTTCATCAAAGACAAGTCTTCCTGACCAAGCCACTGATCTATGATGGAGTGATTACATCAGTGGACAGGGGAAAGGCTACAGATGCCATTTATCTGGACTTCTGTTAAGGTTTTGACACAGTCCTGCCAACATCCTTCTCTCTAAATGGAAGAGGGACGGTGACTGGACTGTTAAATGGATAAGTGGTTGGACGGTGACATCCAGAGGGTAGTGGTCAACAGCTCTACCAAGAGATAGATATACCAATGGCTTATATAAAGAAATATGGTTTTTATCTGATGGTTAAATGTATGTAACAACATAATCACATAGAATAAAATATGTATATATAAAAATATATACTTTCAAATAGAATTTGAAAGGAGGAGTATTGTCTGTCCTCATTCAAGATTTGTTATATTAACACATAAGAATATGTTGGAATATGTTCCAAGGGGATTCTAAAGCCTGAAGAACACAAAATTTTTGAGATAAAACATCTACCAGGCACTTTAAGGAAGTAAGACAGCCAGTGAGCTACTGTAATTGGCACTGCTGCTGAACAGCCAGGTATCCCCCTCTGAATGCCTGTGCACTTTGACCGGAAGAAGACCAACCAGAGGCAACTACTAGCATAGGCAGAAAATGTTCTCATGTGACTTTCATAGCCAGACCTGTTCCAGAGCTATGCTGGGTAAGACTGGACCAAGTCAAGAAATTTAATTCATTCATTGACTATTTAGTGCATAATTACAGTAATACTTGTAGTTCTCCTGTTCACCATTCCATCATTACTAGTTTAATCACTTTTGACATTTTTATGCAATATATATTTGTCATGGTTTAGGAATGGTATTCTCCTATTTAGTGTTCCCACTGAAGCAGTCAAAACCACGCACTGCTCGCTCACTACTCTTCTCCTCCACCTCCCTGTGTGGGTGGCTGGAGATGAGAATTGGAGGTACAAAGGGTAAAGATCACAGGCTGAGATAAGCACCATTTGCTGAAAACAGCAAATGAAATAGGAAAACAAACAATAAGAGCAACAATATTAATAACAGTGCATGAGAGACAAGCCATTCAAACATGACTGCTCACCACACAGAGACCACCTGACAATACCCCACTACCACCAAGCCACCCAAACAAGAAGGGCCCCTTCCTTTCCATCCCAGAAAATTATGTGAGGTGGTATAGAATAACATTCATGTCCTAGCCATGCTTCCTCCTGGCTATTGCAAAAATTAACCCTGTCATGGCCAGAATCAGGACAATATTAAATTCTTATTTTCTGCTAATAGCAAGTGCCCATGTGACATTAAATGCCCTTGCTCTGACTCAGAAATTTTTTTATACTTTCTGAGATTTCCCATCAGGGTAATCCATTGACCATTTTAGACTTCTAGACACAACTTCCTATCAAAAAGAGAACTAAAAGATCATTAAATTGAGTTGGTCCTTCTGATTTTTTCTTGCAGAGCAGTTGCTCCACCACATGACTGTTTCAGTCACCCAGTCTCTGAGTTTTCCCTAACTCTACTAGATATTTCTTGCAATTGAGAAAACTGCAATGGAGAAAACTACAATGGAAATTGTACCTGCAGCCCGCAGGCTCATTTAGATTTAGAACCAGTCAGATGTGTTCTGACCTGTTTTCAGCACCCTTTTGGTGTTTGTCAACATCTGACTGTATTTTCAGCTGCTAAAGCACAACTGGCTGATAGAGTTATCAGTGACAACTCCTAGAACTCCCTTTTGAGATGTAAGTTTGAGTTAAGCATTATAAAAGCATCTAATCGTGTCTTAGTGTATGCTGCAGTCTGAGTAGAGTAATTTTTTTGGTGCCAAATTTTCCTATGTTTCCTCAGTCAAAAATAATAAGCTCCCATGAACACCTATTTTGTTGAAAGAAATACCTCTTCTGTGGTAGTCTTCAACTTTGGCCTATACTTTATAAAAAGCCATTTGTTTGAGTTCAGTGGCAGTGGTTTTTCAGAAATTAAAAAAAGACAAAATGACAACAAAAATGCTTTTTAATATGGAATCGCTTTTCTTCATAAAATACATATAATAACAAATTTTCTGGTTATTAGCTCTCTTCCAGGGAAGATTTACCTTCTTTTTATTTACAGAGGATTTTAATACTGTGATGGATGCTGTTCTAGAGGTCATACAACATTCATCTAACATGCCTTAACTATTAAAAAGAGCCTGAAATAACATTTGTTTTGGCAAGATGAGGCAGTTAGGATGAAGTAAGAAAAAGATAATAAAATTTTAATATTATTGTTTAAAAGCCTTGGAGGAGTGAAGTTTTCAGCAGTAAGAGCTGGCATTATTCTACAGAATCTAAACTAAAAACTGAACAAAAACTAGAATACGAGACTTTGTCTATTACAGTAAGAAAACTCACTTGATACACTAAAGGTTCTGCACTACTGCTTGAACTTTGTCAATATGATAGTCATATCGAAATCGGAAGACTGTGAATTTAGCAATTAACTGAAATGTATATATGGTGGATAATATTTAGAAAACACCAAGAAAAACATCCAGTTTTCCCAGAAAAGTAATATTTTTCAGAATTGTAGGCAAGGACAAACCCATTTTCACAGTAGTGATATATTAAAGTACCAAAACATTTGGCCAACTCAGAAAAAAAAGTACTCTGGCACCCAGCCAATCTTAGGCTCATTGTTTAAAAAATGTTAAAGGACAAAATCCAGCATCACGTTCAGTTCATGTGGAGGTAGGAGGAGACCTGGAATGAAGGAGTGGGAGTATAGAAATAGAAGACTAGGAGTTTAGAAACATAGGAGTAGGAGTAAATAGAATAAAGTGTCCTTTTTCTAAGCTGGTATTCATTTGATGGTCCTTAAGAACTGCCTAAACAGATTTTTTTGATCAGCAAGTAAGGTTTTTTTTTCCCTTGGATTTCACTGCCAATAATGTCACAATCTGGAAGTAGATTGTTCTTTTCTCACTCATATTTCCCCTGTTCTGCTCAACATCATTTCATGGCCTTTTTCCCCTGCTTTCAGCTTATTCATCTTGAACACTCAGTTTCAGTTTTGTCTAGAGAAGTCATAGATACATCTTTGTACTGGCAGAGAAAAATAACAAAAAGGAATCCAATCCAGTGCAATCCCTAGTACAAATACAAGCTGGGCAGAGACTCACCCTGCCAAGAAGGAATTGGGGGTGCTGGTGAATGAGGAGTCGGACATGACTCATTGTGTACTTGCAGCCCAGAGCAAGCAGCCATGTCCATCCCTCCCAACCCAAACCATTTTATGATTCTGTAATTCTAGGAATGGCATTTCTGTGTGTCTTCCAACATGTGTTAACTGCTGAATATAAATCCACTGTATGAAAAACCTTTTGGTGTATTTTATATAATGTTATTAAGAGATCACTTTCTTTATATTATTGAGCACCAATATGTTGCAAATTCAGATCTCCAACTTGCAAGGAGAACCAGCACAACACTACAGGTACAAACTATACTGACATTGTTTCTGATGAAGTTTAAAGTTTTAACGACATGGTGATGCTGGAATTTTACTCATTATTTAAATTATTAGTTTTTGGATATAGTGCCTGCTCATTTTACAGTACCACATGAAAAGTCTAACAAAGGCTCAAGTTTTAGTCCACTTGGCACATGCACTAATGCACCCATGCTGTACGTGTTGTGTTGACCTTGGCTGACTGTGGACATCCACCCAATCCAGGTGGTCTTTCACTACTCTTACACACAACAAAGGAAGATAAAATAAGATTGAAAAGCTCATAGGCTGAGATAAAGACAGAGTGAAGCTTACTAATTATTATCATAGGTAAAACAGACTTGTCTTGGGAAAGATTAATTTTCTTGGTGGTAAGAATCAAACACCCCTTTTCTTCCCAGCCTCAATTTCAGTCCTTTATCCCCAGCTCCCCTTCCTCCTCCCATGTCAAGTTGCGTGAGGCACTACCAGTGCCTGTATGATTATTGGGAAAATGTTAAGTCATACAGGATTCTCAGTCTTGAAAGATTTTGAAGTTTCTGAAAACTAAGAAAAAATTCAAAAATATTGTTTCTAATTGGCCATTGTTCTGGTTCTGGCCAGGACAGGATTAAATTTTGTGGTAGCTAGGAGGAGCACGGCTAGGATACAGAGGTTATTCTCTATGATCTGATATCATTGATGGGGCAGGGTGAAGGGACTCTCTTCTGGCAAGATGGGGTTTCTTCCAGTTGAGAAAATGCAGCAGAAGCCACCTTGCGTTGTTTATTGTCATGGGGTCTGCAGTGAGCATTTCTGCATGTGAATCACTCTTTTTTGTACACTTCTATTATTAATATTGTTGCTGTTACTGTTTGTTCTCTTATCTCATTGCTGTAAAATTTTCTTAACCCATGATCTTTGCCTTTTGTGCCTCCAGCTGGGTGGAAGGAAAGGGGAGAAGCATATGTTTTTCTTTTTTTTATTGGGAATACTAAATTCGGGAATACCACCTCTAAGCCAGGCTTGCCATATATCTTTAAAGATAACTTATTATCTGTATAACAGAGGCAAATGGATGCTGCTGGAACAGCATCCCCAGAGACAGTATAGAGCAATTGGTAGTGAAAGTCAATACTGCCCACTCTATTTTTAGCCAGGTCAGAGGAGCAAAGCAAACTTAGAAATAGAATGAATGAAACACGTACAAAGTTAACAGCAGTAGCAGGCTGATTTGTTATATAAAATCCTTTTGCACAGTGAGTTACATACAACTGCCATCACACTTGTAAGAGATCATGTTGCCCTAAAAAGTACAAGATGAGAATATCCTGCACTGAGTAGTAAATAGAATCCATATTAATTTCTCAAGTGATTGTTTCATTAATTTAAAAAAAAAAAAAAAAAAAAAAAAAAAAAAAAAAAAAAAAAAAAAAAGGGAAAAAAAAAAAAAAAAAAAAAGAGAGAAAAAATAAGAGTGAGAGAAAGCAAAGCTAGAACTGGGAAGATGCATGTAGAGATGTGCAAGTATGCAATCCTGAGAAAAGTGGGAAAGAGCAGTAAGGCAGGAATGAATCAAAGTACCTGAAAAGTGGTTTGAATGCAATGGCTCTTGTCACAAGTATGTAGACAGCAACATGAAATCATTCCACTGTCACAACACGACACATCATTGTGAAGACTACAGTGATGTTGTCTGACCCAAGGTCAATGTTCTCCTCTGACATGTTTCAAAAACTCCGAGAAGGCATGCCTATTTGGAACCATATTTCCTTAACAATCTTCCATCATATTTCAGTCTTTCTTTATAGGTAGGTTTTCTTTCTAACTTTAGATTTTACTAATGAAGCTAATTGACAGACTAGCTTTCAATTTTGTGGAAAATCAGCAGCTTCAATATGGAGGATGGTGTGGTTTTTTCAGGGAGGTAATAATAACTGTTCAACTTTTATTTTTTTCTCATACCTGGTAATGAGAGATTATTTTCTTGACTCAAATTGATCAAAGTTATTATCCATGTTGATGATGCTACTATACTGTGCAGAGAAAATGCCTTTCTGTACTACCAAAATAGGAGTGCAAGCACTGAACAAAGTCACTGTGCTCAAATGTGTTCACACATTTTCTTGAAAAGCAGAAAGATGCTGAATTGGGGGTTTTAGACAAGATTTGGCTAATGTTGGGTAGCTAATTCTATTGATCGAAGTAACTATCTAGGTTCCAAGAAAACAAATACAAATCAAAAGTTGTGATAAAACGCCTTAGAAATGGATTCTAAAGAAGACATGGTCCTGGGGCAGAGAGGCTGATCAATTCACGTGCCCCCTACATGGTGAATAAACAGCCCACAAGCAGACACATTAGGCTGGAACATCAAAAAATCCCCAACCAGTCAAGCAGCTAGATACTAGATTCTGCTTCCAGCAGTGGAACCAGAAATGGTTTCCTGTAAATTTGAGGTCCATGTATTTATGAAGGTGGTTCCACTGAATCCCCAAAAGGATTGCACAAAGCTTAGTAATTTGCTCTGGGAGTGGAAAGTGGGAGTTCAAATCCCGGGTCGGAGTCTGTGGCTAGTAGGCTCTTAGCAGTTTGTTGGGGGTTTTTTTGCCTTTTTTTTTTTTTTTTTTTTTTTGTTTGTTTGTTTGTTTTGTTTTGTTTTGTTTTTTATTTTTATTTTTATAAGTAAGAACATGGGATGTGTATCTTCCAACAAAGGCATGCACATAGCCTGTGACTCCGTGTTGGATTTGATATTAAAACATCGCCATTCCCTAGCAAGCAGAACACCTCTTATCACAAAAGAATTAACTAGACTCTATACAGAAATCCGGCTGATCCAAGAATTAGGAGGAGGGGCGTGGCCTCACTTTGGCAGCCTAGAAAGTGAATTAGTAGCAAAATTATCATCAAAACTTCGGTCTCAGAGAAGATGCATACGAACCTGAAAACGGCTGTTTTGCAATGGTTTTAAGAGTGAAGACAAAGGATAAGAAGGAAGAGCCTCTAGCCGGGTCTGTGTTGGTAAACTCGACATGACTGATGTGGATCTGGTGGCTCCGCTCTGCAGGGAGAGGGGGGAGCAGCATTCCCCCTTGCCGCCCCCATTGTCCCCCCCACTGGTGGGGGTGGGGAGGAGAGCTGCCACTGCCACCCCTGCCCGCCGCGGCTGTGGCGACAGGAGCGCACACCGCGCCAGGGCCGCCGCGGGCCCCGACGGCCCCGAGGGCAGTGACGGGGGCGGAGACAGGGCAAGGCCCGGGCCGGCGAGCGGCCGAGCCGGGGGAGCAGGGCCCGGCTGGCGCTTAGCCGAGGTAACAGCCAGCGGAACAGCCTGCCTTAAAAGGGAGCGGGGTGCTTCCCACACAGATAGCTCCTCCGGAGATGAAGCCGGTAGCAAAGCTGCTGCAGCCACTGCAATGAGAAGGGGGAAAGCAGCCCTAGAGGCCATAGAAGCACCTGGCCCAGTAGCAAAACATACCAGATCTAAAAACGAGGAATCCGAAAGGGAGGAGTCTGCCATACAAGCAGCTTTCGGCTAATCTGTTGTGAATCAAGGGGTGATTTACATAAAAACACTGTTTTTTTCTGGTGGAACTGCAGCAGTGGAAAGCCTCAACTGGACGATAGACAGTCCAGAGAAGGTAGCTAATCTTGTTAATAGGGCTATTAAGGCACAAAACCCAGACTGGGGAGATCTGAATGTAATGCTAGACACATCATTAGATGAAACAGAAAAAGAGACGGTTGATAAGGCTGTTACATCTGCTACAGAGACTCTGATTACAGCTGTAAATCTTCAAGGGCCAGTTAACGATATTTCTCCCTTTAACTGACCAAGGCTGGGACCCTAATGTGGCAGAACAAATGGCAAAGTTAAAATGTTATCAGGATTGGATAGTACTTGACCTAAAATATGCCCTTTGTAAAGCAGTGAATTGGTCCAAATTATATGAAGGAAAAAGAAAAAAAAAAACAAAAAAAAAAAAAAAAAAAAAAAAACCACCAAAAAAAACCAGAAATAAAACCCCTGCAGGCTTCTTGAATAGGCTTAAAGAGGCTGCATGAAAATACACAAATCTGGACCTCAAGGCAACTGCAGAGCAAACCCACCTGGTTTATTTGTTTATGCATTTAATACACCATATAGTCCCATGAATTACTACCCGTATTCCTAACATGGGCCAATCTGCAGATGACATAACGAATAAGCTGTCAAAGGTGGGTGAGATGCATGACGTAGGTAAATTGTTGAATACAGCCTGGAAGGTATATCAAAATAGAGATTCAACAGACAGGGATAGACGCCAGCAGAATAGAAGGGGTGATCAGGGAAAGCCATCTAATGTATAGAAAAGGAGTACGCCTCCTCTAGACAAAGATCAATGGGCTATTTGCAAGAAAAAGGGAGACTGGAAGAAGAGTATCTGATGCTGGCAAAAAGGATATCCCCAGTACCTGAATTAGCTGTGAGTGGGAAGTGATGGGGACTGAAGGAACTATCCTGCCCAGAAGAACCTTCGGTTATAGCTAAACTGGGCAAAGAGGATGTCGAATTTCTGGTAAATATGGGGGAACATAGTCTGTGTTAAATACTTTAGAAGGGAAACTGAGTCAAGATACTATAAATGTGATTGGTGCCACAGGGCCTCCACAGGGTCAGTGAAACAAGGCCTTTTTTCTGACCTTGAAAATTTAAGTTAGGAAAACACTGGGTGGCTCACCAATTCCTTTACTCCCCAAAGCCATTATTAGGTAATGATTTATTGTAGAAATTAGGAGCAGAAATCACATTTTCCAAAGAAGGTGGGAGTGAAAGTTATAATTCTGAAAACTAAATTTGTCAAAGCAGCTGCTATTTTCATACAGGAGAATTATGACAAAATTCCCAAAGAAGTTGAATATGCTGTCATTCCAAAAGTGTGGGCCAGTGATTTTCTTGGGACATGCAAAAGAGCTGAGCCTGTGAGTATTACAGTCAAATTAGGGGCTACACTGGTAAGGCAGAAACAATACCCTTTGAAGTTAGAAGGCCATAGGAGATTGGAATCTATAACTTAGAAATTAATAAAATTTGGGTTATTAGTGGAATATGAATCCAGATGCAACACAGCCATCATTCCAGTAAAGAAGGCTGATGGTAAGAGTTATTGACTAGAGCAGGATTTAAGAGAAATTAACAAAATAACAGAAGATATATACCCAGTTGTAGCAAACTCCTACATTCTTTTGACAATGCTGACAGATGATTAAGGGTGGTTCACTGTTTAGATCTCAAGGATGCCTTTTCCTGTATTCCTGTGCATAAGAATAGCCAAGAAATCTTTGCTTTTGGTGAGATAATCCTGAGACAGGGAGGAAAACCTAGCTCACCTAGACGGTTCCACCCCAGGGATTCAAAAACAGCCCAACAATATTCAGAAACCAGCTGGCAACAGAGATGGAGGACTGAAGAAGACAAGAACCAGGAAGGCTTATTCGTTAATATGTTGATGATACCTGAATTGCAGCTAGAATACAAGGTGAATGCATCCAACTCACTGTTAGTCTTTTGAACTTTCTGGAACTATGTGAGTATAGAGTCTTGAAAGAGAAGGCACAGGTTGCCAGGGAAACAGTAGTCCACTTGGGGCTAGAAATCTTCCATGGACATCAGCAACTCAGCAGAGAACAGAAGAAGACATCTGTCATCTTCCAGAGCCCCACACTGTGAGATAGATGCAAGCCTTCCTGGGAATGGTAGGTTGTTGCTGCTTATTGATACCAAATTATCTACTACTGGTAAAACCTCTGTATGGAGCTGTTAAGGCAGCTGAGAAGGGAACCGTCATGTGGACAGAGAACACAAGGGCTGCATTTAAACAGTTGAAATGTTCCTTGATGTCAGCCCCAGCTCTGGGGCTGCCAGACTTAACTAAGCCTTTTGAATTCTTTACATATGAGTGACTGTTGCTCTGAAGATACTGGCACAACACCTTGGAGATCAACAAAAGGCTGTGGCCTACTTTTCAAAACAGCTAGACAGTGTTGGTCAGGGGTGGTCTGGGTGTTTGAAAGGTGTGGCAGCTACTGTCATCCTGATACAAGAAGCCCATAAATTCACCTTTGGGCAGCACAAATTCAAGTATGTGCCCTACAGTGTGATAACTGTACTGGAACAAAAGGGGGACACTGCCTATCTCCTAGCAGAGATAGTAAGTATCACTCTGTGTTGTTGGAATGGGATGATGTTACCCTAAAAACAACATCTGTTGTAAATCCTGCAAAGTTTTTGTTATCTTCATTAATTTACATCATGCCTGAACATGACAGTTTACAGACAATAGAAGAGGCCGATTCCAGCAGACCAGACCTGAAGGACGTGCCTCTGGAGAATCTAGTCTGGGAACTGTATACAGATGGAAGTAGCTTCATGAGGAACAGTAAGCAAATGGCTACGCAGTAACAAGCATGGATAAGGTGATTGACGCAAAGGCCTTGCCATCAGAAGGCTAAATTCATTGCACTGACAAGAGCTCTAGAACTGAGTGAGGGAAAGAAGGTGAATTTATGGACTGATTCCAAATATGTATTTAGTGTTGTCTATGCCCATGGACCCATTTGAAAGGAGGGAGGGCTACTAACTGCTCAAGGTAATGAAATTAAGCGTTAATTAAGAGTATTTGGAAGCCTTCAGAGGTAGCTATTATGCATTGCAGAGGTCATCAAAAAGGGAAAACAAATCCCCAACTGGGAAATTGCTTTGCTGATGAAACCGTGACTCAGGGTTGGCCCCACAATTTGCATGGGACTTTAGTCCAAAATGTATCCAAAGCTCTTAATAAGAACAATTACTGGATTTATACTCAATCACCGCCTTTCAATGGGAGTAGTAATTGGCTACTGATTGGTGTTTTAATGGAAGCAAACTGTACTGAAAGGTGGTAACAAGTCAATAAGACTCTTCTGCCTCCTATATCCCTGAGCAGCCTAATAGATCACAGGAATGATACAGTTCCTTATGCAGTTATAAATGCCACAAGAAAGGCAATTCTCCCTTCATACTGCCATAAGACCAGATTCATGGAAAAAATAAGCCCAAGAACTGTGAGGAAGAATGGAAGTGACATAATGGAGACTAGTTCTACCACTTGGGACAGAGTGGTATTGGATATGTGACAATTAGGCCTGGAAAATCCTGCCCATAGATAAAGCTCACGTTTGTGCCCTTGGGGCTCTAAGTCCAAATATAACAATATCTGATCAAACTGAAAATCCAGATGGGAGGAGGAAAAGATTTGTTAATCCCCACACTGAATGTTGTTGAATGTTTCCATAGTATAATCAGAACTCTCACTCCCTCTTTCAGAATTGTCGAGCTGGAGAGGGCAGTTATAAACATCTCAGCCATTATTGAACATACTGAATGGCAGACTGTAGATGCAATTTCCGCCTTACAGGAAGAAATCCATGGTATGTCTTGTGTTTATGCAGAACACAGTGGCTCTCAATTTCATACTGGCTGCACAATATGTGCTATTATTAATACCACTTGTTGTTCTTATGTGGACCAGAGTGGAAGAATTAAGAAGGATTTGGCTGACATTTGGAAGCAGACTCAAATTTCACATAAAGTAGCTTTCAGAAATAACACCTTAAACTTTGACTATATCTTCAGCACCCCTACCTCGCGGTTGCCAAATGGGGCCTGGATAAAAGAAGTGTTCATAATAGCTGTAGTTATAGTTGGTATCTGTATAATCACAGCAACTAGTGGGATAGCCAGTTGTGTAAACTGGTGCTGTGGTTAAATACAGAGTAGAGACTGGACAATACAGAGTCTTGTTAGTCTCTAAAAAAGCAGGGAAATAATGCCGTATTGATTTTTGTGATTTTTTTTCTTTTATATATTCTCTGTGTTCTTTACACAAATATTTTAGCTCTGTAGTCTTCTATTGTAACTTCAGTATTTTCCTAGGCAGAAGGACAAAACACATTCCAAGACCCCAATGCTACCTTGGCTCTCCTTAGAAACCAAGATTGAGACCAGCTCTTCAAGATATATTTTTATAGAGTTTAGGCCTCATCTGAGGGGGAGGATTTAGAACGTACCAGAGCACAGGGGCATGACTTCACCAGGTGTGCATCTAACTGGGGATTATTGCCAGATACGCTTATTTGCAAAGTTTATAAAAATTGTATATGCATTATGCAGGGTGTGCATCTTCAGCATTTTCCAGCTGATGAATTGGGTACTTAAGGATCCTTACATAAAGGATAACCAATTTTATCACCCTGTGTCTTATATTTCTAGGACCAGACAAAAAGGTATCAGTAGGTGCTGAATGGATACCAAAAAAATGGAGAGACAGAAGCAAGATAGATCCCAAATATTCACTGAGGAAACAATGTCCTGAATCAAACAAGTCATATTTGTTTAGTAACAAGGGAACTGATAACTGATGGTGACCTTTTACTAATAGTGGTGCATGTAAATGTGAAATGAGTTACACTCTTATGGGAAACATAGCTGATACTTTCTCTAAACTGAGTGCTACTCCTTTCTATATGGTCTACGCAAATAGAGGGAAGGATTTGATATAGCAGAGGGAAGAAAACATCTGTAGAGAGAAATTCTGTGGTTGAAATACCTGTATTAGCACACAGGGCTTTGCATAGGAATTTCTCTTACAACTACTATCCATTAGGACTGCAGTCCAAATGGTCTGGACACTAAATAGAATTACAGAGAAAAGGATATTTACTCCTAAACTGTTTATGCCTGTGGTCTATCCATATGGATGACAAAACAGATCTGGTACTAAAACAAAAATATGCAACATGAACAAAGCAATCAAATAGAACAATGGAGACAAAATTGGAATGTAACAGATTAAACAAACAGTAGGATCTACATTTTATAACATAGAATTCTAGCAACAAATATTACTCTCAGCTCACTGCTAGAACTGGCTCTTCTCAGCATGGTCAGCTGTTTGAAGTATTATATCCAATGTAAGCCTCCATGTAGGACTTGATAAATCTTTTGTGAAGACCAGAGAGCTGTTTTATTCAACTCATAAAGGACAATACAGAGCAATAGTAATCATTAAGGTGAAAGAAGATTAATGCAGCAAGTAAACAGCAGGAAAAAATAATTAAAACTGAAGTTAAATTGAACTTCCCTTGATCACAGACTCAATTAGATTAATCAATCATCTGAGATTATCAAATCGAACCTTTGACCAGACACCACCCTGTCAAGTAAATTATGGAAAAAAGTGCCCCATCCAGTTTTCTCTTAAAGACCTCCAGGGATGGATGACTCCACAGCCTCTCCAGGCAACTTGTTCCAGTGCTTAACAGGTCTTTCTGTGAAAGAAGTTCTTCCTAATGTCCAGCCTGAACCTCCTCTGGTGCATGATTCAGATTGTCCTCTCATCCTATCTGCCTGGTAGAAGGGGTTGACTTCACTTTGCTACAGCTTCCTTTCAGATAGTTTTAGGAAGTGGTAAGGTTACCCCAAGTCTCCTTTTCTCCAGGCTAGGCAACCCCAGATCCATCAATTGTTCCTCAGACTACCTCTAGACTCTTCACCAGCTTCATTGCCCTTCTCTAGACAATGTAGGGAACAGAAAAATTGTGAATGATCTGAGGGTAAAAACAAATGTCTTCATGAATCTTGGAGTGCTGTCTCTCTAATGAGACCACAAAGTGGCATCAAAAATCAATCACTTTGGTTTACTGGTTTATTTTCTCATGAGCTATCATAAAGGAACAATGTGATCCTTGAAAAGAGTGCAGGTAGATACTGTATTGGGATCCTTGCGAACAACATTAAACCTGAGGAGCTGGTGATCTTGAAAAAGCTATATTTCTCCTACCCAAACTTGGACTTGAGAATTCCATGTTATTAATATGATTTGTAAATTACAACATATATTTGGGAAAGGTAAACTGTATAGAGATCAAGGGACACAATACATTGATCCTGACTGGGAGACAGCTGTACACTGCAACTAACATGAGATGGTGCAGGCAGCTGCCTGCGGGCAGCTCCTGCTCAGCACTGCCATGATACCTCCTGCATGGACTTGCCCTTAAACAGATCTGTTTTCTTGTAAGGAAGTTAAAGATGACCTCAAATGACTGAAAGGGTGAGTTTCTTTCCACAGACAGGATCTGCTCTGTGCAGTGTGCCGTGGGAAAATCCATTGGGGCACTGTTCAATGCTGCATGGAGTGCCCATCACCTGAGGCGATGTAAGATGTTACTATCTATACCCCTCTTTTTAGCCTGTCTTTTTGAAGTAACTTTATTAAGCCACTTTTTGTTGGGCCTTTCTCACTGAAATCTAGAAAAACCCCTGCACCAGCTCACATTCACCTCACCCCACACCTCCATGCGGAACTTGGAAAACATCTTAAACATTTTGGTTCTCTCCACTGTTAATAGCACATTACCAGAAACTTAAAATGTTTTACAATACTTCTGTATTGTTAAATTTCTCTTCTATCTGACTGATATTTTACCCATGAAAACAAAATTCAGGTTTTCCATCTTTTTGGATGGAAAGAACAGTAGGGGGAGCTCAAAGCTTTTTTTCTTTTCTTGTAAATCTCAGACTTATGACTAGTTTCATAGCAGAAGCAGGTATTAATGATAAAAGTTTTCCCTCATAAATAGAAGAGGTTTGAATATCGTATATAATTCAAAATACAGCTATTACTCTCAGTATCCAAACTAAAATTTAACCACTGATTATTCTGAAAATTTCCTGGTCTCTTCAAAATCTCAGTTCTGTTAAACACTCTTTATTTTGGAATAAAAAATTTCATCTTCTTTCAATCTCCTTAAATATATAACCATCAAAACAAAACCAAAATTTCAGAGGATTTTTATTTAGATTCTACATAAGGCAATGCAAACCCACAATTCAAAATACAACCAGATTAGGAAGCACTCCCATAGAAATACAGTACCCTGACAGCCTGCCTCACAATTATACCCATAACAGGGTAATACATATGTTTTATCCAAACTGGTGTTTAAACAATCTTAGCACTCTATCCAATTCTCTATATATGTCCAAAACAGAATTTTCTCAGTGTTGAAAAGTCTCTTTTCTCTGTCTCTTCAGACAAATGAAACAAATCTTCGCCTTTTCCCTACTAATGAATTTCCATAATTCCCTTAAATATTATTATAGATTCACCAATATATTCCATAAGTATAGAGCACTATCTAAATTCCATGTTAACTGCAGGGGAATTTGACTAATAACAGCAGCCACTGCACTGCTACTATTAGATCTGCATCTCAGGCATGAGAGTTTTTTCTATTTCAGCCCAAATTCAAGTACACAAATCATCCCATACTGATTGAAGAAACATACTATCTGGCTATCTGAGGTTATAGTTGTACAAACTGAGGTTACAGGTATAAGGAGAGTTATGTAACTGTAATTATAGCTATAAAATGAGGCTTACAATTCAACCCACATTTTTACTTCAGTATGTAACTGAGTGCCTTGATTCCTGCTTGATACTTCCTAAAGTATTAAATAGAAGCCAATTATTTTGCTATCTTCCAACTCAGTTTTCTCCATTACTTTAAATACTTCTGCAGAAATACTACTTTCATCAAGTATTTGTGATGGCTTAATATAAGACTTAATGAGGACCATTTTTTCTAAGTACCACAAGCTTTTCTAATAGATTTTCATATAGAGAAAGAAAGATACTTGCCTTATTACTGTACTTCCACTTAGAGGAAAACACTGATCATGTGTTGTCCTAAGATCCTTCTCTGCATTCACTTTAAAACCATAAATACTTGAAACAGTCTCATGATGGGCTTCTGCTATAATGTTTTTAAATTATATATATCAATAAAAATAATTTAATTGCTCACCTGAAAACACAATTGACTAGGTCATAACTTTTATCCTTATCTCCCTTATCCCTCACACACTTGCTTATGATTTTCATTAGAAGATTTGGTAGTAATGTGCGAAATATATTGATGGTCCTATTAATACAAGACATGAAGCATATACAAAGTACAGAATTTATTCCTAAAGCTTCTAAATTCTTGCATTTAATTTGTGTATAAATTGCACATTGATAAGATAATTTATGAACCACTATTACATGCAAGTGGATATTTATTTTCTGTTCATCTTCACTGGAAAAATATTTTTTCACTTTACATACTAAACTCTGGTGCAAGATTGTGAAAAGTATTGAAGAATGCTTTGATTTTGGATTAGTCTTCCATTTTAAAATTATGGGCAATGTGATAGTTATCCGTGGTCCTTCTAGTGACGTACTTTGGATTGCAAGAAAATAACCTCTGTTGACGCACTCTTTGGATGATGGAAAGATTTATAAATAATACTTTTCCATGAATTACCAAAAGAACTACCTCTGTCTGGGTGATGTGTAACTCTTGCCTCCCTGTCCTGTGACACAGTGAAAACTAAGATGGGAATGAGGGCCTATCAATTTATGCTTTCTAATGGTTAGACTATTGCTGAAATAGTCACTGAACAAACTGGAGGAGTCACACAATTACAATGTGCATGTTAAATATCTTAAAGGAAGCTCATGGTCTGACACTACAGTGTATGATAATGAAAAACAATTCCATTGTTTTTCAATTGTTGAAAATTATGGAGTTACCATGCTATGAAACTTATAGGAAATCAGAATTAGGAAGCATATGTCCAAGAATAGACTGTAGGGTAAGAGTAAAAGCTAGAATAGAATGTTTGAGGTCTTAGATAAATAATCCAAATATACAATACCATTAACCTAGCAGAGCATGAGAAGGCCTACTGATGGCAAATGAACTAGACATTATACCAAGTCTCCCTAGGTTAATAAACAGGTGTGATTATATATATGAATAACTTACGTTGGACTTGCACAAAAATAAGAAATCCATAAAGACTAAAAGCTGCCTTGTTAAAAATTCAATGAGCTGAAAGAAAAATGTGCTTGAAAGTGACAAACATAATAAATGCACATAAAAGGTATTTTGACAGAAACAATAGTATTTCTATGATGCCAAAATATGAATTTATAATTTATGTCATGGAGGTGGAAGACTAGTATCCCCCATACTATATCCTGGGCTGAACACTTAATCACTTGCTTTGCTGAAACTTTTGGGAGGAGATTTTAACCTATAAAACAGTGAAATAATAAAAATACAAATAAGCCTGGATTCATAATTGGCATCCATTTCATGGTAAAAGCAATACAACAGGACAAAAGTAATCAGAGAAACAGCCGGTGTCAATACTGAAGACTTAAGTATTCCTTTTCAGTGAGTGGCCATATTACTGTAGTATCAGCTCATACTCTACCAATTTATTAATGTAATTTGTGTCTTGTGGCTATGTCAAGCATGGTGAGATTTTTTGCTTTGTTTTGGGTTTTTGGTTTTCTTCAGGGTTGAAATTTATGATCCTGTTCCACCAGACTTGTGCAGAACAATACAGGAACAACTGGCTCATGCAGGTGATCCAGCAGCTAATTCCCACAGAAGTGGTGGTCTGGATCACACTGTGCCTACTAGACGTTTTCCATGAGCAGGATTGAAGGGTCAACCGAAACTTTGTGAAAGACAATGCAAATCCTTTAACAGCAAACTCTGGGAAAATACCCAGTCAAGCAAGCAAGCAAGGAACCAACCAACAAACCCTAACGACCAGAAAAATTCCCACCCAACACAATACACCAGGATCAGTTCCGTGTACCGTTAAGGAGCCAAATCATGCGGCTGGCAGCCTGTCCTGCTGCAGCGGGCAGCCAGCGAGGAGCACTGTGGACAGAATGCTGGCTCCTGGTGTGGCGTGCTCAGCTGGGGTGCGCGTCCTGCACCGCCCTGTGCTTGGCAGCACGTCGGGACGCCAACACGCGCTTCTCTGCATAACACCCCTCTTCTGCTGCCGGGGCAAAATAATATTAAGAGATGAGTCTGAAGAACAAAAGCATTTCGAAAAATACTTGAGCTTTTTCAGAGATAGGTCATCCATAATAACCTCGACATACAAACAGGTAGAAGGAAAGAAGTTTCTAAAATTCCACATAAATTAGTGAAAAAACAGGGGGTTAACTCTTCCCTGGTCATTAGTCGGCACCTTAGCACCTTGGCGGGCACCTTTTGCTTTGAAATAAGTAACACTGAGAAACATTCAGAAGATGATTTGTCAAAACTACACACACTGGAACAAATTAATATCTGTTGAAGGAAATTTCAAATACTGGATGTTATTCATTTAACAGCAGAGAACAGCAGATACATTTTATTTGGGTTTTTTCCCTCTTAAAAAAATCAAAAATAACCAACCAAAAAAAAAAAAAAAAAATCCCCCCCAAAACCAAAAAACCAAACCAAAAAAAAACCCCAAACCCCAACCAAAAAAGAAAAAAAAAAAAAAAATAAAAAAACCACCAAAACCCAAACAAAACCAGCAAACAATAACCTGATTAGGAGGGTATACTGGAAGGATAATTTGCTCAACTCAGACATACTGACAGCCTCTAAATTTACTAGAAACATTCACAAACAAGATGTACTTCTCAATAGCACTGTGCAAATATCTTCTTAATGCACAATAGCAACCAAAAAACACTCACAAGATATCCCATTGGTTAAGATGGGAGGCTTACTAGTTATGAAAATCCTATGATGTTGCTATACACAATCTTCTGTTTTACTGTCATGTATCAAGTTCAGATACCATTTGGAACCTGTCAAAACATCACAGAAAACCTTTCTTAGGCAGAAAAGACAGAGGAAAGTGACAATAAATATCTTTAGGCATGTGGAAGGAAGAAATTGAAAACTGCAATAGATCAGTGGAAAGAATGTTATGGACATGATTAAACATAGTGGTAGTTTCCAAATCTTTACTGTCTTATGGGTAAGAATACCAAAGACACAAGGTGTTTTATACCAGCTTTTCTCCCTCTGTTAGTCTCACTTTTAATTTCCTGTGGCAGTAAGCAACATCAAAATGTCTCACAGGCAATGGGTTGCTATGAGCCATGCACTGGAGACTACTTGAATAGAGGAATATGAGATTAGTGCTATAGGGAAGCTTATCAGGAAGTGTCTGTCCAGGATTAGGTAACAGTATGGACAGTATCTATGGATAATAATTACCTGCATAGGCTATAAAGATTTCTGTCATTTACTGATAGTTGTTATTAGGATAAAATATTTATAAAGGATGTTTCACATTTCAAAACAGAAGCCAACCATTATGAAATTGAGGTCTGGAAAGAAATTTCCTCATAGGTTTATTATCATGTAATTATCCATAATGGGGTTCTTCTGACTTCCACTAAGTCATGAAGCAAATGAGTAAAACAGTGTATAATGGCTATCTGCTGATGCCATATTCAGTACTAGATAGCTCATCCATTAAAAAATCTGAAGTTATTTATTCTGTAAAGATTTGAAATCCAGTTATACCAATAGAAGTGGTACGTGCAGATTACAGTTATGGTTTGTGGGGTGTCTTGTCTCATTAGAAATGCAAAATTAAATGACAGTTCTGCATTTGAGGTATACACTGTGTTCACGCATTTTATACCGAGCATATAAAACAGTTAAGAAAGTTTAGTCCAACTTCTTCTACTGCAAACTGTTACAGTTTTTATTAGAACAGTGTGCCCTCAGTTTTGGAGAGGACATTGATTCAGTTTACCTACAGGTTGGAAGTCATTGATCTGTTCCTAACCTTTTTTCAAGACGTGATTCCTGGAGATGATTGCTGTGGATTTGGGCACAATGTACAAAACATCCAGCAAGTATTTCTTGTGAGCTTTACCATACTCACCATCACTCTTTTGGACTCTGGCATTTAGAAGAAAACCCTAGTATTTATCTCAAAAACCCTAATAATTATTTTCTTGAAGTAACCTCCCTCCCTTTTTTGTTACTTGTTGTCTCTGTAATTCAGTGTTGGCACTTTAGAAATCTTAATTGCATGTAATATTAATACATCTGGGACCAGTACACAATACAGGTGAATACATAGATACACTTGTATACATACAGGTTTTGAAAGAGAGAATATGCTTTGAGTGAAATATAATCTCTTCTTAGTCTCTGAAACGACTCAATTTTGACTAGAAATCATCGACTTTTAGTCAAATTTGACTAAAGAAAAAAGTTTCCAGGTTGTATCAATCATTTTTATACACTATATATACCAGTACAATACAGATCTACATTAAAATGATGCTTTTTTTAAAATAAGTAATGTGGTTTTTTTATGCTCTAAAGAATTGATTGAATAGTGGGGGATTATTTTCTTGATTGTTTTGTTATCTTTTTTTATTTTTAATTCCCTCACTGTCTTACTCTTTATGGCAGACTTTAGTTAAATAATTTTGTCAGTACATATGGAAGCTTTTAGGAAGGAGCATATGAATTTCAAAACAGATGTCAGCAGGTGCTGGTGAGGTATCAGACGTGGAGCTAGAAGATAGAGAGTAATGTGCCTTTCTACTCACTACCTAGGCTAGTACCAGATTCACAGCCGATTTGGCAACATTCCTAGATACAAGTAGCTTAAAATGGAGGTGGCCAAAGGAAGTGCAGGTGTGGGAATTCTGTGAGGAGTTTACGAATTCACGAAAACTAGAAGGTGCACCAGTGCATTCTGCTCTGCGTGATTGTATGCCATGACCCTGAGGGATCCCGAGAGCTACATGGGGGCAGCTTTCCAGGGACTGGGCCTGAGGCAGGGGCTGGGGCGAGGGGCCAATAGAACTCACCGCAGCCGAGTATCGGCCACACCGGTGGTGTTCCGCGGGGTGTCCCAGCGCGTTCGTGCCGAACGCACGGCTTTGCCTTCCCAGCAAGGAGTCAGGGCGCTAAACCTTCCGGGTGCCTGACGGTGTGCGTGTATCCCGCTCTGCCTTCCCATTCCGGCCAAAGGTGGAAAAGGCATTTTCGGCTCCTTACTCCTCCCTTCCTTTCAGCCGGCCACATTTTCCGCCAGTCCCTGCCAACCCAACTCATCTCTCCTAGGATGGGAACAGAATAAAAATGTGTGCCCACGACTAAAAACAAAGGAAGCGAAAGCAAAGGCGTTAGGGAAGGCGCTGCGTGGCAGGACAAACCGGAGCAGGCACGGCTCCTCGCAGCCATTTGGAGTGAGCACAAGCCCCTCAGATCCGTTCAGTCTCTTCCCGCACCTCCTCCTCTGCCCTCCTCCTCCGCCGCCGCAGGGCGGGCGGCGCGGCCCTGGGGGGCGGCACAGCGCGGGCGGGGGCTCGGCTGCCCCGGCCGCTCGCCCCCACCGCGCAGCGGGGCGGAGAGAGAGCGGGAGCGGCGGCGGGAGACGGGCCGCCATATTCCTGCCGCACCACGCCCGCGGAGCCCAACCATTTAAAAGCCGGTCGAGCTCGACCCCTGCTAGTGCACTCGTTTCCCTTTCCGCTGTTCTGTCGGCAGCGCGGATAGGGCCGAACCGAACGGAGCCGAACAGCGGCAGCTCTCTGATAGCGAGCTCTGCTTTCCTTCACCACCACCCCCGCCTCCTTCTTAGAAGGGCGAGCGGCTGAGGCAGCGGGAAGGAGGAGCGGCCGCGGGGAAGCTCTTCCTGCCGGGCAGCGGCGTTCTCGCCCACCCCGCAGGAGCCGGGCTCCCGCTCTGGGGGCGGGGAGCGGCGGGGAGATGTGTGCGTGTGCGGGGCGGGGGAGGGATTAGTGGGCATTAGCGCTTCCACGGGGGTGGGGTGGTCGCGTCGGAGGGCGGCGGGGGTGTCGGCGGCCGCCAGGGACACTCGGGGACCGCGCAGGCTGCGGGCGGCGGCGAGGGAAGGGGAGCAGCGGGACGAGGGGCGGCTCGGCTGGGTAGCGCTGCTGCCGCGGTGGATGTTTCCATGTTGTTCGGTGCATGATTTAGAGGAGAGGAGGAGTTGGAAGCGGCGGGTGTCAGCGGCAGGGAGCGGGGATCCGCGCCGCCAGCGGCCCTGCCTTTCTTCTTGCCCCTCTGTGGCATCGAGGCTACTCTGCCTGCGTGCCTGCCCTGCGGCGGCCCCCGGGCTCTCGAAGAGCGCCTGTGCCCCCCGGGGCCGGAGCGGCGGCGGGGTGCGTGTGTGCGAGTGTGCGTGCGGGTTTAGGGGGGGTGGGGGCTGTGTCTGAACCAGTTAGGAAGAATGACTTTGGAGTCCATGATGGCGTGCTGCCTGAGCGAGGAAGCCAAAGAAGCCCGGCGGATCAACGACGAGATCGAGCGGCAGCTGCGTCGGGACAAGCGGGACGCCCGCCGCGAGCTGAAGCTGCTGCTGCTGGGTGAGTGTGGGTCTTCGTCCTCCCGCCTCGGGCCGCTCGCCTCGGGCCGCTCGCTTCGGGCCGCCGCCGGCGCGCACGCCCCAGGTGCCGCCGGGCTGCTGCCCGGGCATCGCCGCTGGCGCGGTCCGTGCTGGGGCGCAGGTACCCGGCGGCGGGGACGGGGCGGCAGCGGCAATGCCTGCGGTGCCTCTGGGCTCTCCTCGCCCCCGCCGCGGGGAGCCGCAGGCCGAGCCCCCGCCGCGGGGAACGGGGCGTGTGTGCCCGCCCGCGGGCATCGTCGGCGGTTGGGTTCGGTGTGGAACGGGAAGAGGCCTTCCGAAATGGAGAGGGAACGAATGGCGGGTGAGTGAGGGGGCTGCGGGACGAGGGGCAAATGTCGATGTGTGTGGGAGAGCGATGGTAGCGAAGCGGATTAAGGAAGGGATTCGCTGGGGGAGTCGCTGTGCAGGTCGATGGTGGCGGGTGTGATATCTGCATTGTTCCCTGGGCTTCGGGAAGGTGTTAGCTCACCGGTTGAATTTTTTATTGTGATTTTTATTTCTGGAGGTAAAGTTGGATAAGGGGCTTGTGCTCAGCTTGCGTACCGGTTTCTGTAAAGGAAAGGGAGCCGCAAAGGCCCAGATGCACATGGCAAGCTGAGGGGTAGCCTGAAGTGTGCTGGATGGTTACAGGATCTTTAATACTGTTGGCATGCACCCGCTGGTCAGGAAATAAAATCAGCTGTATCGTTTCTCCTTAATTAAAACAGAGGTTGCTATTTTAGAGCCGCAAGTATGCGGAGGTGGCATTTATCTAATAGAAATTTGGCTTATCTTAAAGTAAGTCTTTCAAATTAAAATATGCCTCCCCGAGTCCAGTGTGATGCACTGTGTCGCGTAGCTCCCTTGTAATAGTTCCTGCCTGGACTCATAGGCCTTTATGTATTTTAGCCCTACTGTCTGTGTGTGGATGAGGGAGTATGTTCCAAATGGATGTGGGATGTTTACGGGGAAGATGTTTTTCTTGGGCCACGTATGTGGAAGTAGTGGTTTATACTGGGGAAGTAAACTGCCAATTCAATGAGGTAAGGCAAGCTGTAAGGAAAAGTTTGAATATATTTTAGTGCTTTCATATGAATATGCTATTTCCTGAAGGTTATCTTCTGGGTATAGAGAAGGTTGGCATCTGTAACTGATCTGGGAGAGAAGTAGTGGACATGGATGCATCTCTCACAGTAATAATGTTCTGTTGGATTTTGGCCGGATTTTGGGTTATGGCAGTGCATGGTGATTCCAGGATTCACAAAGCAGATAAAATAGATTGTCCTTGCTTAATATTATGGATGTCTAGGTATGATTAATGGTAGACACTGGCTTCAGGAGAGGCAGTTCATACATTTGACCTGTTGCTCAGGTCCAGATTTTTCTTGATTTCTCTTACAGTAGTACTAGAGGCTTCTCCCAGATTTTCAGAAATATATGAAATCCACTGAATGAGACCAGTGTATATTACTTAGAGAAGAAATTCAGAGATTCACTTCCACAATTAGGAGCGCGGAACTTGAGCCGCTTTGCAAGGTCCTCCCACCACTAACATGAAGTATTTGGGTAGGTGGTGGAGTCCAGTTACGGCATCGTTTTGGATACGATGTGGCGATTTGTAGGATAATGTGGCGATTTGTAGAAGAACAGGGGAGAAGCCAACACATAGAAAGAATTAGGGAAAACTCTATTGAGTTCCTGTATAAAAGACTTCTGTGTTCATTGTCAATGCCAGCTAAGAGTTCCAGCAGGCTTGTGAAAGTGGAGGCATGATGTGGAGATCTGAAGGGGTGAATTTTGGCTGCATGTACTTAACAGCACATCCATATACCTGGGTAATAAAACTAGTACAGAAATTGTTACTGTACATGCTTTTTCTCTTTTGTTTTGTCAGCCTCTGTGATGTGTTTGACTGAAAGAAAGAGTATGTGCACATTTGGATTAACACTTAATGATCTTGTCTTGTTCAGTAAGTAGTGAACGACTCTTGGTGTCTTGGTATTTTGTAGACATAGGTTTCAATTTCTAAAAGAAATTTAGGGAAACTTCTTTCATAAGTGGGTTTATCTTATGTACCTTAGAGCACTTTTTTTTTAGTCACTTTCATTGCTTCCCCAGCATAAGCAAATGCTCAGTTACTAAGTTTGTTGTTTGTATGGGTCATTCACATGGTTATGAGAGAGATGAAAACAGTTTTCAAATGAAAATACATTCATTAAAGATGGTGAGGCTGGTATCAGGAAAACCATCTGAACATGTTTAAAATTATCTGATTTTTTTAATACTGAATAGATGTTTACTGTCCCATTTCATCTCTTTCTCCTTCATTTTTAGGGAGAAGAATCACTAGTGCAGCTTCATTTTATGTAAGCATAAGTGAATATGTTTGGGTTTTCTTCTTTTTTTTTTAATCTTTTCTGGAAGTGCCAATTTCTCAGTCCCACTCTCTCAAGTATTATGTGTCTGAAAAAACAAGCGTGTTAAGGTTTTAAAATACGGAACTAAGCCTTTGACTTTTAAAGAGAATATTAGTGCAGTTTAAGCTGAGCCTTGTTAAGTGTCTATGCATGTTCTTCAGAATAGTTGCAAGTGGAAAGGTATTATCAACCTTTAAAGGCACAAACACGTGTATCTGTGCTACGTTGTTTTATTGTTACACTTGCTTAAGAATTAGATGTATGCACATAGGTAGCAAACATAAAGAAAAAAAAATAATCTTTTTGATTCAGAGGAAAAGGATTTTTTCCCTCTAACTCATGAAAGACGCAGTGCCTTCTTGGAAACTTAGGTTCTCTGAATTGTTACTGTGTCTCACACATACACATACACCTGCACATGCACACAAGCACACACACTGCTTAATGTGCTCATGATATCTTTTTACTTTTATTGAAATCAAAGAGCTTAAAGTCAGAAGTAATTTGTGTAAAACTTTCACTGTGTGCTAAGATTATTTTTAGGTATTAGTTTAAAAATAAACACTCTTCGATTAAACATTAAAATACTACTTTTAGGTACTTCTTTGTACATCATTGTTTGATTTTTAAACATATTAGAACAGGACAAAATATTTTTTTACAATTGTAATTATGGAAAACCAAAATCCATAAATATGCACTGAAGTGTATTACATGATAGTAGTTTCAGCTAGCACAACTTGGCTGTAGTGTTTTGAGACACTTTGGAACAGATTCAGTCTTCCACTGAATTTGGTTTTAATCTCTTTAACTCTTCTGGATGTCGTTACTGATGAACACTTTGTAAAACCCTGTGATTGTTCTCCAGAGCGTGCTGTTGTTAATATCCGCCTGTTGTCTGCTGTTAGCTGTAAAAACACATTGTTTTTATAATTAGGGGAGAAAACAAAGAGGTGTTCCAATGTTTTATATTCACCTATTCATGTGTTCTGCATGCTTTTATTTGAAACATTTATGTACATATTTATTTTAAAGTAGTAAGAGCTGTATACTTACATATATATTTTTTCTGTCATACTTCCGTATATATTTTTTTCCTGCCATCCATGTTAATTTTTCAGGGACTCGGAAAGCAGCATGCATTTGAGCCTGCATGACAGATTGTAGCCATAAACCATCAGTCCTGGACATAGTCTGCCTGTAGACTGTATCCATTAATATTGTACACGATTTTCTCACTGGGAAATGCCTGAAGTATCTAAGAAAACAATCTGCAGATGTTGTGCTAGCTGTGCCTATGTGTCTGTAAACCCAGGCCAGATTAGGTACTGGAGATGTGTGTGACAGTGCTATTTTTTTTCAGTATATTGGTTGGTATTGTGTCATGTGCAAAGCCTGGTTTTTTAAGAGTTAGGTACTTCTTATGTTGAAGGTAGCAAATGTGTCAGTGAAGAGACTTGCCTTGATACAAGTGTCTTTCTGTTCTCCCCGCTGTAGCACAGAAACTAGATGGACAATAAGCCATTTAAGTTGGCATGAACGGCAGTCAATCTTATGCCAAAAGATGCTTTTGAACATACAATGATTATATGTATTATTTCTTAAACCTGTGTCGGCCAAATGCAGAACTTGATGTATTCACAGATGCAGACTTTGTGTAGATACAGTGAAGAGGAAATGAGTCTGTTAAGCCAACAGTGGCAAACTCTTGTTTCATATAACTTCTTCAGCTGGAAAAACAAGCTTTTTTGTTTTGTTTTGTTTTTTTTTTTTGGAAACTTGTATTTTTATCAGTCTGCCCTACTCACACTGAACTCTTTCAAATAATTTTAGGTAACTCATACAGTACATATTTACTACTGTAAAATGAACAAATAACCTCTTCATACATATTGTAACTAGATAGGCAGATATCTCTTGTTTAGCAGAAGCTGTTTCTAAGGTCATATAATTTCATTCTGTGTGTTTAACACTTTGATGTATTCTCATGTACACAGATATGTCCATATATAAGAACATTTCTTTTATGGGGTAGGAAAGCACAAATCATCATTTGGATATCAGTGTGATGATGTGAAGAACATATATTTAGAAAATATTTAAGAACATTTATTTTTGGTGCACCATAAAAGGATACCTTGTGTGCAGCCATTAAAAAGGGTTTGTTGCTCTTTGTTACTCGATAAATGATCTACACCACCAAAGTTAATAGGACTTAGCAGAGGGTCTGAACAGTTAAAGAATTCAGACGTATTTAGCTTTATTTACATTTCAAAGAGCCAAGTGACCCTTAATTTGTATGTTACACTGGCAAACAATGTTGAATAAATGTAGGATGAAAAAATACATGCTAAGCAGAGAAATCATTGGAGAATGGGCATTTGAGTTTGTGCTGCAAAATGAAGAAATAATAATTCTCCTCGTTTATTTGCTTCAAATTAGTTTTGTTGTACGGTAACAGCAATTTCATAGGGTAAGGCACTACCTTGCAGTCTCTGAAAAAGGAATCACAGAAAGGTGTGAAACAAAGTAAGATAGTTGTCCAATTAATGGTGATTAGCTTTGTTGCAGAAATAGAATGCTATAAGCACAATATCTTTTTCTATGAACTTCCGTAAGCTGAATTGTAGAAGACTGAAGAAAATCTGTTCTTGTACACAAATGCAACTGTGTAGGAACAGCTGTTACTGATGAAATTATGGAAGTTTTTCAGTATTCACTTTTATTTACTGTAATTATCAAACCTGGCAAGAACAAAGAGCAGGAAAGCAGGAGAAAACAAAGGAAGAATTAGCATATTGGAAACACTAGGAAGCCATACACATGGTGTTGACCAAAAAGAAGGAAGCATGCCACAGGTTTTAAATATTATTAACTCTGTGCAAAGAAGTTAGATGTGTTAAAACTGGATTAAGAGAAGTCCAAGAGATACCACTGTTTTAGAATTTAAAAGTTTTGAAAGTCTCCTGGTCCTGGAGAGTTCCAGGAACAGCACAAATGTTTTTTCAGGATAAACTAAAGTTTAATTCTGAAGTGTTCCCTCAATAAGTAGTGCTGATACTGAGGCTAAACTGAAGCGTGATTTTCTACAGATTTTTGTCCTTTGTAAATCAAAGAACAAATGGTAGGGAATAATTAAACTTTCTAATTTGTACACTCTACTTACTGTTTATCAGTAGTGCAGAGTTTTATCCCAGAGCCCTGATGCAGTTGCCAACAGAGGAGTACTGCTGTTCATTTCATTCTGCACTTGAGAAGGTGGTGTGGCTATTCCAGGAACAAAAGTAAACCCTACCAAGCAAGAGTCCTCCTTCATCCATACGTTAAGGCAGAATCATCTGACAAACTACTGTAATGAACTGTATGATTTAGGTGAGCCCCACTGTGTTGGTTCAGCTCATCTTTCTGTGGAAAGCAGGTGGTGTGCAATACATGCATTGCTTGAATAAGCAGCAGAACTTTCTAAAGTTGGTGGAAGTGGAAGAAACTAGTGATTCAGTAAATTGTAAAGATAAAGACTATATCACTATTGCCTGAGCACAGCTGAGCTGTGTATTGACAGCTTCATCTGGGAGCTTTGCTATTTGTAATTTAGATTGATCTGTGTGTGGAAGAAGCATCTGATAGGAATGAATGAGACTACGTAGTTTTGACTAGTGCCAAAGTCTCAGTCTGCCTTAGAGCACATGGATGAGATTTCTACCCAAGGTCCTGTTCCCACTAACATCTGTGTCTTTTGTTTTGCATCTAGGAGAATGCTGTTGTGGTCCTTGTTGAAGTACTTTGGTACTAGTCCCAGCTGTCAAAAGTCTGTTGAAGGAGGATTTGTTTTTCCCAAAGGAAATTGTGGAAAAGGCAGTTAAAATTTGAAATATTACATTTCTCCCCTCTATGCTCAGTCTTCTCTTCTCAAAAGAACTGAGTGCAGTTAGATCCTAGTCTTTTGAAGTTAACTGAAAAATACAGCTCAAATCTTGCAAAGTATCACCAAATGTGGATCAGAATAGTGTTTGCCCAGATAGGGTTAGGCACCTTTAAGTTAAATTCAAGGTAAGAGCACAGATTTCTGTTCTGTAGGAACTTGGTGTATCTGGATGTGAAAGAAAGTTAACCTGTTAGAGATTCTTCGAGTAAATAGGAATCAAGGTAGAAATTACTCATTTAGTTACTATATAGCCATGAAATCATCCCAAAGAGATGCCACTCTTGACCATACTTTTATAAGCTAAGGTATAATGTAGTGAATAAATTTTAGGTACACTTTGAAATTATACATTAGGAAAAAATATTTTAATTATAGTAGTACTTATTCTTATGGCACAAAATATACATTGCTATCTAGTTTTTTTTTAGTGTGTCTGTCGCTGTCCCTGAGCTATGTGCTCACTGGACACTTGCATAATCTTCTTGGTCCTTGGCTAATTCATTGCTCTAATGATAACCTTTGTCAAGAATCCTTATACTGAATGAGAATATTTCTGTGAGTTTAGGAAACTTTCTTTTATTTCCTTGTTCTGTAAACCCATCACAGGAGATTTTTTAACTCCTAAGTCTTCAATGTTAATGTTCATTATCTTGCTTAAATTAGAGAATGTTGAAAAAGAATGCTGAAAGGTATTCCAGCCCACAATTCTGGGTGAACAGCATCATCCAGAAAGTCAAACAGAATGTTTCTGAAGCAGCTGGTATCTCAGAAGGCCAGAAAAATGTGAAAGACATAGAGGTTGGAAAAGATGCCATTGTTCTTTATGGTTTTGGGAACTGGTCAGGCTTGGGAATCTGGTGATCAAGTATGGAACTTATATTTTGCTCTGATAATGGATTTGCAAAGCACTGTGAGTGCCTCTTAGTCTCACAGACCAGAGCAGCAAAAGCAGTTGAAATTAAATGCTGAAAAATAAAGGCATCATTCATGTTTCTTGAATGGATTCTTACACAGCTGTTCAGATACTTGGATGATCTGATGCTTGTGTTTTTGGAGTGTGCTATCTAGACGGTGTTGAAATGAAATATTTATGTTGATGGTTGAAACCTTTCAAAGATGGTTTGCAAAAGGAGAAATAAAAACAAACAAACAAAAAGCAAACCCAAAGTATTCCTTTGTAAAATTTGTTTTAACTCAGTTAATCTTTTAGGAAGGAAAATAATGATTCTTGCAGTACTTCTCACTTGTATTTATGTCTGATTCTTTGTTTTTAAAAAGAAAATAATAGTAGCCTGGAAACAGAGATGCTGTGTAGTTGTGCTGGGGAGAAAAGGCCAAAGAATAAAGGACATATTCTTACACGTATATTTGAATAACTCTGGTAAATTCTCCTTTCCTTCTTTTAATTTCTTGTGTGTTAATAGAATCTGATGCCTAGAAGTGCTTTCATACACAGCAATGATATTCATGCCACTTGAATCTCTACTGTCCTGCAATTGCCCATTTTTTTTTGAGGGGTGTTTCTGATATATGCACCTGGTCAGCTTCAACAGTGATGAGATTAGTAGTTAATCCCAGAGTGCAAGCCACCAAACAGCTCTCTGACTGATTTAACCCATTATTAAAAGAGAGATTTAGAGATCAAAATCTGTTTATCTCATTACCATTCCCCCAGTCCATTAAGTCCTCTAAGTGATTTTTTGATGGAGGCTTGATCTGGGAAGTTACAGGTGTTGCATGTTATTGAAAAAGAATTTAGTATAAAACCCCATGACAAATGCTTAAGAAAATTTTTTTAATCCCTCCAAGTAGGGGAAATGTCTCTGGCAACATTAAAGCTCAGGCTATAATTTAGGCTTTAGATCATGGAACAGATATTCTTGAAACATTATTGAAACATACAGAAGATGTGGAGGTGTTCATTATAGAGTCAGCCTACAAGACATGCAAAGGACTAACTGCCTGACTAATCTTTTGGCCTTCTGTGATGGAGTAACTGTATCAGTGGACAAAGCAAGTGGTAGAGATGTCATCTGTCTAGCCTTCTGTAAAGTCCAAAGGCTTTACAGTGTACCCTCCCAACTGTTAAATTGGAGTGAGGGAAGTTTGATGAGTAGACTCTTTGATGAATAAAGAATTGACATGATGACTGCATCCAAGGAGTTATGGTCAGTGGTTTAATGTCCCTCAAGGAATCATACTGTTTAATACCTTCATTATGACATAAGCAGTGGGAAGTTGCACCCTTAGCAGATTTCCAGGTGACACCAGTCTGGGATGTACAGTTGGTACAGGAGGTAAGTGAGCCTATTGGAACCTCAACAAGGTTCAGCAGGGCCAAGTCCAAGGTCCTGGGTGCCTTGTCTGTGGTTTGGGACAACCCAATCAGTACAGTGTAGGGGATGAATAGATTGGTAGCCCTCTGCAGGAAGACTTGGGGTGAACGAAAACTTGCACTTGGAACCTGGAAAGCCTGGCCAACATCAGAAGTCTCACTGGGTGGTTAAGGGAAGTGATTCTTGTCTGCTGGGACCTAGAATACCTGTATCCGTCTCTGTGGTCCTCAGCACAAGAAGGACAGAGACCTTTTAGAGTGAAAAGAGCTCAGAAAGGAGCCACAAAAATGATCAGAGGGATGAAGCACGTCTCCTATAAAGAGAGTCTGAGATAGTGTGGGTTTTTCAGCCAGGAGAAAAGAAGATGCCAGAGAGACCTTGGAACAGCCTTTCAGTGTACCAGGAGTGTATATAAGAAAGCAGTAGGAAGACTTTTTACATGGGTCTGTCAGTAAGAGGTCAAGGAGCAATGGGTTTGAGCTGAAGGTGTGTAGATTGAGATTGGACTCACAGAAGAAATCTTTATAGGGAGGCAGGTGAGACACTGGAACAGGCTGCTCAGAGAAGCTGTGGATGTCCTGTCCTTGGAAGTGTACAAGGCCAGGCTGGAGGGGTCTTTGAGCAACCTGGTGTGGTGGGTGGCATAGATGATTTTTGAAGGTGTCTTCCAACCCAAACTGCTCTGTGATGCTATGATTGCACTGCTGTGGTAATAAGTGATTTCCTGAAGTTAAAGCTATTGTACATCTTCCTAACTTGATAGCTGTAAGAAACAATGCTTTATTACATGTATGTTTCCACCCCTGAAAACACAAAATGCACCTAAACATACTTCTGTTTTTCTTAGTAAGAAGAGAATATTGAGAGGAAGTAACAAGGGTTTTTTTTTTTTTTTTGTACTGTGTTCAGTTTCCTCTTGGTCTCTGTTTATCTTGGCATTGAATTGGTAAATAAATTAAAGGAGATAATAAACATTTACTCTTAAGTGATGCAAAGTTGGATTTCATGTAGGTGACTCTCTCCTGGTTTAGCAGCTTATTTCATAGAAAAGCAGAACAGACAATCTAAAAGTAAATTTGCTTTCATCTAAATGTAAGACTGGGTATTTTCTGCAAATGGAACAAGATTCACAGGAATTACTGTATTTCATTAAATTGACTAACAGCATGCTTCGTAGAATCACAGAACAGTTTGAGTGGAAAAGGCTCTTAAAGTTCCAACCCCCTGCCATGGGCAGAGACTGTGCACCTAGACCAGGTTGCTCAGTGCCCCATACGGCCTGGCCTTGAACACTACTAGGGATGGAGCATTGGCATCTTCTCTGGGCAACCTGTGTCAGTGCCCCACCACCCCCACAGTCAGCATCAGTAAAATGGCTTATCTTGCAACCCTTTAAGCTTGTATTTTAATGCTGTTGGTATTCACAGAAATCCAGAAACATTCTCTACCCAGAACAGTTTTTGTTCTCATGGGTTTTATTTACTTAATTGCATTTATCCTGTTCTCTTACCTGCAAGGCAAGATAATAGTGAATTTGGATTCACTTTGATTTTGTTCTGTTTGGCTCCACAACATAATTATACACACCTATTAATTATTAGCTTTAATTAGGGTTAAGAACTACACTCATGGTAATCTCTGAAGATTTTGGCCTTTGAACCAAAACTACAGAAACAACATGAGCAGAATTTGCTGATAGCTTAATTTTGGCTGTATTTCCTACACCAGATGCAAACCCCTGGTTCTGAACAGTGAAGTTAGTATGTATGCCTTTAAATTGTTTTCTCTGAGAAATTTGTGACACATTCTCTGGGTAATGACATTTTTGTGCTTGTTTGTTTGGTTGGTTTGTAAATTTACAACCACATTAGTTTTATTCGTGCATTTTTTATTTGGTTGTTCTCAGAAAATACCTTGTCTGAATATTTTGTTTTACAGACTTTTTTGGTCTGCAGTTTTATGTAGTAAAGTGAGAAGGATAGATTTAAATATTTACATTGCATTTTTTTGTCTATGGAGTTTTCCCATTAAATAATATAAAACCAGTGAAGCCGGAGGAGATTGTCTTTTTGTTGTTTAAACTGACAAAATATGGTGGGATTTCTTTAACTGGTGATTATGCAAAATTACTATATATGCCTATATGATTTGTCAGACTGCTAGGACATAGTCTTTTGTTAGAATAGCTTAAAAGGGTGGGGGGCAAAACTGTCATGAAAATACTTTGTAATGCTTTTGCTTTATACTTCAGTTATTTTCAAGGTGTGACAATATTTTCTGGAATAATCTATAGCTGCAGAAATATGTGATCACCTTCTCTTTGTTTTGTCTTGCTTACATGATACCAAGCTACTTCTGCTTAGTGACATGGAATTTTCTTACACCTTCCCATTTCTTTGCGGCTTTTTTTTTACGTGCTTAGAGGATGAAAACTCTGCAGAAGTAGTCAAAACAGAGCCATAAGCAATACAAGTGTTTATTTGTTGACTGGGTGTCAGTCTTATTTAAAACAGTATTTCAGTCTACCAATCTAGACTGTAGTTTAGGTATAGTGACATTAATTGTACGTATCACTGTACTCAGTAACTCAGGCTTTTTTGTGGGTGTGGAAAGGTTTCTTTTTGTGGGTAGGTATGATGGGGTTTTCTTTTGTGATAGGGTGTGTCTTTTGAGTGATACGTAGTTTTTTGAACCAAAATACATGGTTGCACAAAACACAAGCGACCTGTCTGAGAAGCTCTTTCTTAATATGTTGTGGAATTTGCTTTCTGACATTAGATAAAGCATAAGAAGTAAAATAACTGCCCTACTCATTGTTTTAAGTTCATCATAACCATGAACATTACATTTATTATCCACTTAGAGGACAGAAAGAAAATACTCCAGTATCTTGGGGCTCAGTCTGGATGGTTCCATAGTTCAGTTCTAACTTTTGTAACTATAGAGTTATGATTTTATGATCCTTTAATTGGTTTTGTAGCTGTTTTTTGACTTCTTTCCAATTCAAGGACAGGACTAAAGTGCAGATCATGAGAATTGAAGTGATGTGTGTATACTTTTTATTACAAGTACATAAGTACTGCTAGGTGGAATACCGTTGTTGAGGTGTGTTCAAGGAGTGTAACAGCCCACTGAGCCATGACATTAAACTATTCATGTTTAGATGACTGCTGTAACTTAAATGCTTTTCTAAATAATTGCTTTTTAGGGTGGGTTTAGTAATTGTTTGACAAGTTTATATTTACTATTTGGATACACAGTATTTGCCTTTTTCTGTTTTACAGATTATTCTGATAGAGTTTTCAGCATCATAGCATCATCGTTTACCAGTTCACAGCTTTTGCATCACCTACGAGTACTGTCAGTAATGATTTTATGTTTTTGTTTTATCTTATGGGAGAAGATTTTAAAGGTTTTTTTAAAGTCTTAATATTGTTGGGATCCTATTTGGAAGACAGTTGTCTGCTGAGGATTTTTGCCTGTGTAGTTTACTACTTAACTGTTTAAACAACTGTTACTGAATGCATGTTGTGTTGGTTTGTAATATGATCAGTTGCTTAGCAGATGCCTAGTTCATCAAAACCACTGACTTAGACAGCAAACGATCCAAATACTGTAACTCCATTGGTCTTGATATGCAGTCTCTTTTCCTTACCTGTTTTTCCCTCACCTGTTTTTCACTCTTTGGGGTTTTTTGGGTGATAGTTCAAGAGTTTCAAGTCAGTAAGCCTTCCTAGCCATTCCTTCTAAAACCTTTGGACCCTCTGATAGGCATTCTGACTTGAATAAATCCTCTGTTCATCTTCAGTGGGCACTCTGTCAATTGCAAATGTGGTCTGTGCTTCCCTAAAAGACAAAAAAAAAAAAAAATTGAAAATTACATGGGTGTTTTTCTTTGTTAATAAATATTAAGTATTGTACAGCAACAGTTTCATGATGGACCTGTGTGGTTTATCATTAAAAAAGAAGTGAGGTCTTATGTGGAACCCCAGAGGTCATAATTTGACTTTTTCTCTTAAAAATGGTTGAGATTTCCCATGTTTTTGGCTTACCTATTGCAATTTTCTTCTTTTACTTCCTCTCTCATCCAGGCTAGTTTTATTGGTTTTAATTTTTCTTTTTTCTTTGTATAGTTGTGGCTGTCTAGGCTACTTCATGAAATGTTCTGAAATGACTCCCAGTTGTTCCTGTTTTAAATCTAAGTCCAGTAACTTACACTTGTAATTCTGCCAGGTTTTTGCTAAAGTAGCTCTCATGAACACAATGTGCTTATAACATGCCTTTACTACTGGTTTTGAAATTTGTTCATTTACACATAGCAAATGGTGTACAGTCATAATCATATGCTTCTGCAGTTACTCTTGACTGTGGTTCTGACACGTGCGCCTTTTCTTAAGAGGTATTTCTGTATGGTGCTTTTCTGGTTTAGCAATCACAATTTTTAAACTTGCAGAAATACCAAGGTAATTTGCTTGAGACCTTTAGCATCAGTTAAATGGCCTTGGGAGGTTATACGTTTCCATTTTTATGAAAGCACTAGAGGAGCTCCACTTGCTTGCCCTGTCACATTACCTGTGACTGTCATCTGCTATGCCATCAGCTTTTGTTTCCATTTTTCCCTATTAGAATTTAAACCAAAAATATAAAGATCTCTAGCTGCCAGCCAATTCTGAAGTATAAAATAAAGCCAACCACTGAACTTCAACTTGGTAAATCTTTTCTTTAATTACACCTCCTTCTTCAAATTAACATCCATATATCATCAATTCCGTGGGTTTGTTGCCTGTCTAGAATATCTAGAATATTTTGCGTGTTGAACAAACAGTTCAACCTCCCCATTTTATTTGATTATTCATTTAATTTTAATCCTTCTTCGATTTTTCTGCTAAATAAGTGTACTCTGCTCCCCATCCTTCCCTTCACTTTCAACAGTGCAAGAATACTCTGACATCTCTGGCCAATCTGCCTTTCAGAATGCCTTTATTCCTTTTCTAACAATGGAAATTGCACAAATTCTGCAACTTCCATCTTCCACAAAAATGCAGGGACTAGTCCCCTGCCCAGAACTCTGTTGTGTATTCTTTTCCCATCCAGGAGTTTACTTCCAGGTTTTTCTGTTTCCTTCTAGTATAGCACAGTAATGTTTAAACTTGTCAGGTGTCAGGATGACAAATGTTAGGTGTTTAGGTATTTATAATTTACGAGATTCAGAGTAATTATTCTGATGGAGCATACTTCAGGCTCATGTACCATATTGCTGTCATTATTTCTGTTAGTGTTGAACAATCCCTTTGAGCTATTTGCAGTGTCTTGCTTGCATCCAAATAGAGTGCAGTGTGATGACATAAGAATCCCAGCCGTCTGTGTGTATGCCTCGGTACCTGCTGGCTTCTCCTGTGTACTGCATGCACAGTGGTCATGGCTCACCCACCTTGGGAGCACTGTCTGACTCTACAGACTACGCACCAGTGCTTTTGTGTAAGGGTCAATGCTTGGTGAATGCTGGTAGCAGCTGCTTAGCTCTCGTGTGAAATAGGAAAACAGCTTTAGGTTGCACCTTTAGGAACGCTGGCTCTAGAGACCTGCTGTAAGGAGTTCTGCATCTTCTGCAGAGGAATCACATTTATCCTTGGAAAGTGAGTACTTCTTGATAGCAAGGAAGAACTGGATGTTCCAGGACTTTAACTGCAGTTGGAATAGTCTGGGATGCTTACAGGGTACTTTTTTCCACTTACCCTCATTTAGGTGTCAGACTTTCATAAATAAATTTAATTTTACAAAAATGAGAAATTGAGGCTTATAGGACCACTGCTTACCTGTGGGACTGTGTTTTCTTGTGTACCTATAGAGCTCCGAAAGTTCTTACATAATTTTCAGATGTGCATTACCACAGCTGAAGCATGGTCAGGACTTGACGCTGTACTGACATAGATGCAGCCTGAACACTCAGGGGAAAAGGTTTCCTTATCTTATCACTTAGCCCTCTTTTCCTTTTGCCTGGGCAGTGAGTCTGAGGTTAAGCTCACCAGAACAAGAGAGATAGGTGTGGAACTTCTGGAGGGATTCAAGCAAGGGGTGTTTAAAGTAATGAAGGGGCTTGAATACTCTAAGGAAATGCTGGGAGAGCTGGGGTTGTTCAGCCAGGAGAAGAGAAGACTCAGGGAAGTATCTTACCAGTTTATGTAAGTACCCAAAGGGAACTTGCAAAGAGGACAGAGCCAGGCTCTTTTCAGTCATGCACAGTGACAGGGCAAGAGGCAATGGGCAGAGGCTGAAACAAAGGAGATTTTGAACATCAGGAAACACTTTTTTACTGTGAGGATGACTGAGCATTGGCACCAGTTGCCCAGGGTAATTGTCGTGTATGACTTCTGTTAAAAAAACATGGTCCTGGACAGCATGTTGTGGCCCTGCTTGAGACCCCTTCTGACCTCAACCAGTTTGAGTTGCTGTGAAATACAGTGACTATGCTGCAGTGCTGGATCAAGTGAATCACCAGTTGACCCTGACCTTTAATCATACAATGTGGGGGAAATCCTGTGGGATTTATATTTCGTTATGCTACACTCACTTATTAGTGCTTATAGGTATACGAAGAATCATTTTGTAAGTAGTCCTGGACCACTGTGACCAGTTACCTGAGGGGAAATCAGTGGAAGTATTAGTTTTGTGGTTCAGAAGTCTTGCAGTGGCAGTATGCCAGCATGCTTTTCCCAGAGCAGCCACCTGTGCAGTTTAAGTCTGTCTGGGAACACAGCAAGGTAGCTCATTACCCTGAATTGTGGACTGATATAGGTCTGTCTTTCAGCTGATCCATCAATAGCTACAGGACTGACACAGGCTGTAGCTTCAACCAGTTGATTGTTGGCCGAGCAGCCTCTGGGCCTGATCCAGTCTCAGTGCTCCTGGTAATGTCACATCATTATGCATCATTATATAGGGTAGTTATGGTTTTAGGGGTTTGACACATCATTATAAATTAAGTAGACACAGCAGGATTGAAACCCTCCAACTTGTAAGCACACACTTTGGCAACATCCTGAGACCATGTATAAACTCGGTGTATGATGCTAACTGTGCATGTAAGCCCAGGTCAGTGCCAGCACATCCTGATAAGTGGCACATGGATGTGATCACAAACTGTTGTTTTGATGATACTCAAGAAGATGCTCTGTCTGCTCTCAGCAAATTCTTTTTGCAGAAGACAAATTATTTCTGGATAAAGTAGCAGAAGGAAAAGTAGTCTCTTCTCCTACTCTCAAAATACCACCGGTAGAAGTGTGCTGCAATCAGAAGCACACTGTTTGCAGAGATGAATGTTAATTCTCTGTGTGTACATTCATGAGAGAAAGAAATGCATAAGACTTGATATTCTCTACAAAGGTACTGTGCACCAAATGTGTGTATTCTAAAATACATACAAATAACTTTTTGAAATTACCAGCCTGTTCAGTCAAGGTTTACAGGATTGGAAGGAAGAAGTGCATGTACTGCCGGTCTATAGCCCTGCCATGCTTAGGCCAGGTGCTGGAATAGCAGAGCAACCAGCACCTGCCTTAGCTCTTGGCAGAGCTTTACTGTCTAAGCTGACAGGACTTTGCTCTTTAGTATGTGCATGCCTGCTGGAGGGCCTGGTGGCTTCCCTTAGGGGATTTTTGGGAATGGTGGGGCAGGATAGAGGCTTTTATGCAGAGAGGCTCCCACTTCTAAAGTGAGTCCTGCTCTGTCATCCTTATTTATATCTTTAAGAATGCTCTTCCTAGCTAGTGTTTGAAGATGAGCCTGTACACTACAGTTGAGTGATGTGGTACATCACATCTCCAGTACCTTAAAGTATCTGCTGTCTTGGTATCCACTGATGACTGTGATATCTGGGACAGTGAAGCATGAGAGAGGCTGTGAAGCACACCTTAGCTCTGTCTGCTTTGGCTGTGCTGCAGGGAGGAATGGAGATATTGGCGTGGTCTTATAGTAAAGCATCTCATTCAGTACAGTTAGCTAGACCTGAGACATTTGTCAGGTTGCACTGGAGTTAGAACCTTGGCCCCGTCCATAGGTCTCTGTTTTAAAGACTGGTGCTCAGTGGTCCTATGGAAACTGGGCACTGAATTTCGTGAGGAAGGCTGGACCTTAGCAAATGAGTATGCAGTTGTGCTTGGCTCTTTGCTGTTACTTTCTGAAAATGTTACTCTTGATGTTACTTTTTAGATATGGACTCTTGGGTTTATCTTGTCATAACACTGTATAGTGTTGGGAATTTATTTGTTTGGTTTTGGATTTTGGTTGTCTTTGGAGCTCTCAACCTGTAGGATTTCTTTGCATCTTAACCTGCAAAATCAAATGATGGCAAGTTGTTTTCCAGGCTTTCCTGAGATGATTCCAGTAATGAGTCAGCTATTTGGGAGTATACCATTTTCTTCTCTTTGTGAAAACCAGTAAATGGAAGGAAGGTAAAAGCCATTTGAATGCTGGATTATCTTTTTCCCTGTCCTTTCTTAATGGCCTGCTTTAAGTGTACAAAAGCCTTTGCCTCCTACAGAGATTTGTCTTCTGGTCTTACCCACTGCCCCTCAGAATAAGGGATGTTTAAAATTAAAAGAGCATCAAAACCAAAAATAAGAAAAAAAGAAAAGAACACGTCCTTGGAAAAAAAACAAACAAATCCCAGAAAACAAAACAAACCAGCCCTCCTCCATGTTATGGAGCTACCTTGAAATGTATCAAGTTTGCAATTGTAAATGAAATTCACCGTTTTGCAATTGTAAATTAATTGTAGATGAAAAATAAACCTTCCTGTCATTCTTCCTTTGGACTTGCCTTTTTAATAAATCTGCTTTCACAGAGAGGGGAAAAATTATTTTCTAATTAAGTTCTTTTGAAGCAGTAAACCTTCCTGAACAATTTGTAATGCAAATTGTGAAGTTTATTGCTTTCACAGTAATCTATTTCTTAATTTCAGGCAGTCCTTTAGCAAGCAAGGTAGATTATTTTTTAGTCCATCAGCAAGCAAAGTTTTTTTTCTGATTCTGTGTTGTGACATGAAAGTCACCTAGGAGTATTCTTTTTCTTAAATTAATGGTATCTCTGTAACTAAGTATCTTGAGCTGCTTGCTCTGCCCAGCAATCTCTTTGTAATTACAGTGTTACGAATTACATTTCAGATTGATACTGGAAATGACACCAAGCTTTATTCCTGGATCAGTTAATGAATCCATACCATCATTTCTCAAACAAAATCATGATTCAGACTGATCTAGGGTTGGGTTTGATTGAGTTTTTCCTTTTTTTCTTTTCATTTACTTTGTAATGCTTCTGATGCTGTAAATTACCTGAGAATGGCAGCATGTTGCCAATTTTGCTGGTTTTCTGTGATCCTCTTAAAATAATTACTACAGTTTGGATCATAATGCATGATTCTTTCCTAGATGATAAGGCTTTAACTCAGGGCTTCAAGGATCATTATCTTACCTTCACACAATAGCTTTTCTTTTCGGAAAAGTGTCATACTGAAACTAGACAGTAGGGAAAGCAGAAAGGCAGTAGTTGGTGCTTTCATAGGTGATGCTGTTTCCCCCTCTAGCACATCACCCAGTTTATGCTCTGAGATAGAAAAGAGACTAAGGTACCAATGCTACCAAAGAGGCAGATTTTAGTTTATATTGCGCTGGAAATGCTTATCTAGGAGTAGTAAGTTTTTCATGTCTTAGTCAATACTGCCTTAATGTCTGAACTAAACTTAATATTTTAATATCTTGGGAACATCTTGTTACAATTCCATAAAAAGTGACTACTTATAGAAGTTCCTTTTCATTCTTTCTATCGTGTACAATCAGGTACTTACGTTTTTGATGGCACCAGTAGTTAATTTTTCTTCTGAAAAACCTTACTGTAAAATGTATTTTAATGTTCTCTTTTATTTGGTCTAACCCAGGTAGTCATACTGGTAATTGGAAGTAATTTTGACTAATATTTTTGGATGTGTATATGAAAGGTCCTGTCACTCCTCTAAACATCTGTTCAAGTGCATTGAAATTCATTAATTTATTTGCAATACATCTAGCTTCTTTAGTTACTGTTTTTTCGAACTGCTGCTTTTGGCATGGTTGGACACCTGATGGTTTATGTTCGTCTTCATCGTGCCATACTGTCTAGGTGAAGAATCTGTTCAGAGGGATTGCAGGTTTCCTGGAGAGAACTGTGACCTCTGCCAGTGAGTACTGAGGTACTTATCAATCCTTTGACCTGATTTAGAAACCCCGACAGAACTGGGTGAATGAGTAAGCTTGTGCCTAAATAGCTAGAACTGGCAGGATCAGAAGTTGAGACTAACTTTTGATCAAGGGTGAGAACGTGACCACTTTCCTTCCGTCATCTGACGATACATCCTGCTTTTCAGCACATGGATGCACGACACATGGTAGTGTAGTTGGACAGCAGGTTGTCTTTCTTGAGAGGTTGAAACCAGGAGTTTGAACTGATTTGGCCAAACAAGAGAAGGTAATTAAAGTTCTTTATATGACTAAGCTAAGCAGAAAGCTGTTTGAAGTAGAAAGGGTTATTTTCTCCTGTAGTTGTATTTTGAAGCAGTGAAAATGTCCTCACACTTTATGGGAGGCTTGTTCTGGTAGACTGACTCCTGAGGTGAGCCCCTCTGGGGCTACTGCCATACTGCAAAGCCTAGGAAGTAAGGAACTCTGGAAGCATAAATACAGTGCCAAAATGAAACATGAAAGATAATAATTAATAAAAATTGCAATCTCTAAAGTACTTTTTAATAGATTCTTTACATTGTTTTTTGTTTTATTAAGCAAGCATAAGTAAGCAGGAGATGCATGAGAACAGCAATAGGTACTTGTTGCTTCTGTTGTGTATAGCAGTAGTATTGAGGAGTCATTTCGTTGTTCATGGGTTTTTGGATCCTGACTGATAAATACTGAATAGCCTTTTAAGATACAGAAAAGCTTATACTATATGCACAGACTTGGATTTCCACAGGCAGACTTCTGCTGAACTGAACAGCATCCTAGCTACAATCAATGCATGTACTTTGACTGGACATGTCAGATCATTGTTGAGTTCCATGAAATAAACCTGCTGTCACCAGAGTGGTTTCAGCAAGTGGATCAAAGTCGTACTGTAGAGAAACAAAGGGTGTTCCAGACAGATTCTTGTTTATACACTGCTGTCTTTTTGGATGCACAAGAGTATTTGTAATAAGAGGGAATAGCTACATAGCACTGCAGATTTTCAAAATACTGCCCACCTAGTAGCTAATCAGTCACTCTGTCACCTCCATGGGTTCATAGTTACTATCCCTGTGGTGATAGGTGGGGGAGTGCAGACAAAGGCTATTTCTAAGTTAGCAAATACTGTGAATGATAGTAGGTCTCTAGGGTAAAACAGTAGGTGTGGAGAATCTGATCTCCATGGTCAAGGGTTTTTTGGGGTTTTTTTGGTTTTTTTTTTGGTTTAGCTAGGTCTAATCTGATCCTAGGGACTGAATGCCTGTTTGTAGTTAGAATGCATTAGTTGTGGTTCTTAACTTCAGTTTTTGCTGGTTTTGTTCTAAAGAAATCCATGTTCTCACCTGGGGATACTTTGATAGCAATGGGAAAGAGCACAGTCCATGAAGGAGTTGAGGAAGTTTAAGGTAGGTTCAGAAGAACAGTTTTGAAATAAACACTAGTGTATGTCTACCCACAGGGACACTCTGGCAGATGGTTTCAGGTGGGAGCTTCACTATGTCTACAGGTTAGTTGTTTAGCCTGGAGAGAAGGAGGTGCAGGGGGTCTCTACAACTACCCAAAAGTAGTTGTAGCAAGGTGGGGATTAATCTTCCAAGTAACAAGCAATAGGACAAGAGGAAATGGCTTTAAGTTGTGCTGGAGGAGATTTATATGGGGCGTCTATATGGGGCGTCAGTGGAAACTTCTCCATGGGAAGGGTTGTCAAACACTAGAACAGCATGCTCATGGAAGTGATCAAGTCAGCATCCTTGGAGGGTGCTTAGGAATGTGGTTTTTTGATGGACCTGGCATTGTTAGGTTAATGGTTGGACTTGGTGATCTTCAAGGTCTTCTCCAACCTAAATGATTCTATAGGTCTGTGATTTTCAGAGCTGCTGAGGGCACTTTAACTGAAAAGAGATTTGTGCTTGCAAAGCACCTCCCAATAGCATTTTGTATACATGAAAATGAATCTGGTCTTAGCAATTGGCTGCTACTTTGCATGAAAGTGATGGAACTTTTATTTCACCTCGGGAGTTTTCCTTTCCCTATTACGGCTGGGCAATAAGGAAATATTGATTCTTTGACATAGATTGATTTATGCTGAGAAACATCTCCTGATCAAGTCTGATTTTCATGAAGAACATGAGCTACTTACTCTCTTTTCCTGTGTTTCAGTGCCAGTAGTAATTAGTCCATTATGTGAAAAAACTTAGATTAAGTTGTCCTCTTCATCGTCTTTTGTGTTCTAAATTGTCTGAACTATTAATGACATTTTGCTCCCCCTTTGCTTTGCTTTTGATGTTGGACCCTGCAGTAAGTTTAAATTGTAACATAACTAATCGATCAGAGAAGTGTTTATTCTTTGGTTAGTGTCTTTGTTAACATCTAAATGATCAGTCCTTTTTCTTAGATTTAACTTTTTTTTTTTCAGTTAATGGTAACAGCTACTGTCAATTCATAGCAATATTCTTCAACAGAAGCATTGGAAAAACAGATTTTAACAGATGTTTTTGATTTTAAAAATAAGGAATTGAGCAGGGAAAGATACAATCCTTCTAGTCTGTCTTTTTTCTTCTGGAAGCAAAAGAATAGCTATCATTCTGCACCTTTTTGCACCTCTCTTGGCACCTGCAGGTATATTCATGCAACCTTTAAAATAATTTTGACCCATAGATTTTATGTAGCTACACAACAGAGCCATTAGAATGAGAGGTTTGATGCTGGCTTTCCCATGTGTTGGTTTTATGTCTCTAAAATTACTCCATATGGAATTTTTCATGCTTTAAACTGAGCTAGATACCTTTAACTTCATATACAGTTACCTTTTACATACTCCTCAGTAGATTTTTGGCTGCCAGTAAAATTGGGAAAGAAAATTTTTATTTAGTAAAGAGACAGGAAGTTTATTCGTACAGATTTGCTTTTTGGAAAGCTTATTTCATTAGAAAGATGTTCAAGCAAACAAATCATAGTGTAATTATATGATGCATTAGATTCTAACTGAAATTGCTGGTAAAATAACTAAAAAGACAGATCTATTCATGCAGTATTATGTTAGCAATTCTTCCTTGCAAAAGTCAAATCAGTATTTTTGTTTAACAACTGGTTTGTGATTGTACAGTCTTAAATCATAGGTACAGTATTGCATATGAATCAACAGCCATGCATCAGTAGTTGACATAGAGGAGCTGTCTCCTTGTCCTAGGAAGTTATGTTGGTGATGCAGTGGCTTTCACAAGTTGCAGTCTGAAACCCAGTGCTACAGGTGCCTTCCTGCATAAAGTTTGTGTGTTGTTCTTCCACAGAAGTAGAAATGGTTGCATTTCAGTCTTGATAATTTGGAAAATACCTGTGCGAGGGAAGAAAGGAATTTAAGGTACTTAATTTTGGCTTTAGGCCACAGTATTTAGGGCTTTGAAGATGTAGAACTTTTATTTTAAATTTCACATGCCTTCCAGATTTTATCAAATACTAGATTGCCTGCAGTCATGTCTTGTCTGAGAGAAAAAGTTTTTGGCTTATTGGAAGTCGATACACAGTATAATGTACAAGATGTACAAATCATTGCATCTGCATTTCCCAGGTTGCTGTCACAATATCTATCTTTTACTGAAGATAGCCTAACACAACTTCTTGTGGAGGGTATGGAGTCAAAAAGGAATGTGTGTGATCATGGATTGCCTGTAAGCAGAGTTTTGAATAAATCCAAATGGCAGTATGTGGAGATGTAGAGAGAATGGAGCACCTTCTCTGCACTTAGATTATTCTTGATACTGCATTTTATTTTAAAAATCACAAGTATGCAAAGCAACAATGAAGGTAACATTTTCATAACTGGTTTGAAATGGATAGCTCATGTAGAAAAATGATATGTGGATTTTTTATCTAAGTCTCACTAAAATCTGGCATGCAAATGAGATTTATAGGAAGGCAAAAAAAAACCTCAAGAAAAATAGTGGTGAAATTGGTGCTAATTGATTAGGTACCAGTAGTCTTTAAAAGCAATTAAGAAATAGGTCATTAATAACTGGTCTGTTTGAACATTTAGTGAGTGGAATAAGTGCTTTTTTTGTTTTAAGAATTAGTAACAGCAACATAAACACATTCATAAGGAACTGTTCAGAGGACTGGTACATCACAAACAACGGCTGTAACCACACTGTGCTGAAATGTTCTCATTCAGGTAAATATATGTTTCACCTCTGTGTTGAGAAGGAATGGGATCACAACCTGTACACCTAGTTGTGTGATATAACGAAATAGCTTGCCAAAGAATTGTTTCTCAAGTAGAAGTTAAAAAGCAGGTTAATAATGAACTTGTAATAGCAGGGCTGCAGTAGAATAGAATCAGAGAATTAGAAAAAGTTTAAGTCATCTTCTACTTGCATCTGATACTTTAGTTTAAAAATAAATTAGTTTCTATAAAGTTATATACTTCATTCTTCAATTACATTTTTCTTCATTTGCTAATATGATATAACATAGGTGAAGTCACTTTTTAGGACAGTGTTTAAAGATATTTAATCTTCTCATTAGCTGTTTAGTGCAGCAAGATTTACTGAAATAAAAAAGGACTAACAAATCAGTTTGATCAACTTGACATTTGCATGTAACTGAAGCTACCCATGCAAAAACCACTGTGGAGCAGCTAATATGTGGTAACTGGTCACACCCTGGTAACTCTGTTCTTAGACTTTCTCCCGTCTTAAGAAATTTTTTAGGTACTTTGGTTATTAAGTGATAGGCAGAGAATTTTGGAAAGCGTTTGATGCTCTTTATTCCTATTCCTTCTTTTCCAAGAATACTTCTAAAATTATTAAAATAGGTATGCAGTGTATTTTATGTCTACTCTTAGTTTTTTACCCTCATTCATATTAATAAGGCCATAGTTTGCAGTAATCTGTTGGGACTACTTGAAGAGTAAGGATGGCAGAAAAAATCCTTAATAAGGATCACAGGAAAAAAGTGGGGGGGAGGAGTATGATTAACCTTTCCTGAGGTCATTATCACTTCTTTTAGTTTCTTTTTCCAAACTCTTCAGTAACTTAATTTCTTTGAAATATGATTGATTTTTCGTTACTACTGACATCAGAGTAATCAGTGTATAGAGGAAAGTAATGCTTGCAAAGCTGGGGAGGGGTGGTAGGTTGTTTGGGGTTTTTTTCCCTGCGAATACCCTGAACATACCTTTCATCCTCTTAGTTGCAGCATGCCTTCTTTTTTGTAGTTCTGGTAGTTGAAATTTAGTTATTGTAAGCTGCACAGTGTAAAAATCTATATTTTTATGCAAATAGTGTGCATTTTCTCCTGTTTTCTGCTGCAAACTTAGATTGCAGGAACAATTTTGCACTCACAACTCAAAATCCTCTTTTTGTGATTATCACAGTTTGAAAATTTCTTATTAAATGTAGGAATCCCTCTCTTAATTTTCTGACTTACCAGATTTTTTGTTGGGGAAAGAAAGAATTTGGCAGTTTGAAGTGAAGTTACACGATACTTGACAAAGTTACTAGTTTTTGAAAATTTGTGCAGAAGCCTTTTAAAGTTATTTTTCTTCATCTTTAGAAATAAAGAAGGCTGTTGAGATGGCATGAGAAAACTTGACCAACAAAATAAGTGATCTCTGATGACAGTCAAAAAGGATTCATATTTATCTGAGCAGAAACATTCATCTTAGATTTTGTATCAGGAAATAACACAGGGCATCTGGGATTCACTGAGCTATGGTCTAAAACACATTTCCATAGCTTTATTCTTTTGTCAGCCATAGTGAGAAAGTAGTCTTTAACTGCATATTTTAGATAAAGCAACTAAATTGCTTTATCTGAGTTGATAAACCTAGAGTTTGGTAGATAACATTTCCCCAGAACTGTAACAAATTAAAGACCATCCCCAAAACACTTCAATTGTCTTTTATGGGACTTGTTCCCATGTGGCAGAGATTAGAGGACCAGCATCCTTCCTCGTGCAATAAATGTCAGAATGCTTACATGATTTTGGAGATCATGTTAAAAGAGAAAATTGACTGCAGCTTCTTCATGGCAAACGCTTTTTAAGTGTTTTAAGTGTTTTAGATAATTGGTAATTAGTGCGAGGTGTTGATTATACTGGATGTGTACATGTAATTCAACAGCCTGGGAGAATGCAGTGGTTTACCTTTTACTAATGTTTAAAGGCTTCCAGTGGTGGTTGAATCTGTAGGGTAAGACACATATTGAAGCAGCTGGACTTTTCCTTTATTTTTTTCTTTTTTTTTTTTTTTTGACAAATGAGACAGCTAGAGTCTCATTTTGACACCTGACAATTGACCAGAGGAAAAGAGAAAGATAGTTCAGAACTCCCTGGTTATCACATTGTCTTGTGCTTCCCATTGTCTTGAAAATAAGTGTTGCAAAGTGTGGACTCTGGGTTCGCTGCTGGTGCTGAGTGTCATCCTTGTCCTCTTTCTGGCACCTCTTGTTCACCAGTGTGATGGCAGCCAAATAGTTCTATGTTGCTTGTACTTCAAGGGTGGGGAAGGAGCTTAAAACTCTCCAGAAATAAATTCTGCACCATGACCTTTATAGGGAACTGCCTTGTCAGCTTCTAGTTAGTGAGTGGAGGAAGGGCTCTTTCCTGGTACTCCCTCCCTAAGGGCCAAGCTGTGCCTGATGGGGGAGAGCTGGCTGGCAACTCCCACCATCATGTCCCAGGCAGAAGTTCTTTTGGCCACGCACAGCTCTCCTCTCCTGGCTTGCACAGTACAGAAACCTGTGGGATGAGGCTGGACATCTGCTGGAGGGTTTGGGTGAAGACATGCACCTTTGTGCTTGGTGCTCATTTTGCGTATTATGCAGACAAGTAGTGAAAGCTGTTTGGAGGGGTCTGTTGGTTAAAGTTGTGATCTTAGTGTAGAAAAATGGTGTTTGTCTCTATTTTTTGTTTTGAAAAATGTTAGTGTTTTCAGCATTTGTACTGTCCAAAAATCAACTTTATTTCAGAGTTTTATTTCTCCTATTTTAGAGCAATAGGGGTGTTATGACATGGGGATTTTTTAGAAATATCTAAAAGGTGTGGGCTATTTTCTAGTCATGTAAGCTATTGCATGTTGTTTCTTTCTGCCTGCCTTTCTTTCTCCTAGAACAAGCCTGGTAACAAAAAGAAGATTTTTAAGATCTTCTGTTGGATTTTCCAGAGTTTTTCATTATAGATTTTCAGACACTACAGCCCTATACAAAAAGGGTCAAAGACTACATTTTATCAAAAAAAGTGTTTTTAAAAAATTGTGAAATTGACTGTGTAAGTGCAAAAGAAGTCGGGGGGGGGGGGGGGGGGGGGGGGTGTTGGTTTT